>NC_059376.1:5237897-5545397 GCF_019703515.2 Myxocyprinus asiaticus
GGAATGGACTGAGGCTGGGGTCAAGGCATCAAGAGCCACCACACACAGACGTGTCAAGGAATTTGGCTACAGTTGTCGTATTCCTCTTGTTAAGCTACTCCTGAACCACATACAACGTCAGAGGCGTCTTACCTGGGCTAAGGAGAAGAAGAACTGGACTGTTGCCCAGTGGTCCAAAGTCCTCTTTTCAGATGAGAGCAAGTTTTGTATTTCATTTGGAAACCAAGGTCCTAGAGTCTGGAGGAAGGGTGGAGAAGCTCATAGCCCAAGTTGCTTGAAGTCCGGTGTTAAGTTTCCACAGTCTGTGATGATTTGGGGTGCAATGTCATCTGCTGGTGTTGGTCCATTGTGTTTTTTGAAAACCAAAGTCACTGCACTCGTTTACCAAGAAATTTTGGAGCACTTCATGCTTCCTTCTGCTGAAAGATGCTGATTTCATTTTCCAGCAGGATTTGGCACCTGCCCACACTGCCAAAAGCACCAAAAGTTGGTTAAATGACCATGGTGTTGGTGTGCTTGACTGGCCAACAAACTCACCAGACCTGAACCCCATAGAGAATCTATGGGGTATTGTCAAGAGGAAAATGAGAAACAAGAGACCAAAAAATGCAGATGAGCTGAAGGCCACTGTCAAAGAAACCTGGGCTTCCATACCACCTCAGCAGTGCCACAAACTGATCACCTCCATGCCACGCCGAATTGAGGCAGTAATTAAAGCAAAAGGAGCCCCTACCAAGTATTGAGTACATATACAGTAAATGAACATACTTTCCAGAAGGCCAACAATTCACTAAAAATGTTTTTTTTTATTGGTCTTATGATGTATTCTAATTTTTTGAGATAGTGAATTGGTGGATTTTTGTTAAATGTGAGCCAAAATCATCACAATTAAAAGAACCAAAGACTTAAACTACTTCAGTCTGTGTGCACTGAATTTATTTAATACACGAGTTTCACAATTTGAGTTGAATTACTGAAATAAATGAACTTTTCCACGACATTCTAATTTATTGAGATGCACCTATAGGCCAGTAATAGGCTTATATGAAAATTTTCACTCAGATTATTATGCTATCATTTATAATTTGTAATAAAAACTGTATAATATTAGAAACATTTTGCATTTTCACAAGTGAATTCAGACTTTGAACCCCACTACTATCTACAATAAGAGGCAGTCAGAAGCCTATGTCATCAAAAGCTTGCCAATACAAAACTGACAAATCTACATAGATTTATTTAAACGTTTTTTTTTTTTTTTTCTCAGATAAATGATGCAGTCTATTACAAGTTAAGAAGCATTTGCCTGTACATTCACACTTTAGTAACAACTTTATAAACAAATTAACAATCTCTTTTATTCTCATAACTACTCCCGGAATTGAGCTCCACTCACTACTGTGTGTTTCATTACATAATAGAGAAAGATCTAAGCCACTAAAAAAAGCTACTAAATAATGCTGTACCTATTTACAATACTAAATTATTTCCTAAAATTTAGAAATAAAACCAAAATCCTTTCAAAGGTTCACACATTACACATGAATTAGCTTTCAAATATCTACAGTTTTCTTAATAACAACAATTATTAATAATCATGCTACTAAAGGCAATTGCAATTCACTTATGGCTTTTATCTGCATCTGTGCTACACCTTTGTGTGGACTATGTCCTGCTAATGGTTTGGGTGTAATTCTGAATTGATGTTTGAAAGTATGCTGGAGTGTTTTTTTCTGGTTGAAATATTATGATGCAAGCTTTTGGTATAAAATAGCTGAAGACAATTGAATTTATACTGGCTAGCTGGGCCACTGCATTTAAAAGCAGAATGTATTTGCTTTTGAGAGTGAGGTTTGCTGTAAAGTATACAATCCAGCTCACATAGAACAAAACAATACTAAAGGTTATTGATTTGGTTTCATTATAATTTTTCGGCAGATCTCTTCCCATGTAAGAAAACATGAGACACAGGAGACCAAGAAACCAACTTACAAACACAAGTGTGCTAATGGTCATAGTGTTGCCCCTTTCACAGACAAGCATAATCTGGCCTGTAAATGAAAATGTGTCCCTGGTGGGTTTTGGAGGTGCAACAGTTGCCCATAACACACAGGTAAATAAACAAATGAGAGAGCAAAACATAATGAAGAGCCACTGGCCATTATGCATCACCCACAAGCTGTGGAATTTAGGGAACTTGGCAGCCATTTTGAAGACACAAACAATTTGAAAGGCACGGACAGTCAGACAGGAGAGACACACAGTGAAGAAAAATGCAAATATGAAATTTCTCAAGATACAATGTGCAGATGTGGGTTTTCCAAAGAAAAAGAACATACTTAAGTTAGACATAGTCAAACATGACAACATTAACAAACACATGCTACCACCTGCAGACTTCACTATTGGTGTATCATGATTGTAGATGAAAAGGCAAAGGATGGCAATTAAGAGAATAATCAGACATAAGGCAGAAAGCATGAACACAATGGAGGGGATTTCTGTGTACTCAAGATAGATAACTGAGCGTGTCTTACATGTTGTGCTCCCCTCATCAGACCATTCACTCTCTGCACATGAAAAACAGGTATAGGGGTCTCCTGAAAAACAGCAAAATTATGTTTAGTAATACAGCCAAAATCAGGCTCTTGTGGTGAAGAAGGTCAAAGTTGTCAGATATTCATCATTCCAATCAGTCAACAATCAAAAAATGATTGACCACTGATCATTTAATTAAATAACTAGATTGAAATGTTTGTGGACAAACTTTAGGTTGGCTTGAAAAAGCCTAGTCCGAAAGTTTATGGATATATAGATAGATAGAAAGATAAAAACATAGAAAGATGTGTTGCTAGGGTGAGCTCATTTGGTTGCTAGGCAGTTACCAAGTTGACACTAAAAAGGTTCCTTGCTAGCATGAGTAAATTACCCAACCCAGAAGTCTCTACGATATTGTAGGTTCTACTGGTTGTTTAGATCAGTGTTACTATCAGAAATAGTTAATAATTATTTCTTTAGTTATTAATTAATATTTAAATTAAATTATAGAATCTAACTCATTAAAACCTCACACGGCACACCATTAAATGTAGTGTGCCACGTTCAGGAGCGGGTTTGATTATTAGCAATAATTAATAATTATCTTGATAATTATTAATTATTAAAATCAATAGAACATTGATGAGAATCAATGTTAGCTTTTTAATCCTTCAAATTCAATAATCATCAAAGATAATTATCAATTATCAAAAATCAATAGAATATTAATAAGGATTAATATCGCTGGGGCACCAACCTGGAATCAGGGACTAATAATCAGATAGTATAACAGTCTCAATATTAGATTGTTCTCTTAGGAGAATTGACATCCAAAAAATATCGACCTTCAAAAAGAAACAATAAAGGCTTCAATCCGAGCACTGACATCCCCTGTCAGCATCTGACACAGATGTATGCAAAACAAACCAAAACACTTCTCTTTGAAATATAACAAAGTTTATTTATGCAGAAATATCAATTAATAATAAATACAATGCAGTCAATAAACTTCTGACTTACAACTACAAACTAAACAGTGACATGATAAGATATGGTAACCAAAATAAGCCTATAACACATGAGAGGAAGGTGTGTGTGTGTGTGTGAATGTGTGTGTATGTGTGTGTATGTGTGTGTGTGTGTGTGTGTAAGGAGAGTGACAAACTGGCGGACATGACTCTCGTGGAGAGTACGTCACGTGAGATTTCCAGGCAGAGAATATGGGAGGAGAGAAGCCGGTTAATGGCGTCTGCCTGTTTACCGCGTGTCTCCGCTTGTACGATAACTTGGGGACAAAGCTGAGCTTTATCACGAAGTTATCTACTAGCCAAAAGTGTGTGCGAGAATGTTTGTGAGGGGTCGCGTGTGTGTGTGTGTGTGTGTGGTTAGTACGAGAGAGAGAGAGAATAAAGTGGTGGCACCAAAGCCGGTTTCGCGATCGTGGGAGAGAAAGCAACTGTTAGTTTATCACTCAGAGACGCGGTGGACAGCTCGTAAACCATCCTTCAATGAATAGAGTGCAATGCGGACTGCTAGGCAGTCTTTGGTTCTTTAATGGATAAACTCAGTGTGCCGGTCTCACCCGCGATGGCAGAAATACACAACAGTCCAATGTGGTTGGACTACAACACAGCAGATCTCATTCGTGAAAACAGTACATTACAGTAATACCTTGAGTATTATTAGCAGCAATGAGCGGACTCGGCGGTCCGTAAACTGTACAAGCAATAACCTTGATACACAAGAATAACACACTATAATATTCTATCTCTGCCCAGACGTAAACCTCTTACTTGAATCGCATGAGGATGCAGGTAGAATGTGTGTTCATCCGTTGTTTGACTCCGACTCATTTCCTCGAGGCTCGGGTGATGACAGGAGGCTGTTTCCTCGCACGCCGATTCTCAGGGGGCTGGTGGAGAAATCAGCGACGTCAACTTGATTGAAGGGGGAAGAGGAATCTTTTTTTCTCTTCACTTATGCAGGCAAACGGATGAAGATGTGGATTGCTCAGTGATCTCCTTCGGATCCGTTAGAGTGTTCGGTGGAACATAGAGTAATCTCAACTGTCCAGCGAGATGGAGATTGTATGGCCACAGTTTCAAGTCGTACGTTACTTCCTTGTGCCAAGAGGCTACACCTGAGAGCAGCGATGAGCTGCATCTACGCACGGTGAGCAAAGTTGCTGGAAGCAATTCCCGGAAGCATCTCAGAGGTATTTCTACTCCTGATGACATCATGGTTGAGGGGAGTTCTGTCATGTGCCTCATCCAATAGGAGTTGAGAGTTCGATCCTATAGTGAGCAAGGCTTCATGGGATTTGTAGTCTGTTTTGGACTCCTTTTGTTTGATTTCGGCGTGGTTTTTATCAGTAAGATTTATGACTGTGTGTGGGCCTCAGTTAGGTTTTACAACTGTGTTAGGCCTGCCTTTGTCTTCTATCTGAATACATGAGGCCCAACAATATACTGATGCAGAGATATGTCTTTCTAATTGGTTTCAAGGGTAACCCCATCTGATTGCTAGGCAGTTACCAGGGTGACACTCAAAAGGTTCCTTAATAGCCTAAGTCAAATGACCCAACCCAGAAGTCTCTACGATATACTGATGCAGAGATATGTGTTTTTCTGATTGGTTGCTAGGGTAACCCCATCTGGTTGCTAGGCAATTACCAAGGTGATACTCAAAAGGCTCCTTGCCATCCTGAGTGAAATAAGTCAACCCGGAAGTCTCTATGATGTTCTGGGTCAGAGATATGTGATTTGTTACTTGGTTGCTAGGGTAACCCCATCTGGTTGCTAGGCAGTTACCAGGGTGATACTCAAAAGGCTCCTTGCTAGCCTTAGTCAAATGACCCAACCCAAAAGTCTCTACTAAGTTCTGGTACAGTGATATTTGTTTTGCTAATCGTTTGCAAGGGTAACCCAATATGGTTGATGGGCAGTTACCAGGGTGATATTCAAAAGGTTCATTGCTTGCCAGAGTCAAATGACACAACCCAGTATTCTCTATGATGTTCTAGTGCAGAGATATGTGTTTTGCAAATTGGTTGCTAAGGTAACCCCATCTGGTTGCTAGGCAGTTACCAGGATGATACTCAAAAGGCTCCTTGCTATCCTGAGTCAAATGACCAAACCTGGAAGTCTCTACAATGTTCATGTGCAGAGGTATGTTTTGCTAATCGGTTGCTAGGGTAACCCCATCTGGTTGCTAGGCAGTTACCAGGGTGATACTCAAAAGGCTCCTTGCTAGCCTGAGTCAAAATACCCAACCTGGAAATCTCTATGATGTTCTGGTGCAGAGATGTGTTTTGCTAATCGGTTGCTAGGGTAACCGCATCTGGTTGCTAGACAGCTACCTGGGTGATACTCAAAAGGCTCCTTGCTAGCCTAAGTCAAATGACCCAACCCGGAAGTATCTATGATTTTCTGGTGCAGTGATATGTGTTTTGCTTATCGGTTGCTAGAGTATCCCCATCTGGTTGCTAGGCAGTTATCAGGGGATACTCAAAAGGCTCGTTGCTAGCCTGAGTCAAATGACCCAACCCAAAAGTCTCTATGATGCTCTGGTGCAGAGATATGTGTTTTGTTACTTGGTTGTTAGGGTGAGCTCATTTGGTTGCTAGGGAGTTAGCAGGGTGATACTCAAAAAGCTCGTTGCTAGCCTGAGTCAAATAAGCCAACCTGGAAGTGTCTACAATTTTCTAATGCAGAGATATGTGTTTTGTTACTTGGTTGCTAGGGTATTATGGTTGCAGTTATGAAGGTGATACTTAACATGGCTCCTTGCTATCCTGAGTGAAATAAGTCAATCTGGAAATCTCTACGATTTTCTGGTGCAGAGATATTTGTTATTCAAATTGGTTGCTAGGGTAAACCCATCTGGTTGCTAGGCAGTTACCAGGGTGATACTCAAAAGGCTCCTTGCTAGCCTTAGTCAAATGACCCAACCCGCAAGTCTCTACTAAGTTCTGGTGCAGTGATATGTGTTTTGCTTATTGGTTGCTAGAGTATCCCCATCTGGTTGCTAGGCAGTTATCAGGGGATACTCAAAAGGCTCATTGCTTGCCTGAGTCAAATGACCCAACCCGGAAGTCTCTACGATGTTCTGGTGCAGAGATATGTGTTTTGTTACTTTGTTGTTAGGGTGAGCTCATTTGGTTGTTAGGCAGTTAGCAGGGTGATACTCAAAAGTCTCTTTGTTATCCTGAGTCAAATGACCCAACCCGGAAGTCTCTACTATGTTCTGGTGCAGTGATGTGTGCGTTTTGCTATTCAATTTCAAGAGTAACCCTACATGGTTGATGGTCTGTTACCAGGGTGATACTCAAAAGGCTCCTTGCTAGCCTGAGTAAAATGATCCAACCCAAACGTCTCTACGATATAATGATGCAGCGATATGTGTTTTTCAAATTGGTTGCTCGGGTAACCCCATCTGATTGCTAGGCAGTTACCAGGGTGATGGTCAAAAGGCTCCTTGCTATCCTGAGTCAAATGACCAAACCTGGAAGCCTCTACAATGTTCATGTGCAGAGGTATGTTTTGATAATCGGTTGCTAGGGTAACCCCATCTGGTTGCTAGGCAGTTACCAGGGTGATACTCAAAAGGCTCCTTGCTAGCCTGAGTCAAAGTACCCAACCTGGAAATCTCTATGATGTTCTGGTGCAGAGATGTGTTTTCCTAATCGGTTGCTAGGGTAACCCCATCTGGTTGCTAGACAGCTACCTGGGTGATACTCAAAAGGCTCGTTGCTAGCCTGAGTCAAATGACCCAACCCGAAAGTCTCTATGATGCTCTGGTGCAGAGATATGTGTTTTGTTACTTGGTTGTTAGGGTGAGCTCATTTGGTTGCTAGAGAGTTAGCAGGGTGATACTCAAAAAGCTTGTTGCTAGCCTGAGTCAAATAAGCCAACCTGGAAGTGTCTACAATTTTCTAATGCAGAGATTTGTGTTTTGTTACTTGGTTGCTAGGGTATTATGGTTGCATTTATGAAGGTGATACTTAACATGGCTCCTTGCTATCCTGAGTGAAATAAGTAAATCCGGAAATCTCTACGATTTTCTGGTGCAGAGATATTTGTTATTCTAATCGGTTGCTAGGGTAAACCCATCTGGTTGCTAGGCAGTTACCAGGGTGATACTCAAAAGGCTCCTTGCCAGCCTTAGTTAAATGACCCAACCCAAAAGTCTCTACTAAGTTCTGGTACAGTGATATGTGTTTTGCTAATCGGTTGCAAGGGTAACCCAATATGGTTGATGGGCAGTTACCAGGGTGATATTCAAAAGGTTCGTTGCTTGCCTGAGTCAGATGACCCAACCTGGAAGTCTCTACGATGTTCTGGTGCAGAGATATGTGTTTTATTACTTGGTTGTTAGGGTGAGCTCATTTGGTTGTTAGGCAGTTTGCAGGGTGATACTCAAAAGTCTCTTTGATATCCTGAGTCAAATGACCCAACCCAGAAATCTCTACTATGTTCTGGTGCAGTGATGTGTGTGTTTTGCTATTCAATTTCAAGAGTAACTCTACATGGTTGATGGGCAGTTACCAGGGTGATACTCAAAAGGCTCCTTGCTAGCCTGAGTAAAATGATCCAACTCGAAAGTCTCTACGATATACTGATGCAGCAATATGTGTTTTTCAAATTGGTTTGCTCGGGTAACCCCATCTGATTGCTAGGCAGTTACCAGGGTGATGGTCAAAAGGTTCCTTGCTAGCCTAAGTCAAATGACCCAACCCGGAAGTCTCTATGATTTTCTGGTGCAGTGATATGTGTTTTGCTAATCGGTTGCTAGGGTAACCCCATCTGATTGCTAGACAGCTACCTGGGTGATACTTAAAAGGCTCCTTGCTAGACTAAGTCAAATGACCCAACCCGGAAGTCTCTATGATTTTTTGGTGCAGTGATATGTGTTTTGCTTATCGGTTGCTAGGGTAACCCCATCTGATTGCTAGACAGCTACCTGGGTGATACTTATCAAGGCTACTTGCCATCCTGAGTGAAATAAGTCAATCCGGAAGTCTCTATGACATTCTGATCCTGAGATACCCATCTTAGTGATTTTGAATGGAATTCAATGGTGTTTGGTTGCTAGGGTGCTTTAAATGGTTGCTAGGGTGTGGCTATGTAGTTACCATGATGATACTTGAAGACTGCTTACTCACCTAATTAAAACAAGCCAACTCTCATGTCTCTAGGACATTCTGCTCTGAAGATATCACACTCTAATTGAAAGCAATAGATTTGGTTGCTAGTGTGCTCTAAATGGTTGCAAGGGTGTGGCTAGCCAGTGAACAGAGTAGTTCTTAATGGCTGCTTACTAACCTGACTCAAAAGAGCCAATCCCCAAGTTTCTACGACATTCTGTTCTGAAGATATCCTTTTGAATGGAAGTCAGTGGGGATGCTTACTAACCTGACTCAATGGAGCCAATCCGCAAGTCTCTAAAACATTCTGTTCTGAAGATATCTTTCTGAGACATTTTGAATGGAAGTTAATGGGGGGTGGTTGCTAGGGTGTTCTAAATGTTTGCTAGGGCATGGCTAGCCAGTGACCAGAGTGATTCTTATTAGCTGCTTACTAACCTGACTCAAAAGAGCCAATCCCCAAGTGTCTACGACATTCTGTTCTGAAGATATCCTTCTGAGCCATTTTGAATGGAAGTCTATGTGGGCAGTTGTTAGGGTGCCATAAATGGTTGCTAGGGAGTGGCTACACCATTTCCAAGATGATACCTAAAGACTGATTGGAATCCCGAGTGAAATGAACCCGCCCCCATGTCTCTATGACATTCTGATTGGGATATATGATCTGACAACTTTCTTGCATCTGGTTGCTAGGCAGTTACCAGGGTGATACTGAACAAGGCTCCTTGCTATCCTGAGTGAAATAAGTGAACCCGGAAGTCTCTACGATGTGCTGGTGCAGATATATGTGATTTGTTATTTGGTTGCTAGGGTAAGCCCATGTGGTTGCTAGTTACCAAGGTGATACTTAACATGGCTGCTATCCTGAGTGAAATAAGTCAACCCAGAAGTCTCTACAGCATTCTGATCCTGAGATACCCATCTTAGTGATTTTGAATGGAAGTCAATGGTGTTTGGTTGCTAGGGTGCTCTAAATGTTTGCTAGGGCATGGCTAAGTAGTTCACATGATGATAGTTGTAGACTGATTGCTCACCCAATTAAAACAAGCCAACTGTCATGACTCTAGGACATTCTGATCCGAAGATATCACACTCTAAGTGAAAGCAATAGTGTTGGTTGCTAGGGTGCTCTAAATGGTTGCCAGGGTGAGCTAGCCAGTGAACAGAGAGATTCTTATTGGCTGCTTACTAACCTGACTCATAAGAGCCAATCCCCAAGTGTTTACGACATTCTGTTCTAAAGATATCCTTCTGAGACATTTTGAATGGAAGTTAATGACCCAACTAGGGTCCCATAAATGGTTGTTAGGGCATGGCTATGCCATTTCCAAGGTGATACTTAAAGAGTGATTGGTATCCCGATTGAAATGAGCCTGCCCCTATGTATCTATGTCATTCTGATTGGGAGATATGATCTGGCAACTTTCTTGCATTGACTGCCATAGCAGGAACAAAATTCTCTTCCCATAGTACCCTATGGTACTTTTTGGGACGTTTTACTTTTTTTACCCCTGGGGTACATTTTACCCCCAAACACAGGGTATGTTCAAACACGGCTTGCTAGCCTGTATCAAATGAGAGCACCCACATGTGTCTAGGACATTCTGATCAGAAGATATCACACTCTAGGGTGCTCTAAATGGTTGTTAGGGAGTGGCTAAGTAGTTTTTCAATGGATACATGAAGACTGATTGCTCACCCACGTGAAATAAGCTAACTGCCATGTCTGTAGTATGTTCTGATCCAAAGATATCCCTCTCAGCCATTTTTAATGGAAGTCAATAGGGCTGGTTGCTAGGGTGCTCTAAATTGTTGCTAGGGTGTGGCTAGCCAGTGACCAGAGAGATTCTTATTGGGTGATTACTAATCTGACTGAAAAGAGCCAATCCCCAAGTGTCTACGACATTCATGAAGATATCCTTCTGAGCCATTTTGAATGGAAGTCTATGGGGGCGGTTGCTAGGGTGCCGTAAATGGTTGCTAGGGTGTGGCTACACCTTTTCCAAGATGATCCTTAAAGACTGATTCGTAGCCCGATTGAAGTGAACCCGCCCCCATGTCTCTATGTCATTCTGATTGGGAGATATGATTTGACAACTTTCTTGCATTGACTGCCATAGTAGGAAAAAAAAAATGTTTTCATGGGCAAGACCCTTGCCATAGTATGCCTATGGGAAATTATTGGGACTTTTTTGCCCCCCAGGGGTGCACCATACCCCCAATCCCTTAGAAAAGTCATAGCACAGGTGTCGTCAATAGGCCGGTCGATTTGACACCTAATTCATGGGTCTACTTCAAACGGTGCGGGACGAGTTAGGTGCCGAAATTTTGTATGGAATAATAATAATAAGAAGAAGTATGTGAGATTACAATAGTGATGCTTTGCTCCGCAAGCACCACTAATAATAAGGATGTGAGATTACAGTAGTGATGCTTTGCTCCGCAAGCACCACTAATAAGTATGTGAGATTACAATAGTGATGCTTTGCAAGCACCACTAATAATAATAACTAGATAATAAAGTTTGAAGACAAACTTTATGTTGGCTTGACAAAGCCTTGTCTGAAAGTTTAAAATAGTTTGAAGAGTTGGAAGTTTGAAGGTCTTACAGTCAGACAGATAGAAGGAACATCATACAGATAGACAGCCAGCTGCAAGAAGTCCTATGCAACCCTACCCCTTGCTTGTTTTTCTGAATGGCAAAATGGTTGCTAGGGTAACCCCATTTGGTTGCTAGGCAGTTACCAAGGTGACACTAAAAAGGCTCCTTGCTACCCTGAGTCAAATGAAAGAAACCCAAATTCTCTACGATGTTCTGATGCAGAGATATGTGATTTGTTACTTGGTTGCTAGGGTAACCCCATCTGGTTGCTAAGCAGTTACCAGGGTGATACTTATCAAGGCTCCTTGCCATCCTGAATGAAATAAGTCAACCCGGAAGTCTCTACAATGTTCTGGTGCAGAGATAGGTGATTTGTTACTTGGTTGCAAGGGTAACCCCATCTGGTTGCTAGGCAGTTACCAAGGTGATACTTATTATGGTACTTGCCATCCTGAGTGAAATAAGTCAACCCGGATGTCTCTATGATGTTCTGGTGCAGAGATATGTGATTTGTTACTTGGTTGCTAGGGTAACCCCATCTGGTTGCTAGGCAATTACCAAGGTGATACTCAAAAGGCTCCTTGCCATCCTGAGTGAAATAAGTCAACCCGGAAGTCTCTATGATGTTCTGGGTCAGAGATATGTGATTTGTTACTTGGTTGCTAGGCAGTTACCAAGGTGATACTTATCATGGCTCCTTGCTATCCTGAGTGAAATAAGTCAACCTGGAAGTTTCTACGACATTCTGATCCTAAGATACCCATCTTGGTGATTTTGAATGGAAGTCAATGGTTTTTGGTTGCTAGGGTGCTCTAAATGGTTGCTAGGGCATGGCTAAGTAGTTCCCAATATTTTGGACATTCCCAATGTTAACATAGAGTGCATAATATGTCAACTCAACAAACCTGATATAATCATAGTTGTTATTTACAGGCCACCACAATATCACTTATCTTTGTTTCATAAAATATATTACCAAACTCTGCAATACATTAAACAATATGTCAGATAATAACTTTTTTATTGGTGTTTGGAACCATGATGAATTGAAAACACATGCAATGTCTACATTGATGGCAAACCTAAGCTATGTTCAGTATGTCAAAGAACCTACCACTGAAAATGGAACATTGATTGATCATGTGTACAAGATAATGTAATCTAAATATACTACTATTGCACAAGTTATAAATGATTTCAATGTAAACGTGTGCTAGATAGACGTCTTTGATGGCTTGTTTGTTTTTTTAGATGCCATGTCAAGTTTAAAAGAGCTTAAACTATTAAATGTCTCGAGTTGAGACACATATGTTTTGCTCTTTTGTGGTGCTGCGTGTAATTTTAGTGCAACAACAAACACATTCAAGCATATGAACGGCACGTAACATGATTTCAAACATTGCGCTGAAATTTCAAACAAATATTTTGAATATTAGCTAATCAGAATCAGAATCAGCTTTATTGCCAAATATACTTACACATACAAGGAATTTGTCTTGGTGACAAGAGCTTCCAGTGTACAACAATACACATATGTACAGACACACACATACATACATACATACACACATACACATGGGTAGTGCAGATCTAATACAATCTGTTATGTACAGTGCAAATGTTTTTTTTTTCAGAGGAATGAAATGGCAGAAGAGGTTGGATGTGTTGGATAAATATAAAAAAAGACTAAACTGTGTATTGCACATAGTTATTGCTCAATGGGGCAATTTAACTGTTCATGAGATGGATAGCCTGAGGGAATAAACTGTTCCTGTGCCTGATGGTTCTGGTGCACAGAGCTCTGAAGTGTCGGCCAGAAGGCAACAGCTAAAAAAAGGTAGTGGGCAGGGTGAGTGGGGTCCAGAGTGATTTTCCCAGCCTTTTTCCTCACTCTGGAAATGTATAGTTCTTGAAGGGGGGGCAGGGGGCAACCAATAATCCTCCCAGCAGTCCAAACTGTCCTTTGTAGTCTTGTGATGTCTGATTTCGTGGCTGAACCAAACTAGACAGTTATTGAAGTGCAGAGGACAGACTCAATGACTGCTGAGTAGAACTGTATCAGCAGCACCTGTGGCAGGTTGAATTTCCTCAGCTGTCGAAGGAAGTACAACCTCTGCTGGGCCTTTTTCACAATGGAGTCAATGTGGGTCTCCCACTTCAGGTCCTGTGAGATGGTAGTGCCCAGGAACCTGAATGACTCCACTGCTGCCACAGTGCTGTCTAGAATGGTGAGGGGGGACAGTGTTGGGGGGTTCCTCCTAAAGTCCACTATGATCTCCACCGTTTTGAGCGTGTTCAGCTCAAGGTTGTTTTGACTGCACCAGACAGCCAGCTGTTCAACCTCCCTTCTGTATGCAGACTCATCATCATCTCTGATGAGGCTGATGACAGTGGTGTCATCTGCAAATTTCAGGAGCTTAACAGAGTGGTCCTTGGCGATGCAGTCATTGGTGTAGAGGGAGAAGAGTAGTGGGGAGAGCACACATCCCTGGGGGGCACCAGTGCTGATTGTACAGGTGCTAGAAGTGAGTTTCCCCTGTCTCACAAGCTGCTGCCTGTCCGTCAGAAAGCTGGTAATCCACTGATAGATAGACATGGGAACAGAGAGTTGGTGTAATTTATTCTGGAGTATAGCTGGGATGATGATGTTGAAAGCTGAACTGAAGTCCACAAAAAGGATCCTTGCATGTCCCTGGTCTGTCCAGATGTGGCAGGATATGATGCAATCCTATGTTGACTGCATCATCCACAGACCTGTTTGCTCAATAAGCAAATTGAAGGGGATCTAGAAAGGACTAATATATAGGACTATGCAATTACACAAACACCGTCAACACAAGTCATGCCAGCTTCTAGCAGAATTAAAACTAATAAACGTATTCAGAGCTGAATACTGTAGCTGTTCACTTGTGAAAAAAACGTGAAATAATTTCACGACTCCCAAAAGGTCCGTGTACTTTTGCGTCCATTCTTTTTTACTTTTTAAACCCAAAAATGAATATTGCGGTTTCTTCTTTATTGATTTTAACACTGATGAATAGAATAAACAGATACAAACTCATTTTCTGTTGATTATTTCATTTTCTATTTAAAATGGAATAAAGAGAAAGGGGGAAATGGCTCAAATTTCATTTCCTTTCATTGTTTAAATTTTTTTATTTATGGCTTGAATATTTGATATGCACATGAGCGACACTGAAACGCGCCTTTCATCTGGTCAACTTGCCCCATCGTCTGTAGCCTACTGCCTTAAACCTATCAGATATAATTAGAGTTGGGATCGCTCTGCAAATTTGTCTCAATTTTCATTAAATATTGTCCCAAACCACCACTAACTGTAAACTCTGAATGCCATATGTTTTAGAATATTGCTGCTTGGCACATCATGGTGTTGTTGCAAGGTGTTGCCTCTAATGGATGATGCGTAAGAGATCGCAAGCTACATCACTTATATGCTGACTGAGAGTTGGTCTATTATATATTACTTTTATTTTTATTAACATTGTATGATTTTGTAGTACTTGTGTATTCGTGTCCCATTGAAAAATGTAATGTAAAAAAGAGCTCTGTTGCTTTGAATAAAAGCGAATGATAAATTAATGTTTAGGCATCATGAACATGGATTGGAGTGGACATAAAGTTCGAAAAGCTAAGATTCAGACACAAGGCGTCCCGACGGACTTACAGTCGGGACGCCTTGTGTCTGGGACACGGCGTGTAAAATCAGGACTGTCCCTGTTATTGGAACGTCTAGTCACCCTATCTCCATAAGTGCAATGTTAATTTCTGCAAGCCATAGATTGCTGATAGAGTGTGCTGCTGACGTGATTGCCTCAGCCTGGATGAACATTTAGTAAATATATTATTAAATGTCAAAAATAAATGTCCTGGTTACTTTCATAACCTCCGTTCCCTGATGGAGGGAATGAGACGTTGTGTCAATGTAGTGACACTAGGGGTCACTCTTGGGAGCCCCAAACACCTCTGTTTTTTTGAAAAAAGACCAATGAGAATTGGCGGGTGGAATTTGCATGCCACTCCCCTGAACATTTAGTAAATATATTATTAAATGTCAAAAATAAACGTCCTGGTTACTTTCGTAACCTCCGTTCCCTGATGGAGGGAACGAGATGTTGTGTCGATGTAGTGACACTAGGGGTCACTCTTGGGAGCCCCAAACACCTCTGCTTTTTTGAAAAAAGGCCAATGAGAACTGGCACGTGGAATTTGCATGCCACTCCCCCGGACATATGGGTATAAAAGGAGCTGGTATGCAACCACTCATTCAGGTTTTGTGCTGAGGAGCCGAGACCAGGTCCTGGCCATTTCAGCGGGTGGTTCAGCGTTGTGGCAAGAGGGAAACAACATCTTGTTCCCTCCATCAGGGAACTGAGGTTACAAAAGTAACCAGGACTTTCCCTATCTGTCACTCACTCGAAATTGTGTCAATGTAGTGACACTAGGGGTCCCTATAAAAAATGCCATAACTAGCTGAACTGTGTTACATGGACTAGCGGTGCAAGACGGGCAGACTTTTGTGTGCCTCGTAGCCAGCGCATCAGGCTGCCACGTAACCTCCCCCAACGCTGCTATAAGCGTCGAACGGTCCTTCAGGAACAAGTCGACTGCTCAGCAAATAAGGACAGGCTAGCCCAGCCGTGGTCTCATTTCCCTCTTTTTTCTCCCCAAAAAGAGTGGAATTTTGTTAACGGACTGGGATCCACAAGTGTCCACGTGGGGGGGGGGGGGTTGTGGTGGTGTCACTCCCTAGGGGAAGACACCACGGAGACCACACCCCACCCAGAGAAAAGGGGGGGGGGGGTACTTCAAGTGTAAATTCATCACATGGTCTTACTGAGTCTTGTCGGAAGTATGTCATGTGGAGAATCGCATGGTAGGTCCTACCCAAGGGGGGAGGAGTTTCTACACGTATGGCGACCGGAGCAGAGGGCCCTCTGCTCAAGGAACACGTAGTTTAGATATAACACATGGGGTTACCTATGGGGAACCACCGCATGAGGAGCACCTACCTCAGTACAGGGCCTTACCAGCGCACTTACTGAGCTGGCAGCGAGTTTCTACGCAAACTCGACTGCCACAGGGCTAAGGAGGAAGTCATACAGGTATCTCAGTCTGTGAACACTACTGAGAGTCAAGAGCGCAAAGGGGAAAGGCGCTATGCGCAAGTGGTACACCCGGCCAGCTGTCCTGGAACTTACCTGTTTGTGCCTGCCACTACACAGGATGAAACCAACTCAACCCAGAGATTGTAGAACCTCGTAAAGGTGTTGGGTGTTGCCCAGCCCGCTGCTCTGCAGATGTCTGCCAAAGAGGCGCTACTGGCCAGGGCCCAGGAGGCCGCCACACTCCTGGTAGAGTGAGCTCGTAACCCCGCAGGGTGTGGCACGTCCCGAGCTTGATATGCCATAGTGATGGCGTCAATGACCCTGTGGGAGATCCTCTGTTTGGAGACAGCACTTCCATCCGCTGTCCACCAAAGCAGACAAAGAGCTGCTTGGAGCTTCTAAAGCTCTGCGTGCGATCCAAATAGATGCGTAAAGCTCGCCCCGGACACAGAAATGCCAAGGCTGGGTCTGCCTCCTCCTGAGGCAGTGCTTGCAGGTTCACCACCTGATCCCTAAAAGGGGTCATGGGAACCTTGGGCACATAGGTCGGGGTCTCAGGATCACGTGAGAGTAACCCGGATCGAACTCCAGGCACAATTCGCTGACAGAGAACACTTGCAGTTCCCCTACCCTCTTGATGGAAGTGAGCGCACTCAGGAGGGCAGTCTTGAAAGAGAGTGCCTTAAGCTCAGCTGACTCCAAGGGCTCAAAGGGAGAGGTCCCACGGGGGAACGAGGCGCCTCTTAGGAACCTGGTGATCAAGTCATGCTTCCCCAAGTACTTACCATCTACTGCATCATGATGAGCCGAAATAGCGGCTACATACACCTTCAAGGTGGAGGGGGACAGCTGCCACTCCAACCCCTCCTGCAGGAAGGAAAGCACCGATCTGACTGCGCATCTCTACGAACAGACGCCACTTCACTTAGTGCATCACTTAGCGAACAGACGCCACTTCAAGGCATACAGGCACCTCGTAGAGGGAGCCCTAGCCTGAGTGATCGTGTCTACCACCGCGGGCGGTAGGCCACTTAAGTCCTCCACGTCCCGTCCAATGGACACACGTGGAGATCGCGAGGAGCATGAGATCCGAGAACCATGTCTGGGTGGGCCAGTAGGGTGCTACTAGGATGACCTGATCCCCGTCCTCCCTGACCTTGCATAGGGTCTGTGCAAGTAGGCTCACTGGGGGAAACGCATACTTGCGTAGTCCAGGGGGCCAGCTGTGTGCCAACACATTTATACCGAGAGGTGTCTCGGTCAGCGGGCAGTGGGAGGATTCCCGGGAAGCAAACCTGTGCTTGACCGAATTGACTCCAAATCAGCTGGACCACCTGAGGGTCACCTGACGTGACAGTGCGTCCGCTGCGGTGTTGAGGTCGCCCGGGATGTGAGTGACTCGTAGAGACTTGAGGCGCTGCTGACTCCAGAGGAGGAGACGGCAGGCGAGTTGTGACATGCGATGGGAGCGTAGACCGCCTTGGCCGTTGATGTAAGCTACCATCGCTGTGTTGTCCGTCCAGACCAACATGTGCTTGCCCTGGATCAACGGCCGAAACCTCCGCAAGGTGAGCAGTACTGCCAACAACTCTAGGAAGTTGGTGTGCCAACGCAGCTGTGGGCCGGTCCAAGAACCAGCGGCTGTGTGCCCGTTGAATACGGCGCCCCAGCCTCTCTTGGAGACATCTTTGTAAACACGACGTGTCTGGAGACCTGCTCTAGGGGAACCCCTGCCCGTAGAAATACCAGGTCGGTCCAAGGGCTGAAGAGGCGGCGACAAATCGGCGTGATGGCCACACGATGTGCCATGCCCATCTCGGGACTCGAGTCTGAAGCCAGTGCTGAAGCGGTCTCATATGCATCAACCCGAGCGGTGTGGCAACCGCTGAGGATGCCATATGCCCCAGGAGCCTCTGAAAAAGTTTCAATGGAACTGCTGTCCTCCATCTGAACACCTTCAGACAGTTCAGCACCGACTGAGTGCATTCGTTCGTGAGATGCGCTGTCATCGAGACCGAGTCCAACTCCAGACCGAGAAAAGAGATGCTTTGAACCGGAGAGAGCTTGCTCTTTTCCCAGTTGACTCGAAGCACGAAGTCAGCTGAGGTGTCAAAGCATGAGGTCCCTGTGTGCGCATAGCAACTCTCGAGAGTTAGCTAAGATCAGCCAGTCGTCGAGATAGTTGAGAAACAGCACGCGATCGGGGCAAGCAAGCATGCTGGGAATGGGAGCACCGTGGGGGGATACCCGGCAGAGGTGGTCCCATTGAGGTCCCCAAATCGCCCCCAGTGCTAACCGGCCCGGCCTCATACCCGTAGGTAGAAGGACCGAGGAGGGGAGCCGGTGGGGTGGCTTGCTTTCTTATGAATGCAAGGCGCGACCACAACGTTGCTGTGGTCATGTTCTCGCAATGAGGACATGATCCATCCATGAATTATGTCTCCATGTGGGCAGCACCCAGACACGTAAGACAGCGATCGTGGCCATCGAAAGCAGAGAGATAGCGACCGCAACCAGGAATAACACACAAACGGAAAGGCATCTTTAAAAAGATGTGTGTGCCGCTCTTTTATGAATAGAAAATATACTTTTTTCAGAATATACTCTTTTTTTATTTTGCTCTGCCGAAGAAGCGCCCAGGGGCGTTCTCTGCACTGCACAGGCACAGAGGGGGAGAAGCCGCTGAAATGCGCCATCAAATCCAGCAGTCTTTAGCGAGGTGAGTTTTTCTAGATGAATTGTATTCAGTGCACTGAATGCAACCGCTCGGCTCCGAAGAGAAAATCTGAATGAGTGGTTGCATACCAGCTCCTTTTATACCCGTATGTCTGGGGGAGTGGCATGCAAATTCCACTCGCCAATTCTCATTGGCCTTTTTAAAAAAAAGCAGAGGTTTGGGGCTCCCAAGAGTGACCCCTAGTGTCACTACATCGACACAACTTCGAGTGAGTGACAGATAGGGAACATTTGTCAACTCATTAACTCGTGGGGCTTTTATACAAAGTGATGCAACTTTTTAAAATTATATTTATCAATGGGACGTGGCACTACAGTCACTACAAAATCATACAATGTTATTAAAAATAAAAATAATATATAATAGACTAACACCCAGTCAGCATGCCAAGTGATGGCTTCGTCCATTAGAGGCATCTCACAACAACACCATGATGTGCCAAGCAGCAATATTCTAATACATATGGCATGCATAGTTTACAGTTAGTGGTGGTTTGGGACAATATTTACTGAAAATTTAGTGAAATTTGCAGAGCGATCCCAACTCTAATTCTAGCTGATGGGATTAAGGCCGTAGGTTACAGACGACGGGGTAAGTTGACCAAGCAGATGAAAGGGGCATTTCAGTGTCGCTCACATGTGCATATCAAATATTCAAGGCGTAAACTAATTTTTAAACACTGAAGGTGTTTTTTTTGTAATAAAAATTTTTTATTGATTCAAAAAGAAAGCACAACAGAGAAAAACACAACATATATACACTGAATCAACATTTAACTTTTAACACTTATTAATATCCCTCCCCAAACACCAACCCCACCCTAACCCAAAGAACACCCCTGTGGTCACATAAAATAATACACACACACACAAACAATAAAATAAAAAATAAAAATATATAATAAATATACATTTTTAAACTAAACATCTCCCTCCTCATCCCTTCCCCTAGAGTCCTCCAAAACTACCAAATACCTACCCCACTTCCTGAAAAATAAGTCCTCCCGCCCCAGCCTTCCATCTATCATCCTCTCATAAGCCACCACCCTCCCCATCTCTGCACACCACTCTGGAAATGGTGGCCCTCCGTCTGACTTCCATCCCCTTAAAATAATTTGTCTACCGATCATCACGCTAGTCAGAACCCCCCATCGCCCAAAATGCAAAGTCTGGGGCAAAGTAAAATTTGAGTGTCCAGAATGTCATGCAAATAATTCTGAATCTTTAACCAAAAATCTTGGATCTTAACACATCCCCAAAAAACATGGGCTATGTCTCCAACTTCTTATTGGCATCGCCAGCATGTGGGTGTGTCTTTAAGACCAAGCCTGTATAATCTAGAGGGGGTCCAATAAAATCTTTGTAAAATCTTAAATTGCATAAGGCGAACCCTTGCATCTCTAGATGCAGACTTGACAGTTTTCAGAATCTTAGTCCACACTCCATCCTCCAATACCAAATTCAAATCTTTCTCCCATAATTTCTTAATAGAAGTTAAAACTCCATCCCCCATACTCTGAATTAACAGGGAGTAGTACACTGATGCCTCATGACCTTTTCCAAAAGCCGCAATCACCTCTCCCAAAGCATCTGCCTCATCGGGGGGGGGGGGGGGGGGTGTGCTACTCCCAAAAATAGTACAAAGCAGGTGGCGCAATTGTAAATACCTATAAAACTGAGGTCTGGGGATCCCAAAATGTTGGACCAAGTTTTCAAACAATCTCAACACACCACTTTCATACAGGTCACCGAGTGTAGCAACCCCCCTCACAATCCACTCTGGCCAGCAGAAAGGGGACTTGCCAATACACAGTCTTGGGTTCTGCCATATGCTCGAGGCAACATTTAAATAAGTGTCCAATTTAAACAATCTGGACACTTTAGTCCACACCGAGTGTAAATGCGAAATAACGGGGTGTAACTTAACTTTTCCAATTAGTTTGATAGAGATGCTTTGTAACGGCGAAATAGGGGCAAGAATTGCCTGTTCAATAACAAACCAGGGAGGGGCTCTCTCAGGTGGAAGTGACCAATGAGCCAAATGTCTGAGACTGAATGCATAGTAATAAAACAAGGTGCCCGGCTGGAAAGCCGTTACTGGAAAGTACGCTGTCAGAGCTAAAGCTTCGGATTTACACCAATTAACTTTGTATCCTGAGAACTTAGAAAAGGAATTAATAATTCTATGGAGGCAAGGCATAGATCTAGTAGGTTCAGAGACAAATAATAAAATATCATCTGCGTAAAGCAGAAGTTTAAGCACCACACCTCCCGCCACCACCCCTGGAAAATCATCCTCCTTTCTTATCATGGCTGCTAATGGTTCCAGGGCAAGACAGAACAATAAAGGGGAAAGAGGGCAGCCCTGCCGAGTTCCCCTATCCAAAGCAAAATAATCTGAGATTAATCCATTTGTTTGTACCGCTGCTACAGGGTGTCTATAAAGTAACTTAATCCATCCAATAAATGTATTTCCGAACCCACACATTTCCAAAACCTTAAAAAGATAATCCCATTCTACCATATCAAACACCTTTTCAGCGTCAAGTGAGATGGCAGCGACCGGAGACTGATCATTCGCCACTGACCACATAATATTGATGAGAAGCCTGATGTTATCAGAAGAGCTATGGCCCCGAATAAACCCCACCTGATCTATATGTATAAGAGATGTCATAACTTTACTTAATCGATTAGCCAGAATTTTTGACAATATTTTTACATCTAGTTGGATCAGGGAGATTGGACGGTAACTTTTACACTCACTTGGATCTTTGTCTTTTTTAAGAATCAGACTGATCCGGGCTTGTGTCATGGTTGGTGGAAGCTTTCCATTCTTTAATGATTCAGTATAAACTTCTAACAAAAGTGGAGCCAGTTCTGTAGCATAAGATCTGAAAAATTCAGCGGCAAAACCATCTGGCCCTGGAGCCTTGGCAGTAGGTAGGGACTTAATTACCTCATCAAGCTCCTCCAAGCTTATCTCAGAATCAAGAGAATTTTTTTTGTTCAATCGTAAGTTTATGGAGTTCTAATGGTTCCACAAAGTTTCTAATATCTTCATCAGTAGACGAAGACGTGGAACTATAAAGATCAATATAGAATCAATATAGAACAATATAGTAAAAATTTCACAACCAGCAGATTTCACTGAGGGAATGATAGAAAGAGACTCAATCTGCTTTATATATCTAGCCAAAAGCTTCCCTGCTTTGTCACCCGACTCAAAGTATAACTGTCTTGCCCTGAATAACCAAAACTCCACTTTCCGTGACAAAATAGTATTATATCTATATTTCAATTGGGTCAATTCTCTGAGGCCATCAGCTGACATAAGGAGCTTCAGCTATGCCTCTGCACTTTTAATATTCTCTTCCAACTCCACAAGTTTTTGTGCATTGGATTTGTTGATAAATGAGGCATACTGTATGATATGACCCCTAAGAACCGCCTTAAGTGCCTCCCAAGCCACGCCCACAGAGGATACCGAGGACCAGTTGGTCTCCATATAAACATTGATTTCAGTCTTTAACATTTGTTGGAAATCAGGATTTTGCAAAAGGGACACATTAAGGCACCAACTATATGATTTCTTTTTCTCTATATGTGGCATCACCTCTAAACTCACCAGGGCGTGATCTGAGACTAAAATGTTTCCATTTGTGCAATCCACAACAGATGAAATGAGGGATCTGGATATATAAAAAAATCTATTCTAGAATAAATCTTATGGACTGATGAAAAAAAAATTATAGTCCCTACCAGATGGGTTCAAAAGTCTCCAAATATCCATAAGACCAAGATTTTTCACATCCTGTGAAGCGTCAAGGTTGCTCTAGGGGGCTTACACACTTTTGCTTCACTGTGATCAAGGACTGAGTCCATCAAAAGATTAAAGTCTCCTCCCAATATTATATCATGAGGGGTGCCAGCGGCTTGCAACATCCCTTCAAGATCTATAAAAAAGCCTTGATCATCAGCGTTAGGTGCGTAAATATTAGCCAAAATCTAACACAATAATGACTCTTCCTAATTTATCTTTAGTTTGTTTGAGACATTTGGATTGTAGATGTTTATTAATCAATATAATGACTCCCTTGCTCTTACTTGAGCCAGCACTAAAAAAAACATGTCCACCCCATATCTTCCCAAATTTTTCAGCTTCCTGCGGGAAGAGATGTGTTTCTTGAAGAAACACTATATCATATTCCTTATGCTTAAGAAAAGAACTAACCTTCCTTCTTTTTATGGGGTGCCCCAACCCATTTACATTCCATGTGGAGAGAGATAGTACACTCATATTAACATTTGACATATTGATATAATAAAAAAAAAATTATGTGTGAAAAACAAAATTATACAGACCACATTCCCCATTAGTGAAACAATCAACCCCCGAACAAAACAAACAGAAAAAAGAAAAACGTGCACATTAACCCCACGCACGAAAGCACCAACCGGCGACAGTCCCTTTAAACTCAAAAGGTCCATGAACGCCCACGAGCCTCCACGACAACTTTGCCATCGAATTGCTCAATTTTGCCTCACAAATTACATAACAGAAAATACTTTGTAAAATAAACCCAGCAAATAGGAAGAATGAACACAAAGAATGTGTAGATTCATTTTCAGAACTGTCTCAATGGTGTGATCATCCACAAAACAAATTCCAGCTGATATAAAACCATTCAGATTCCTCGGACAGACAAACAAATGTTCAGTGAGCCAGCTGTTATGAGTTCAATGGATGACGTAATCATTCCAAAGTCTCGTAAAAAAAAAAAAATCAACAAAACAAACTACAGCCAGCAGGAGGAATAAGCACGAAGAACGAACAGATTAATCCACAGTTGTTCCAAAGGAGTGTTATTCAATAGAACAAGCTCCAGCCGCTAGGCGGAACCAATACAAAAAGAAACAAAACCAGCATCCCAGTTCCCCGGATGGTCAAATCAATTCACTCGGAGGCCGCATAAAAGTATATACCATGACTTACACAATCCGTCAACTTTAACTTCAATGCAAAAGTAATCTTTCATCAATACAAAAGTTTCTTTAAGGAAAAGTGTTAATCACAAAACAAGCTCTAGCCGCACGGCGGAGCCAACGCAAAAACCCCAAAATGTTGCCCAGCTTCCTCAAGAGTAAGTACAGCGAGTCAGGCCCACTCACATGAGAAACATGCAATAGTTTACTCAAACTTTGATTCTATAAAAGATATTGCCTGTTTTGGACATGTAAATACTTTGCGACTGACCTTCATTTCTATTCTCAGTTTGGCAGGAAACATCAGAGCAAACGAGATCTTTTTCTGATGTAAGAGTTTCTTGCATTCCTTGAACCGATTGCATTTCTCTCTTGTCGAACTCGCAAAGTCCGGGAACAAGAAAATATTATGGTTCTTCCAAGAAAGCTTCCCTTTGCTCCTCGCCTGGCGCAACACAAGATCTTTATTGGATGATCTCAGAAATCTGGCCAGAATCGATCTGGGCCTGTCTCCTTCAGCAGATCTGTGAGCTGGTACTCTGTGAGCTCGCTCGATTTCCAGCTTGTGGCCTGTTATGTCGAGCAGACTCGGGAAAAACTCATCTAGGAATTTCACCATATCTCTGCCCTCCTCATGCTCAGGAATTCCAACAATTCGAACGTTATTCCTGCAGCTTCTATTCTCAAGATCTTCAAGCTTTTCAAGGAGATGTTCCAAATCAACTTTGGTCGCGGGTGGATTAGCGGTTAATTCCCTCTCCAAAGATTCCAGAAAATCGATTCGTTTTTCAACATCAGTCACTCCAGAATCTTTGTCAACATCACTGACATGTTGGACAACTGACGCTGGATCTCCTCTCCCGCCGCGCCATCTAAATTGAGTCCCCGGTCTGTAGGCCTGTCGGGGCTTTCATCCTGAACACGTAAGTGTCTTATTAATGTCTCCAGAGCTTGAGGATTTTGACTTCTTTGCCATGTTTTGCAACAAAGGACAAATGTGTAACTGGGTATTTCAAAATTCACCAGATTATAACATGAAAATAATAGAAAATTCAGCAAAGTGCGCAGAGCTCGTCGCTCACACGTCTGCTCCTTACATGGCATCACGTGACCCCCAACACTGAAGGTGTTTTAAGCCTTTTCCCCCAATCTCTTAATTCCTTTTTAAGTAGAAAATGAAATGGTCAACAGGAAATTAGTTTGTATCTGTTTATTTTATTAATCAGTGTTAAAACCAATAAAGAAAAAAAAACACATTTTTAGTTTTTCATTTTTGAGTTAAAAAAAGAAAAAGGAATGGACGCAAAAGTACACAGACCCTAAAAGCTATTTTGTTAAATACAAAGAAATGAATGTGTTATGATGTTTCTTTTAACAGCACAAATCACAAATGTATTTATTTGTATTTATGTTACGCCAGCAGGGATTTTAAAAAACATAAAAAGGGTGCGCCTTATACGATTCAAGATTTTACATCGGTTCTATTGGACCCCCTCTAAATTGTATAGGCTTGGTCTTAAAGACACACCCACCTGCTGGCGATGCCAATCAGAGGATGGAGATATAACCCATGTCTTTTGGAGGTGTGTTGAAATACAAAAGTTTTGGTTAAAGGTGCAGAGTCTGGTATGCGATGTGTTAGGCATTCAGGTATCATTTTGCCCCAGACTCTGTATCTTGGGTGATGGGGCGGTCATTGACATTGAAAGTAGGCACATAAAGAGCTGGGTTTTAACCAGTGTCATGATCACCAGGCAGATAATTTTGAGGGGCTGGAGGTTGGCTAGAGCGCCCTCTTTTCAGGAGTGGTGCTCGAAGATGGGAAGGGTAGCGGCCTTTGAGGAAGTAGCATTCAGAGGATTGGGGAAGTATAAAGTGTTTGTGGAGAAATGGGGCGGGTATTTGACATTTGTGGATGTGTGATTATTGTTGTTGTGTTTTTTTATTTCTTTATTTATCTATTTATTTGTTTTGTTTTTGTGCATGTGTGTGTCTGTGTCATTTGGGACCACTGTTATGTTGTTGGGGTTACGGTGGGATTGGGAGGGGGGAGGGGTAATAGTTGGGGTTAAGTTTGATTCTATGTATATATGTTTTGTTTTATGAGGTACATATATGTGAATTAATAAAAATTGTTAATCGGAAGAGTTTTGAAAAAGTAATAAGTATTTACAAACTAGGGGGCGCTCTGGAACCGATGAGGCACGTCTATGCTGAATTGCAATACCAAATCAAAAGATGTCCTAAGACAAATGTATGTGTAAACTTTCATAAGTTTTCAGCCATTGTAAGCCCCTCAAAACACCGTGGGAATATGTGAAAATCCCACATTCCATCCAACATGGCTGACTTCCTGTTGGGTGGAGTCAAATACAACCAAGTGAACTTTGTCTAACATGATGAGAGCAGTAACCATACCAAGTGTTGTGCACATCTGAGCAACTTCATCCCAACCATTGCCTGCATTTTGAGGCGCTGTAGAGTTCCTCAACCACACCCAAGCCTAAACACTACATAAACTTTTGATTTTACGAAGGTCTGATGTGTGTACCAAGTTTCTTGAGTTTTCAAGCATGATGAATGCCTAATAAACGGGTGAATGGTGTTAAAAATAATAATAATAAGAAGAAGAAGAATTGTGAAAAAACATTCCAAAAACAATAGGGCTTTAGCACCTCCGCACCTAGCACCAGGCCGAGAGGCCTGCACCTTCGGTGCTTGGGACCTAATAATAAAAATAATAAGAGCAATCCTCACTAATAATAATAAGCACCACTAATAAGTATGTGAGATTATAATAGTGATGCTTTGCTCCGTAAGCACCACTAATAAGTATGTGAGATTATAATAGTGATGCTTTGCTTGCAGTGGCAAAATTTGTCCCCACAATGTCCCACCAACTGCCCCAAGTTGAAAGAGGCCACCCCCATGACAGTAGGATGTTCTGGTGCAGAGATATTGGTGTTGTTCCATCTGGTTGCTAGGAAGCTACCAGGGTGATACTCAAAAGGCTCCTTGCCAGCATGAGTCAAATGAGCTACTAACATGTTGCTAGGCATTGCTATCATGTTTTTAGCTCTTCAGTAGGTGTTGCTAGCATGTTAGCATCAGTGTTAATTTTGTCAGCTATTTTTTTTATTTAGTCTTAGTCTTAGTCCTGTGTCAAATGTCCTTGTTTGTTTTTATCATATTTAGTTAACCTTATCCTGTTTTTTTTTTTGTTTGTTTTTTTAGTCAAGTTTTAGTTGACTAAAAGTCTGGGCATTTTAGTCTTATCTTAGTCAAAGAAAGCCCTCAGTATTTTAGTCTAGTTTTAGTCAATGAAAACAGTTGACATTTTAGTCATATTTTAGTCACATTTAGTCACATTTAGACAGATGCAACATCAAGAAATCCAAGTGTTGCACTATAAGTAAATCATTGCTATGATTTTTAACTTAACAGAAACTCTGAGTATCCAAAAAAAGAAAACTCTACACAATCAAAACTAGGTGGTATTATACTCACAAAATACTTTATTCAGGTTAGGCAGGCGTATTACTGCAGACACCTTTTTTGAGGTATGGTTTTGTAGGCAATTAGTTTTTATAACATATTCAAATTCATTTAGATGCCAAATCAAATTCATTCTGATGGTAATGTGAAGGACAAATAAACACAGCATTGTCACCAAATACATGCCAAATTACATGTCATTGGTCTATACCCAATCCTATGTTACCTTTTCAGCTCCTTCACAACAATTTGCTAGCCTATTAGCTTAATGAGTTTGTTTTAGCTAAAAAACACAGCCTTCATAATGTAACACCACCGCCTTGTCTTAATATAGCTTATTAAGTTATCTAATATAGTTGTCACTAGTCAATAAACAACCTAACATTACCACCAAGATGTTAACCTACCTCAGTTTCTTTGTGGTTAGCCTTCAAATCATCTTCTCTTTCTCCAAGTCCAACTGTTGCTGTCATTATTTAACGAACGTTAGCTTTCTGTAAACTACTTGAAAGGTACTCCTCATTGTGCTTGCTTAGTCCTGATATGCCACACACAGCACAGCACAGGAAAGGAAACTGCTGCTCATACCATCCAATGAACAGGATATTTGGATTGTAATTTAGAAAAAAAAAAAAAAAAAAAACACTATAATATTTTGTCTCCTCTTTTTTATCTGACGAAAATAAAGAGAGATTTTGGTAAAGATTTTATTTTTTAAACTATATTTTAGTCTCGTCTTATTTCGTCAACAATATTGCATGTTGATATAGTCACAGTTAGTGTTTAATGACGTTGGTGCCGTCTCGTCATCGTCTCGTGTTAGTCATGTTAAAAAAGGTCGTCGATGAAAATTTTTCGTCATAGTTTTCGTTAACGAAATTAACACTACTGGACACAAGGTTAGCCTTGTCAATCATTTCTCATAAAGACTACAAAGAACACTTCTAACACCCAAAATTACAGTCAACTGCAGTAATGTTAAAGTCATACACTGGAGAAAAGATTGCTCCAATGAGAAAAGTCACTGTAAATGTGAGATACAGTGAGCAGAACCATGCACCTTTGTATGCCATTAAGAAAGAAGGCGATCCACTGTTTGTTCGTGAGTGGTTAGAGAGGTGAAACTGGACTGGCAAACTATCAAAGTCATGTAAGTAACAGAAACAGCTGCCAAAGAAAGTAAACGCTCTGCGACTGTGAGACTAAATTAAATACTAAAGAACTCTGCTGCAGTGTTTCAAGAGGGCATTGGAACTCTCCAGAATATGAAAACACAGATTGTACTGGAAGATAATGTCACACCCATATTCCACAAAGCCAGGCAAGTACCATATGCTTTACACCTCAGAGTGGAGACTGAACTCCAAAAGCTTTAAAAAGTGAGTATTTGTCCAAGGTAGACTGGTCGGATTTACTGCACAAATGTAAGGACAAAATTGATACAGTTCTCAAGGACCACAGCCACAGAACATTTCACAACTGCATTCTTTCTTGGGCCTGGTAAAATACTATTGAAAATTCCTGACTAACCCGTCATCTGTGTTGTATCCGCTGAACTGTCTGCTTCAGAATGGATGTAAATGGCATTGGTCAAGAGAATGTGAACACATTTTCAAAGAGGCTAAGCTGTTAATCAAATCTGACAATGTAGTCACACATTATCATCCTTACCACTTAAAGGAATAGTTCACCCAAAAATGAAAATTTGCTGATAATTTACCATCCAATATGTATCTAAGTTTCTTTCTTCATCAAAACAGAATTTAAGACTTTTAGGATTTCACTTCAGGCCTCCTCCTCTGAACAATGCAAGTGAATGTACTCTATTTTTTGACGGTCCAAAATGCATATTTAAGGTGCATCAAAATAATCCACACAACTGGATTATGGGATGAAGTTATACTTTTTAACTACAAATGTTCGCTTCCGTACATCTCTGTGACATGCGCTCACGAGAGGGATGACGTAAGCTTGTTGGTAAGGTCACGCGTCACGTGGAGCAGGAGTCATTGTTTACATCGTTTTTATATTTTATTATTATTTGGAAATTATTATTTATTTTATTTTATATTGTTTTGAAATTGTTTTGGACTGTTTTGGTTTGTGAATGGCGCTTGGTCTGTGCTCTGTGCAAGTTTCTATTGTAATGACGTGCTTCCTGCCTCCTCCTCCATGTGACGCGTGAACTTACCAACGAGCTTACGTCATCCCTCTCATGAGCGCATGTCACAGAGATGTACGGATGCAAACATTTGTAGTTAAAAAGTATGTAAATATTGTTTTGTTTCTCAAAATAATCAATCGTTTGGGTTCAGAAGAACTTTATTTGTCGACTGGAGTCGTGTGGATTATTTTGATGCACCCTAAATATGCATTTTGGACATGGAGTACATTCACTTAAATTGTTTAGAGGAGGAGACCTGAAATGAAATCCTAAAAGTCTTAAATTCTATTTTGATAAAGAAAGAAACTCAGATACATCTTGGATGGCCTGAGGGTGAGTAAATTATCAGCAAATTTTCATTTTTGGGTGAACTATTCCTTTAAGCTTGCTTGTGACACTTCTCCATACAGAATCGGAGTGGTGTTATCCCACAAATTAGAAGATGGAACAGAGCGTCCAACTGCATTTGCATCCAGGACTTTAACTGTGACCAAGAAAAACTATGCACAAATAGACAGAGAAGCTTTGAGTTTGGTTTGGGAAGTAAAGAAATTCAATCAGTACTTGTATGGAAAGCACTTTACCTAAGTCACTGTTCAAGACAAGATTTTGAGTCTGGACTATGAAAGATAATACAATTATGTTGTTGCACATTTTCTATGTGTTCCAGGGCTAAGAGTAAAGCATGGGCCTCAGATGTAAAAATTGAGCTTTGTCCTGGGATACGTATGCCATAATACACACCATTGTCCAATTTAGATCCGTCTGTGTATACAGGGGAATGAAGAGGGAAATGACTGCTTTCTTCTAGTTGTCAAGTCCATGATGATGATAGTCCAGGAGGTATTGTGCTGAAATGTGTCTGATTTAAAGTGTCCAAATGACTATCCAGGGCTTCAAAATGGGGTTTAATATGAATCCCAAAAGGTCTGATGCTCTTAGGTCTGGTCTCAAATGCAGGTTTTGAGGATGAAAGACTGCAGAATCAGCTGGGTTATGTTGATTTGCTTTGAGTTTGATTGCATATTGGAGAGATAGTTTCAAGCACCTATTCTGGAGTGAGGGTTCATTGGCTTCAATGCACAGGCTCTGAACTGGTGAGGTCCTAATGCAAGTTGTAGTCCTTGGTGCACAGTGTCAAGCATCTGTTTTTAGGATTTCCTGGCGGAGTCATATTTAATACTTCCGTAGTCCAAACAGGATCAGATCAGTAATCTATAAAGGTGCAAGGAGACAGTGCAGTCTGCTCCCCATTTCGTTTTCGCCAGTGTTTTGCTGATGTCCATGGCTTTAAGGCATTTGTTCCTCATTTCATATGAGGGATAAAAGACATTTTGTTGTCAAAAAGGAGTCCTAAGAACTTGATTTCCTTTACAACTTTGATGGGTTCTCTGTCCATAAATAATTCTGGGTAATGATGTAAGGATCGCAGTAGGCAGTAATGTGTGCAGACCGTTTTTGTTTCAGAAAATTGTAATCCATTTGCAACTGACCACTGATTAATCTTGTATATGCATAACTGCAGTTGTCTTGCAATTGTGCTCATGTTCTTTCCTCTGTAACAGATGCAGAGATCATCGACGTAACAACTACAGGGTATGACATTAACATTGACATTAACGATGCTGTTGATTTTGATGCTGAATAGGGTGACAGAGAGAATGCTTCCCTGAGGGACTTCAAGTTGTTGTTTGTGCAAGTTTAACAGAGTATTTCCTATCTGTACTTGGAAATGTCTACTGGCCAAAAAATTTGAAATAAAAATGGGGAGTAATTTTCTGAAACCCATTTGATGGAGGTCTTTTAAAATATTGTATCTCCAGGTTGTATTATATGTTTTTTTTTAGATAAATAAAAAAAAGACAGTTACAACATGCTCTTTTTTTAATAAGGTGATCCAAAGTACTCTTTCCTCTTCTAAAACCACTATGATAGTCACTTATTTCTTGATTTGATTCCGTCATCCAGACAAGGTGGTTATTTACCATCCTTTCCATAGTTTTGCATAAGCAACTGGTAAGAGCTATTGGGCGATAGTTGTTTGGGTCAGTGTGATCTTTTCCAGGTTTTGGTACGGTTATTACTATTGCTTCTTGCCAAGAGGATGGTATGTTACCCAAGGTCCAGACCAAGTTAAATTTTTCATCAGAAGTCATAATGCACTATGAGGTAAGTGTTTTAAGAATTGATTATACTTTTTATCAGATCTGATGGCAGTATCATGTGAGCACTTTAAAGAGTTTAGAAGTTCCTCCATTTTGAAGGGTTGGTTGTACAGTTCCATGTTATCAGAGAAGAAATTTAGTTGTCTACTTTCCTGCTGTGTGTGATTTGCTTGGAACTCAGGGAGACAGTTATCTATTGAAGAGTTCTTTTCAAAGAACTCTGCTAATGTGTTTGCTATTTCTAGTTGTATGGTTAGAAGAATGTCTTGTTTTTTTATATGCTGGATTAGTGATCCACTTCTCATACCCTTCATCTTGCGAATCATATTCCAGATCCTCTTCATAGGTATATAAGAAGTAAAGCTTGATACAATTTGTCTCCAACTCTGTTTCTTTGCTTCACTGATAATTCTACATGCTTGTGCCCAGCAAATGTTGAATCTGGTAATGTTTGCAGTTGTTGGGTGTTTGTTGAAAAGTCTTTCTGCCTTTTTTTTGTGCTTCAATAGCCTTTTTACAGTGGTCATCAAACCATGGATTTGACTTGCAGTGTGGTTTTGTTGGTGTCTTTGGAACAGTTTCATCTGCAATAGTGACTTGAATATCTGTGAAACATGTTATAGGGTCATGATTGTCTTGAGGCACTATTCTGAGTTTCTCACCACATAGGGATTGGAAAGAGTACCAATTTGCTTTTTTTTAGTTGCCATCTTGAAGTCTTTTGTTGAACATTTGCTTCTGTAGAGGAAGGAAAGTGATCACCCACATATGGCACGAGAAATCAAGTAATATTTCAGCCTTACGTATGGTTAAGTCAATTGCTGAATAAGTACCATGACCTGGATAAAGATAGGTTTTAGATCCATTATTTAGTAAACACAAGTCATTGTTGCTAATTAATTCTTCCATTCACTTTCCCTTGTCATCACAGTGGCCTCCTCCCCATAATGGTTTGTGGCTGTTAAGATCACACAGAAGGATGTATGGAGTCTGCAATTTGGTAGCAAGTTTGTCCAGGTCTTATATAGTCACAGAGACATCAGGGGGTATGTAGATGGAGCACAGGGTGATGACTTTGTGGAGAGTAAGGCATACTGCTATTGTTTGTAGATTGGTATCCAAAGCAATATGGGCGTGGATTATATCTTGTCTCACTAAAACAGCTGATCTACCAGAGGGTTGTTGTGTGTTTGGGCTGAATTCACTGAACATTATAAAATGCTTCAGAGACAGGGGCTATTTGGTGATAAGTGGGTCTCCTTAATACAGAAAGCAGGTGGGTTAAAGGTAGCAGCTAAACATTGTAATTCTGCAAAATTGGCTTTGAAACCCCAACATTTCCATTGAATTATATGATGATCTAGCATCAAGCTGGTAAAATACATACTGCTTCTTATTTTTGCACTTGGGGGAGAGGCTGCAACTATGACAAGTCATGGCCTCAGTCATTTCGACATCTGTTGAATTTTCAGACTTTTGAGAACGATTTTTATCCTGATTTGTTTTTGGCTGCTAAAATACTGTGCCATGAGGTTTCTTTTTCTCTCTTGAAGATGTATGTTCTGTTGATGAACCTTGATTCAGATTGGTCTGGGTCTGGCTTGAAATTGTTTAGTTTTGAGTGTTTACAGTTTTGCTTTTTGGTGGAGATAAGTTCTTACTGTTGTTTATAGGTTGTGGTTTATCTGTAGTTACCCATGTCTGGTCTGTTTGGCAGTTAACAAATCGTAAGGTAGGTTTAACAACCAAAGAAAAGGTCTTATCTAATCTGAAGGTGGGTAGCTCTTCAACCTGTTTGCGTGCTTCACAGTAGCTCACCTTATTTACATATTTGATTTTCTGAATTTCCTTTTCTTTTATCCAGACAGGACAGGTTTTTGAAGAGCCTGCATGGTCACCGCAGCAATTGTTGTATTTTGGTGGTTTTGTACAGGCTGTTTCATGACATTCCTCTCCACAGTTACAGCAGATGGGCTTATTCTTGCACCCAGTAGAACCATGGTCAAACATCTGGCAGTTAAAACATCTCTGTGGATTTGGTATGAAGATATCCACAGTGACACTCAAGTAGCCTTTTTGGATTCTCTCTGGAGGTTGTGGCTTGTTGAATGTTATGATGTATGTACCAGTTTTGATTATTTGGTCATCTTATTTTATTGTAATTCTCTTCAAATCTATCACATCTTGATGAGTTAATGTTGTGTAGTTCTCTGGTGCAAATAACACCTTTGCTGTTATTCAGAAATGGGTGAAAAAAGGCCTTTATAGCATCTCCAGCCAAAACATTGGCTTGTAACAAATTCTCAGAATGGGCTTTCTAGCGCATACCACCAGTATCTGTCAAGATCTTTTTTTTCTCCCCTTTTCTCCTCAATTTGGAATGCCCAATGCGCTCATGAAGTCCTCGAAGTGTGTACCAAAGATACAGAAATGATATACTCAAGCATACAAACATACTACTCGATTGACCCTTTGCCAACGCCTTATGGGAAGAGTAAGTTGTACAGTTGTACAGAGTACTGTAAGTATGGCTGATTTTAATACCAAAGAGCAACCCAGGGCAAGACTTGACAAGCCGCTTGATTGGAACAGGTCTTTCCAACCCCCCCATCTAATTGAAGTAGGAGCCAAAGTACTGTGTTGGACTTGGTGTAGCTGCAGCAAACTGCATTCCTTAATCACCAGGATCTCTTCCTCCACTGACACGGGTCGCAACTTACGGCAAACAAGTCACCCCATTTCTCACCTCTTACAATCGGCAAGGGGGTGCTGGGGACCTCCTCTAGCCTGGGTCCCCATGGGGGCTGTATAAAAACAGCAATGTCCACAAACACCATAAACCTTTTGTGGAGCTTATTTGCATGGACTGGAATCACAGAACAAATTGTTTCTGACAATGGCACCGCCTTTACTTCAGAGGAATTCCAAAGATTTGTCAAAATGAATGGTATCAAACACAACAATTGTACCATACCATCCTGCTACAAACGGACAAGCTGAATGTTTCATTCAGACTTTCAGACAATCCTTGAAAACCGTCAAAAGACAGAAAATCATTAAGGCACAAGACTACAACATTCCTCCTGGCATATCGCAATTGTCCACATGTCACTACAGGTCAGTCTCCAGCAAGCCTGTTCCTAGGATGCCCATTAAGATCTTGCTTGGACCTACTTAAGCCAGACTTACGCAGACATGTCCAGACATGTCTGACGCTGGTGAGCAGTACTTAAAGCAAAAACTTCAAACATTCAGTGTAGAACAAAAGGTCTTAGCCAGAGATTATAGAAACAAAAATCAGAAGTGGCAGCATGGTACTATTGCTTCACAAACTGACATGCTTCACAAACTTACATTGTTGATGTAGGTCAAAACACTTGGTGCAGACATATTGACCAGTTGTTGAATTCCAACAGACAAGAATCAGAGAATGTGGAGTCACGTGACGTCATGCGAGGTTCGGATGTGTGAACGGCGAGCTCTTCGCACTTAGCTAGTTTTGATACTATTTGTGTCATAAACCGGTGAGATTGGATACACCATGATCCATAACTGTTCTAGGAAGACAATATGTCAAATAATTCAAAATCCTCAGGCTCTGGAGACAGTAAAAGACACTTATGTGCTCAAGCTGACACCCCTCTGGAGGCCTCGAGCCAGGGAGTTGATTTGGCCGGAGAGGTGAAAGAAATTTGGCGAGAATTGCTGAACATATCGGCAATGCTGATGAAGGTCATTGCTGACTTGGAGGATCTTGCTGCAATACATCGATCGAACACGGCCATGGAGACGAAATTCACTGAGGTGGTTACAAGAGTGGTGGATGTCGAGAAACGGATAGATTCATCGGAGAGGGAATTAGCTGCTAATTCGCTAGCGACCAAGGCAGATTTGGAGCGCGTCTGGGAGAAGCTGGAGGATATGGAGAATCGTAACTGGCAGAATAATGTCTGAATTGAGGGAGCAGAGGGTCAGAATATGGTGGAATTCCTGGATGGGCTCTTTCCAAATCTGCTTGACATAACAGGCCATAAGCTGGAAATTGAGCGAGCTCACAGGATCCCAGCTCGGCAATCTGCTGAGGGAGACAGGCCCTGATCAATTCTGGCCACATTTCTGAGATCATCCGATAAAAATCTTGTGTTATGCAAGGCGAGGAGTAAAGGAAGGCTTTCTTGGAAGAACCGCAGCATTTTCTTGTTCCCAGACTTTGCCAATTTGACAATAGAGAAACATGATCGATTCAAGGAATGCAAGAAACTCTTACATCAATGGAAGGTGGCTTTTGCACTGATGTTCCTGGCCAAATTGAGAATAAATACTAAGGATGGCCATAAAGTATTTACATGTGCCCAGCAAGCAATGTCCTTCATAATGTCAATGACTAAGTTATTTTGTGGTTCTCATGTTGCAGCCAAGTGAGCCTGACTCACTGAACATTCACTTGACCGTCCTAGGAAGCTGAGTGCCTTTTTTGTTTCTTTTTATGCTGGTTCCTCCTAGTGGCTGAAGTTTGTTTTGTGTAGCAGCAATTCTTCGGGACAGTGTTGTGGATGAATCTGCAAGGTTTTTGTGCTTACGCCTCCTTTTGGTTGAAGTTTGTTTTGTGGAGTATTTCTTGCAGGACATTGGAGTGATTGGTTCATCTGCTGCACTCATGTAGCAGTTGAATGGGCTGGCTCACTGAACATTCATTTGACTGTCCAAGGAAGCTGAACGGCCTTTTTTTCCCCTTGATTTTCTCCCCTTTTTCTCCCCAATTTGGAATGCCTAGTCCCCAGTGCACTCTAAGTCCTTGTGGTGGCGTAGTGACTTGCCTCAATCCGGGTGGTTGAGGACGAATCTCGGTTGCCTGAGACCGTCAACCCATGCATCTTATCACGTGGCTTGTTGAGCACGTTACCGTGGAGGCATAGTGCGTGTGGAGGCTTCACACCATCCAACGCGGCATCCACGCACAACTCACCATGCATGGCAACCCTCCACCCTCCCTAGCAGCCGGGCCAATTTGGTTTCTTAAGAGACCTGGCTGGAGTCACCCAGCACACCCTGGGATTCGAACTCGCTAACTCCAGGGGTGGTAGTCAGCGTCTTTACTCGCTGAGCTACCCAGGCCCCCATTTATTTATTGTGTGTGTGCTGGTTCCGCTAGAGGCTGGAGTTTGTTTTGTGGAGGAACACACCTTTGGGAGAGTTATGTGGATGAATCTACAAGTTCTTTGTGTTTATCACACCTATTGGCTGGAGTCTGTTTCAGAGATTATCTTCTGTTGTGTAATTCTGTTTTACAAAATTTGGATAGAAACACCGAACTTGAGAAATCAGATGGCAAAGTTGTTGCGGGGGCTCTCGTAGGCGTACATGGACAGTTTGAGTTTAGAGGGATGGACACCGGTTGGCACTGTCGTGCACGGGGTTAATGCGCATGCTTTTCTATTTTCTGTTTGTTTGGTTCGGGGGAGGTACAGGGTTTGATTGTTGCACTAATGTGGAATGTGGTCTTTATGATTTTATTTTTTACAAATAATCTATTTTTTCTAATATATCAAAATGTCAAATGTTGAGTGGTTTTTCTCTCTCCACGTGAAATGTGAATGGGTTGGGGCACTCCATAAAAAGAAGGAAATTTATTTATCTTCTTAAACGTTAGAAATATTATATAGTGCTTCTTCAAGAAATGCATCTTTCCCCACAGGAAGCTGACAAATTTGGGAAGATATGGGGTGGACATGTTTTCTTTAGTGCTGGCTCAAGTAAGAGCAGGAGAGTCATTACATTGATATGTAAACATCTACAATTCAAATGTCTCAAACAGATAAATTAGGAAGAGTTATTATTGTTTTAGCAGAAATTCAGGGGCAAAGTCTGATTTTTGGCTAATATTTACGCACCTAACGCTGATGATCAGGGCTTTTTTGTAGATCTTGAAGGGATGCTGCAAGCCGCTGGCACCCCTCATTATATAATATTGGGAGGAAAGTTTAATCTATTGATGGACTCAGTCCTTGATCATAGTGAAGCAAAAGTGTGTAAGCCCCCTAGAGCAACATTGACGCTTCGCTGGATGTGTAAAAATCTTGGTCTTACAGATATTTGGAGACTTTTGAACCCATCCGGTAGGGACTCTACATTCTAGAATCGATTTTTTTTTATATCCAAGTCTGTCATTTCATCTGTTGTTGATTGCTCAATTGGAAACATCTTAGTCTTAGATCACGCCCTGGTGATTTTAGAGGTGTTGCCACATACAGAGAAAAATAAATCATAAAGTTGCTGCTTTAATGTATCCCTTTTGCAAAATCCTGAATTCCAACAAATGTTAAAGGCTGAAATCAATGTTTATATGGAGACCAACTGGTCCTCAGTATCCTCTATGGGCGTGGCTTGGGAGGCACTTAAGGCGGTTCTTAGCAGTTGGATCATACAGTATGCCTCATTCATCAAAAATCCAAAGCACGAGAACTCGTGGAGTTGGAAGGGAATATTAAGAGTGCCGAGGCAGAGTTGAAGCGCTGAATGTCGTCTGATGGCCTCAGAGAATTGACCCGATTGAAATACAGATATAATACCATTTTGTCGCAGAAGGTGGTGGCAACTGAGATTCGTCCTCCACCACCTAGATTGAGGCAAGTCACTATGCCACCACGAGGACTTGCAGCGCATTGGGAATTGAGCATTCCAAATTGGGGAGAAAAATAAAGAATTCTATCTTGATCTGTATATCTCCACGTCTTCATCTACTTATGAAGATATTAGAAATTTTGTGGAACCATTAGAACCTAACTGATGACTGAGTAAAGAAATTCTCTTGATTCTGAGATGACCTTGGAGGAGCTTGGCAAGGTAATTAATGCCTTGCCTACAGGCAAGTTTCTGGGGCCAGACGGCTTTGCTGTTGAATTTTATAGATCATAGGCTACAGAACTGGCTCCACTTTTGTTAGAAGTTTAAACGGAATCATTAAAGAATGGAAAGCTTCCGCCAACCATGAAAATAGCCTGGATCAGTCTGATTCTTGAAAAGGACAACGATCCAAGCAAGTGTTAGAGTTACCAAACAATTTCCCTGATCCAGCTAGACGTAAAAATATTGTCAAAACTTTTGGCTAACCGATTAAGTAAAGTTATGAAATCTCTTATACATATAGATCAGGTGGGGTTTATTCGGGGCCGTAGCTCTTCTGATAACATTAGGCTTCTCATCAATATTATGTGGTCAGTGGCGAATGATCAGTCTCCGGTCGCTGCCATCTCACTTGACACTGAAAAGGCATTTGATATGGTAGAATGGGATTATTTTTTAAAGATTTTGGAAATATACGGGTTCGGGAATACTTTGATTAAGTTACTTTATAGACAACCGGTAGTGGAGGTACAAACAAATGGATTAATTTCAGATTATTTTACTCTGGATAGGGGCACCCAGCAGGGTTGGAGGGCTGCGGTACCCACATTTTCAAAAAAAGAGCGGTTTCCTCACTCCTTTGGTCACACAGCCGGTTTTTACAACCACCGTCATCACGGTGACCAGACACGGAACACGCGCAGCCAGGGCCCTGCGAACGTGGCCCCCCGTCTTCGCGCACCTGGCTGCACCACACCCACACCTCCAGCCAGCCGGTTGTGACGAGTCTCGAGGATGGTCCAAAAGCCTTCTCCTCAGTCACTGACCCGCCCTATGCCGGGTACGCAGAGCAAGGTAAGTGCTTCAAGGTTCCCCTCAGCGCAGCCACTTCGGGACGAAGCAAGGCTCCTTGACATGCCGTTTCCTGCTCCCTCCCGCCGCGAGGCCCCACCCCCAGGTACGTCAGATGCGATTGTCCCCTTAGCACCCCTCGCCCAGAGCTTGAACGCATGGCTATCGCTTTCCAACCTGTCGCGGTGGCTGGCCAGGACCATCCGACTCAGCTACATGATTCAGTTCGCCTGCTTTGAAACGATGTGTGTAGTGAAAAGCGGTATACAAATAAAAATGACAACTTGACAACAGTGTTGTCAAATCCCATTGGCTCTTGCATTTCTTGTTGCCATGTCTTTTTATTTGCGACATGACTTTTTAATGAGATGCGGCTGCCCTTACAGAGGGGAAGATGTTCAGCAATTCAAACCTTAAGTTTCACTCTGTGTTTCACACAAAGCTATTGTATGGCTTCAGAAGACTTGGTATTCAAAATGAGTCATTTTGAATTTTTATTTCATTACTTTTATTGTGCTTTTTTGTCTTTTTTATCTGTGATCGCATTTCATTGTTGAGAAGTGGTTAGGTTTAGGGGTGGGGTTAGGTGCGCAAAATATCTATAAAATAGTGTAATGTAACTCAATGATTGTGACAAAATATATCTGCCTGTTCCTGTCATTTCAGCTGTAGTGACATATTCTTAACACCAGAGGTCACAATCACTTGATTGATATAATGGGACTTTAAATAAAACACCTGTTTCTCATTCATTAATCAGCCATCACCTGTATGTATATATAACTTTCAGACTAATGCTCTCTGCTTTGAACATTACTTTCTAGAGCAGTGGTTCCCAAACTATTTCCTTGAAGCTCAACCCCATGTCCGTGATGTACTTTAGAAAAGTGGTGGGAAATGGGGGCTCGTCCTTTTGTATTTATTTGTGCTTTCGTCCTTTGAAAAGGTTCGCTTGATTACAGCGGTTTTTGTGTAGTCTATTTTTGAGTGGAAATTACAATTGATTATTTTGACATCACTAAGCACGTAATTTGTCACCTGTGGAAGTTTTGTTTGGTCTGCGTTTCAGCGTTTGGTTGCCGTGTTGAATTCACAGACTGGTAAGTTACCTGTGTGCAATATTGATTGTTTTTTAAACTTGCCGTTTTCCCGATAGGTATAGCGCCGTGTTTCCTTTGTGAGACACATCAGATTCTTAAGCGGTTAGTAGCAGTTGTCTCGGGGGCACATCCGTAGTGTTGAGAATGTCACTGGTCTGACCGGTTACATTTTTCACCCATTGGGCTTCAGTGCATAAATTCCTCCTGCCTGAAACCACACGAAGACTAGGTTTAAGGTAGGTAGATAGCTTATTATTGAGAAAGGTAGGTAGTGGGAATGCTCCAGGTATTTGATTACACACTTGGTTGACACTTGTGGTGTTTTTCTTTATGGCTGACACTCATGCGTTTATTAAATCGCCTTCGCATGCTTTTTTGGAAAAGTATATGAAGGAGCAAATTTGGAAAATTACTGGACGTAATGAAATATAGATTTGTAATAAAAGACTCAAGGAAAATATTAAAGTTATTTTGAAGTATAATTTGGTTGAGAGGTTATTTTTAACTTCCAAAATGGATAAAGCTACGACATCACCAATTTTGACCTGCTCGCAGTCTGTCTTTTTTGTTATTAACAATTTTTATTGATTCCATTCATAAGACAATCAAACACAACATAAAATACGGAATCAATTATATACATTAAACACTCTGGACACTTTTGTCCATACTGCATGCAAATGCGAGATAATGGGGTGCAACTTAACTTCTCCAGTTAGTTTAATAGAAAGGCTTTGCAATGGCAAAATGGGGGCAAGAACTTCCTGTTCAATACAAAACCAGGGAGGGTCTCTCTCAGATGGAACAACCAAATGTCTGAGACCGAATGCATAATAATAAAACAAAGTCTTGGGTAGGCCTAGCTCACCTTTCTCAATCGGCCTATGTAATTTATTGAAATTTAACCTGGGACGCTTACCATTCCAAATGAAGGACTTCGCTATGCTATCAAATTGCTTGAAATAATAGAGGGGGACATCTACAGGGAGAGATTGTAGCAGGCAGCTGAATTTTGGAATACCATCTCATACCAATCATAGATAAATGTAATGAAGCCCACCTGCTGACATCGCTCGAAAACCTTTTTATTAAAGGGTCAAAATTAACTAACTAAATCAGACAAATTTGCTGGGAATAAAATCCCCAAATACTTAATGCCCTGTTTGGGCCACTGGAAGGCGCCCGGTTGAAAAGCCGTTACTGGGCAGTAAGCTGTCAAAGCCAAAGCTTCGGATTTAGCCCAACTGACTTTGTATCCTGAGAACTTGGAAAAGGAATTAATAATTCTGTGGAGGCAAGGCATAGATCTAGTAGGTTCAGAGACAAATAATAAAATATCATCTGCATAAAGCAGAAGCTTATGCAGCACACCTCCCGCCACCACCCCTGGAAAATCATCCTCCTTTCTTATCGTGGCTGCTAATGGTTCCAGGGCAAGACAGAACAATAATGGGGAAAGAGGGCAACCCTGCCGAGTGCCCCTGTTCAAAGTAAAATAATCTGAGATTAATCCATTTGTTTGTACCGCTGCTACAGGGTGTCTATAATGTAACTTAATCCAACCAATAAATGTACTCCCGAACCCGTACATTTCCAAAATCTTAAAAAGATAATCCATTCTACCATATCAAATGCCTTCTCAGCATCAAGTGAGATGGCAGCGACCGGAGTCTGATCATTCGCCACTGACCACATAATATTGATGAAACGCCTAATGTTATCAGAAGAGCTGCGGCCCCGAATAAACCCCACCTGATCTATATGTATAAGAGATGTCATAACTTTACATAATTGGTTAGCCAAAATTTTTGACAATATTTTTACATCTAGCTGGATCAGGGAAATTGGACTGGAACTCTTATACTTGCTTGGATCCTCGTCCTTTTTAAGAATCAGACTGATCCGGGCTTGTGTCATGGTTGGCAGAAGCTTTCCATTCTTTAATGATTCCATATAGACTTCTAACAAAAGTGGAACCAATTTTGTAGCATAAGATCTAAAAAATTCAGCGGCAAAGCCATCTGGCCCCAGAGCCTTGCCTGTAGGCAAGGCCTTAATTACCTCGACAAGCTCCTCCAAGGTTATCTCAGAATCAAGAGAATTTTTTTGCTCAGTCATCAGTTTAGGAAGTTCTAATGGTTCCAAAAAGTTTCTAATATCTTCATCAGTAGATGAAGATGTGAAACTATAGAGATCAAGATAGAATTCATTAAAAGCATTATTAATATCAATGGCTGAGGTAAACATCACGACCTTCTTCGTCCTCAGGATTTCCAACAATTCGGATGTTATTCCGCCTGTTATGATTCTCTAAATCCACCTTGGTCGCTAGTGGATTAGCAGCTAGTTCCCTCTCCAATGACTCCAGATAATCGATCCATTTCTCGACATCCCCCACTCTTGTAACCACCTCAGTGAATTTCGTCTCCATGGCCGTGATCGATCAACATATTGCAGCAAGATTCTCCAAGTCAGCAATGACCTTCGTCAGCATTGCCGACACTTTCAACAATTCTCACCGAATTTCCTTCACTTCTCCAGCCAAATCAACTCCCTGGCTCGAGGCATCCGGTGGGCCGTCAGCTTGAGCACGTAAGTGTCTTTTAATATCTCCAGAGCCCGAGGATTTTGAATTCTTTGACATACTGTCTTCCTAGAACAGTTATGGATCAGGGTGTGTTGAATCCAGGGGCGGACTGCCCATTGGGAAAACTGGGACCTTTCCCGGTTGGCCGGCCGTGAAATGGGGCCGAATGGGCCGTGATAAGCTGAAACGGGCCACCGCGTTATGCCAAACGGGCCATGACAGGCTGAAGAGGGCTGCAAAAGAGTGCCGCGATATGCAGAAAAGGACAGCGATGGACCGGACCAATGGGGCCAGTGCCCAGGGACCCATAACTACCATGGGCCAGGAAGGGTCTGCAAGGTCTTACTGCATTCTAATTATTCTAATAAAAATTTTTGAGCCACTTTTAAACCCTACAATTCCACTTGTATATTTGATACATGACTTTCTAGAGCCTCTACATATTAACATGATTAAAACTTAGCTAAAAAACTTGTATGCTGTGTACTAGATGTTTACTGCCTCCTGGTGAAAGTTTCTATGCTCTAGTAATATATTTTCCAAAATGGCTACCTTCACATTGTGATGCACTTGTCTATTTGATGTGAAATCTTTGCTGATTTTGATGAAGTGATTGGGCTTACTCGTTAATCGACTATACTTACTTGAAAACAACCATGGCAAGACCACTGTGCATTTTGGTACTTTTTTTTTGCTAGTGAATATTATGGAAAAGCGAACAGTGGAAACCCTGAGGAAGTGGCACTGAGCTTATACTACACATATTCAGTGTTGTTGAATAATTATATATATATATATATATATATATATATATATATATATATATATATATACAAACACACACACTACTGGTCAAAAGTTTTGAAACACTTGACTGAAATGTTTCCCATGATCTTAAAAATATTTTGATCTGAAGGCGTATGCTTAAATGTTTCAAATTAGTTTTGTAGATAAAAATATAATTGTGCCACCATATTAATTTATTTCATTATAAAACTAAAATTTTGTGTTTTATAAGTGTGTTTATTATAGAAAATGACAAAACTCTTGAATTAATCTTGAATGATGTAAACACATTAAATGTGCACCTCTAATAGTGTCATTGGGGGCTGAGTCCCCCTAGATTGAAATCCTAGAATCGCCCCTGCTTGATGGTATTAGCAGCAGTGACTAAGGGAAGCAGGGCTTAAAGTATGTCTTCTCTCTCCATCCCTGCGCACTGCACGTGTGCTCATGTCTATGGGCGCACATGAGAGAGAATGCTATCAAGGCCAGATTACTCAAATTACTGAAATTAATTTAAATAATGAGGCAAGCATGAAATTTCAGATTAATATCTAATATAATCAAATTGCAATTGATGAGAAAGATGGCGCCGGTGTATGTTGCATGCCGTCTGTTGCCCTCTATGTCGTCTGCACTTTTTATACTCCTTTTTATGCCTTTCTAAATCAAGAAATGCAATACTACACTGATTTATGACCGCTTAACACTGCTCGACATCCTCAACACTGTTGCCGATTTGGCTAAGTGTGACGGGAGTGGACCTCGCCTCTGCCCTCCGCATCTCCTAACTTACCTCCCTGCACACATGTGTTGGCATCCTGATGATGTTTGGCGCTCGCTGGAGGTACCACACTGGTGGCTTCGACTCATCACTCCTGGCTCCCCCTCTGTGTCTCCCTGTTGTATACCTCCTCGCATTCGTCGTGGCGGAGTGAACTCCCAAATCCTTCGACCGCTGTGCTAAGCAACACTGCCTGAGAGTGATTATTTGCGGCTTAAAGTGGCTTTGATCAACGCATGGTCTCTGGTAAATAAAACTTTTATCCTAAATGACTTTTTTACCTCTTACGCTCTGGATCTTTTATGTATCATGGAGACCTGGATTAAAGGTGAGCTAAATCCGTATTCTGAGCTGGTGCCACAGGATTGCCCCCTGAAACATCAGTGAAAAGCTCTAATAAGATTATTACTATAAGATCTCAGATGATTCCTTCTGTGTATGCCTCATCCAATGTTACATCCTGTTTTTCTACACGGTCTGTTTTTGAGCCCATTTCTTTGCAAACATGTAAAGACGTTATTGACCACCTAAAGCCCACCATGTGTCCCCAGGATGTCATTCCTCCACGCTTCTTTAAATTAATAATTGATACTGTTGGACCTGGGCTACAGTCTGTCATCAACAAATGCCTATACACTGGTACTGTCCCTGATTGCCTTAAACATGCCACTGTGATGCCTTATCTTAAGAAACCTAATCTGGACCCCACTTCCCTGACTATTTCCAATCTGCCTTTCATCTACAAAATCTTGGAGAAAGTGGTGCTAGTGCAACTCCAGTCCTTCCTTACTGCTAACTCTATCTATGCACTGTCCGTCTTGGACCTCACTCATCTTCTGTAGCGCATCTCTGTTGTGGCGTACCACAGGGCTCAATTCTCGGTCCTTTATTGTTTTCTCTATATATCCTCCCCTTAGGCTCCTTTTTCAACAAATATGGAGTATCCTTCCATTGTTATGCGGATGACACCCAAATCTATTTCCCTCAAAAGCATAATGACAAGCACGCTATACAGCCACTCTTAGCATGCTTAGAAGAACTTAAATCATGGCTTGCACACAACCTTTTAAACCTTAACGAGAGAAAAACTGAAATTATGTTGTTTGGACCGAATGAAAACTGCGATCTTTGACCTAGGCTCTCTTCACCCATACAGTACTTTGTGTGCTAGGAACTTAGGTGTACTGTTTGACAGTAGCCTAAAATTTGATAAACAGTTCTAAATTATTCTCTAGAAAATATACCATTCAAGATTCAAGTGATTCTTTCACTATGAAACTGCCAATCACTCAAGTATGTCAGCATGCCTTTTCCACAACCCCCCCCCCCCCAGTTTATTGTTATAAAAATGAGCCTCGTCTGAAGGGTCAAGGAGGAGGTGTTGCTACAATTTACAGTGAAGTTTTTGGTATTACTCAGAGGACATGATATAAGTTTAAGTCTTTTGAACTAATAATGCTTAATGTGACACCATCAGATATAAATACAAATCTCTGTTGTCTTCCTACAGTATATAGATTACCCGGGCCATACTCGGATTTCCTTGGTGAATTTGCAAATTTTCTATCAGATCTTGTAGTTACTGTAAATCTTTAGAGCTTTAATTGTTGGTGACTTCAGGATTCACGTAGATAACAAAAATGACACATTTGGATTAGCATTTATTGATATTCATAACTCTCTTGGAGTCAGACAAAATGTGACAGGACCAACTCATTGACATAATCATATGCTAGATTTAATTCTGTCATATGGAGTTGAGGTTGATGCTATAGAAATCTCAGATCCTTACCTCATCTCTTGTTTGCTGCAATCAGCTAATGTCACTCAATCTACACCACGCTATTGTTCAGGTAGAACTATTCTTTCGGCCATTAAAGATAGCTTCACTAATAATCTTCTAGAATTGTCTCACATACTCAGTAAGCCAAAAAGTCTAGAAGAACTTGATGTAATAACAGAAAATATAAATACAGTCTTCTCTAGCACTCTTGATCCCCCTTCGATTAAAGAAAATGTAAAGAAAAAAGGCCACACCATGGTACAATGATCACACTCATGCTCTCAAGAGAGCAGCTTGGAATATGGAGTGCAAGTGGAAGAATACAAAATTAGAGGTATTTCACGGTGCATTTTAGGATAGTGTCTGTAGCTACAGACAGGCACTAAAAGCTGCCAGGTCAGCATGTTATAGCAAGCTCATAGAAAACAACCACAACAATCCTTGGTGTTTATTCAGTACTGTGGCTAAATTAGTTAGGAATAAATCATTGACTGAACCAGATATTCCGTCGAGGCACAATAGTAATGCTTCATGATTTTCTTTACTGAAAAATGGAAATCATCAGAAATAAATTTTGAATTATGCAATCAACTGTCACTGCACCTCAGAACAGTCTCATAAATTTCCTCATGAGCAACTTCAATCCTTCGCTGTCATAGGTCACGAAGAGCTAACAAAACAGCCACAACATGTATGTTAGATCCTATACCAACTAAGGTCTTAAAAGAGGTATTCCCTGTAATCTCAGATCCTCTTCTTAATATTATTCACTCCTTGCTATCCTTAGGTCATGTCCAAAGAAACTTTAAAATGGCAGTTATCAAACTGCTTATTAAGAAGCCACAGCTTGATCCTGGAGAACTGGCTAATTATAGATCGATTTCAAATCTCCCATTTATGTCGAAAATACTAGAAAAGATAGTGTCGTCCCAACTATATTCATTACTACAGAGAAATGGTATATATGAACAATTTCAATCAGGATTTAGGCCCCATCACAGTACAGAGACTGCAATTATCAGAGTTACAAATGACTTTGTAACTCACTCGACGTTGTGTCGATGTAGTGACACTAGGGCTCACTCTTGGGAGCTTGAGACACCTCTGGTCTTTGATAAAAGGCCAATGAAAATTGGTGAGTGGTATTTGCATACCACTCCCCTGGACATACGGGTATAAAAGGAGCTGGTATGCAACCACTCATTCATATTTTCTCTTCTTAGCCAAATGGTCGATGTTTACTGAGCTGACTGTTCATTCACATCTGCTGGATCTGACGGCGCATTTCAGCGGCTTCTCCCTCCTCTGCACTGGTGCACTGCAGAGAACGCCCCTGGGTGCTTCGGCAGAAATAAGAAAGTATATTTTTCTAAAAGAGTATATTTCTCTAAAAGAGCGGCACACACGGAACATCTTTTTAAAGACGCGTCTTTTGAAAGATGCCTTTCCGTTTGTGTGTTATTCCTGGTTGCGGTCGTTATCTCTCAACTTCTGACGGTCACGATCACTGTCTTTCATGTCTGTGCGCGACCCACGCAGAGACAGCGTTCTTGGATGGATCATGTACTCATTGCAAGAACATGACCATGGCAACGTTGCGGTCACGGCTTGCTTTCGTAAGAAAGCAAGCCACCCCAGCGGCTCCCTGCCTCGGTCCTTCTACCTACGGGTATGAGGCGAGCCCGCGCCCAGGAATAACACACAAACGGAAAGGCATCTTTCAAAAGACGCGTCTTTAAAAAGACATTCCGTGTGTGCCGCTCTTTTAGAAATATACTCTTTTAGAAAAATATACTCTCTTCTAGCACTGGGGGCGATTTGGGGACCCCAATGGGACCACCTCCGCTGGGTATCCCCCCCACAGACCTCCCATTCCCCAGCATGCTCGTCTGCCCCGATCGAGCTTCTGGATGAGTCCACCAGCTTGTCTCGTGAGTTCGACCTGTTGTTCGGAGCCCGCAAAGCTGATGAGCTCTCAAACGCAGCATCGGAGAGTGGGCTCTTCCAGTTGGACGCGGAAGCCTCAGCTGGGCTCCCCCCCTCGGGTAAGGTCACCCAGTCACAGGCTGACGCGGAAATGATGATCGCGGCGCCAGAGGCAGCAGACGGAGGCTATCCAGCACATCCTGCTCCAGCGCGGCTCAAGATCCCGCACCCCGCCTGCTCGTTGCCAAGGGCATCTCCCTGCGGTGACTGCACCGGCTCCGCCACAGCCCGCCCCTTCAGCCCGGCCCCGGCGTGGAGCCCACCGCAGGAAGCAGACGCCACACATCTCACGGCCGGCCACCAATTATCCGCGAAAGGCTTCGAAGCGCCCCTGAGATGGGTGACCCAGGGATGATGAAACCCACTGCCTTGGAGCTGGTAAGCAGACCACTCCATCCCCCGGTGGAGGGCCAGGAGGAGAATCTTTTGTTGCCTTTTCATTTAATTTCGCAGCATGCCCAAGTGGCTGTGGTACCCAACAGTTTCCTTGTTCCCTGGATCCCATACCCAGTGTGCACGGCCGTCATCACGACCACCGTCCAGCATTCCATTTTGGCAGGTTTGGCGCTCCAGCGGCGGTCTCCCCGCCCCTGCGCACCCAGCTGTGGCACAAATCTGCCCCCGATGTGACAGTCTCCATGGGTGATGAGGAAAGGCCTCTTCCTCCCCCGTCCCAGGCTGTTCTGGGGGTGGTCACAAGGAGCCAGATAAGTGCTTTGATGTCCCTGAACTCAGCACGGCCACAACATGGTGTGGCACCTCAGGCTCCACCCTGCCACAAGGCCCCACCCACCGGTACGTCCAACGAGATTGTCCCCTTGGTCCCCCTCGCCCAGAACTTGGACGCGTGGCTTGCACTTTCCAATCCGTCACGATGGCTGATCCGGACCGTCCGACTCAGCTACGTGATTCAGTTCGCCAGGCATCTGCCCAGGTTCAGCGGTATCCACTTCACCTCGGTGAAGGGCGAGAACGCTGCTACCTTGCACGCGGAGATTGCTACCCTCCTACGGAAGGATGCGATAGAGCCTGTCCCTCCGGCCGAGATGAAGAAGGGGTTTTACAGCCCCTACTTCATTGTACCGAAAAAAGGCGGTGGGTTGCGGCCAACCTTGGACCTGCGAGTACTGAACCGGGCTTTACACAGACTCTTGTTCAAGATGCTGACGCAAAAATGCATTCTAGTGAGCGTCCGGCATCAAGATTGGTTCGCGGCGGTAGACCTGAAGGACGCGTACTTCCACGTCTCGATTCTACCTCGACACTTCCTGCGGTTTGCATTCAAGGGTCGGGCGTATCAGTACAAGGTCCTCCCTTTCGGCCTGTCCTTGTCCCCTCGCGTCTTCACGAAGGTCGCAGAGGCAGCGCTTGCCCCACTAAGGGAAGTGGGCATTCGCATCCTCAACTATCTCGGCGATTGGCTAATCCTAGCTCACTCTTGGGATGTGTTGTGCACACAGGGACCTGGTGCTCTCACACCTCAGCCGACTAGGGCTTCAGGTCAACTGGGAAAAGAGCAAGCTCCTCCCGGTTCAGAGCATCTCTTTTCTCGGCTTGGAGTTGGACTCAGTCTCGTTGACGGCATGCATCACGAACGAGCGCACACAGTCGGTGCTTACCTGTTTGAAGGCATTCAGACAGAAAACAGTGGTTCCACTGAAACTGTTTCAGAGGCTCCTGGGGCATATGGCATCCTCAGCGGTGGCCACTCCGCTCGGGATGATGCATATGAGACCGCTTTAGCACTGGCTTCAGACTCGAGTCCCGAGATGGGCATGGCACCGCGGGACACATCGCGTGGCCATCACGCCGATCTGTCACCGCCTCTTCAGTCCTTGGACCGACCTCACGTTTCTACGGGCAGGCGTTCCCATAGAGCAGGTTTCCAGGCGCGTTGGTTATGACAGACGCCTCCAAAACGGGCTGGGGTGCTGTATGCAATGGGCACACAGCCGCCGGCTCATGGACGTGCCCGCAGCTGCGTTGGCACATCAACTGCCTCAAGTTGCTGGCAATTCTGCTCACCCTGCGGAGGTTTCGGCCGTTGATCCAGGGCAAGCATGTGTTAGTTCGGACAGACAACACGGCAATGGTAGCATATGTCAACCATCTGTGCAGTTGATTTGGAGTCTATTCGGGCAGGCACAAGTAGACCTGTTCACCTCCCAAGAATCCTCCCACTGCCCGCTCTGGTACGCCCTGACACCCCCCCCCCCCGACTAGACCTGGTGGCCCCAGTCGGTTAATTCCTTTTTTTGGGGGGAGAGGAAAAAAAGAGGATAAGAGGCCACGACTGGGCTAGCCTGTCTCTATCTTTTGGGCAGTCGACTTGTACCCAAAGGGCCGTTCGACACTCATAACAGTGTTGGGGGAGGTTACGTGTCGGCCTGGTGCACTGGCTACGAGGCACACAGTGGTCTGCCCGTCACACACCGCCAGTTCACGTAACACAGTTCAGCCAGTTGCGGCATTTCGTATAGGGACCCCTAGTGTCACTACATCGACACAACATCGAGTGAGTGACAGATAGGGAATGTCCTGGTTACTTGCGTATTTACTTATCTCCTTTTTTTTAAATCAAACTATTTGTATTGATCAGATACTATCATTTTATTTGTAAATATTGAACATAAGAACAACAACAAAAAAAGCATATGCCTGGTTCATCGTTGCTGGAATCAGTGTTTTCCTCATCACTACTGTTATCAAACTCTTCTAAAAATTCTAGAACTGAATAATACTTTTTTGGGCTCACTGGATCCATGTCCTGATGGTGACAAAAAGCGATTTCTGCTGCTTGGCAAAGTATGTGCGCTCCAGATGCGCAAATGGATTACGCACGACAACCGAATGGCACTAATTAATGCATTACTGTAACTACATCATTCAAATCGCCAAACAATGGGCAGATTTTGAAACTGGAGACTTAGAGCTTTCAAACGATATAAGGTTTATCTAGATTAAAGTAGAATTTTAAGGTAATATAGTCCAATAAACATAAAAAATACCTGAAAAACGTTGACTGTGCCAGTTAAGGGGTTAAGTGACCTTCTGTCACATTATATTCCATCACGTTCATTACGATCACACAATTCTGGCCTGTTAATTATTCTTAGAATATCAAAATCCACAAAAGGAGGTAGATCCTTTTCCTATTTGGCCCCTGAACTATGGAATAGTCTCCCTAACACTGTTCAGGATGCAGCCACACTCACTCAGTTTAAGTCTAGACTAAAGACTCATCTATTTAGCCAGGCATACACCTAATTTATCCATCACCTCACAATTAGGCTGCTTTAGTTAGGTCTGCCGGAACCAGAAACATTTCTCAGAAACATTTCTCATAATCTATAACTCTGCAATAAACTGAATGACATCTATGCTAATATTATTTTATTTGTTTCCCTGTCTCAGCCTCGGTATTCATATCCCAATGTTACCATAGCTGGACAGATCCAGCTCCGTTCCTGCTTGGTGTCAGACTCCACTGCTATGTGTTGCTGAGTGATGACGACAAACTATAGCCGGTGCTAGCTAGACATCACTTCGGTCTTTTATGATGGACTTCAGAGGATGAACTGGTGCCAACTCTAACTGTAAGTCATCGGATACTTCATATGCCACTGCCTGAAACTTGGATTTAGGATGGATTCCACCAAACCTCACCAAAATGACCTGCCGGTTGAACTGCGATCCACTTCATTGATCTCTGCCTGCATCACCTTTGTCAATTGATGGACAACACTCTTGAAATGGAATACATAGACTATCAATTAATTGCCAACAAAAGCCATCATCAGCCAACTAACAAAGGACAATGCATCTATGTGAACTTCTGCAGTTAATCCAGGATGGACTTCAAAGATATTAGTCATTAATCTTACAGTTCATACAAAATCTTTGTTTAAACACTGGACCTTAACACTTACTTAGTTTACAAATTTTAAACCATGACTTGCATTGCACACAAATAACTAATATTGCCATTATATTCATGCTGTTTTGCCAGAGGGGAACTGGCCCCCACAGTGAGCCTGGTTTCTCCCTTCGGCTTGCTCACTGGGGTTTTAAATACAATTATTTAATTATTTAATGATTCATTTTTATACACAAGAAACCTCTACTCCAGCTAATTTTTGCCTTGTAACTGAGGCAACAATCATTCAATGACTTGTCCAAACCCCTCTCTTAGTTGCTTAAGCACAGTCACTAACTTTCGTCAAGTCTGGTCCATCAGACTTCTTTAATAACACACAGAGATCTTGTCTGCTACACTGATTAGAAGGCACTCACCCTCATCCACAGTGGTTAAGATTGGTATGGAAGATGAACACACAGCTACCCAGAATCAGTCACAAATTGAGACCACATCGCAGACATGCATGCACTCAGCACACACTTTAGAAACCATGTCCCACATGACAGATAGTCGGTCAAATGCTTCAAACAACAGATCCATGGTAGCCATATTTAATTTGTCCCCCACATAGTGTGTCTAAGCTTTGTGACACTGCAACTGCGGTCTTCTCTTTGTCTGTCGGGCTGTATGACTAAGCCTCCCACAACACTGCAAATGTGGTGTGCTTTCTGCCTAACTAATAAATATTCCAGTTCCCAGCTCCCAGTTAAAATCACAGCAAGGGCTCTCCCCTTTTTGAAGCACCATTTGAGCCATCACGTTTTAGTCTTCTCGGCAGTGGCAGTTGAAGGGGCTGGTTTACCCCTGTCTCTTTGGCCTGATAATGACTTGAATACATTCACTAGCAATTGTTATAATCCAAAGGTAATCAATGTATTTTTAAACCATGTATATTTATTCAGGTTATGTTATAATCATGAATGTTGCAGGTCATTTGTGTATTTGGCCTCTGAGGTGTGACTGAGGGTCTGATTTCTGTCAGGATTGTAGAATTTAGCCCGGCTCCCAGAGAACAAATATGTTGTTCTATTTTGATTTGTAACTATTTTATTGATAATTTATTAAGTTTAAGTAAGATTTTTTATTGTGTTTAAGTTTTAGGTCAGGGATTGCTTGTAGTTTGGAAAATCATGTGACTAAGTCAGAGGAACTAGGCACCAGTGTATCAAAAGAGAAGACTCTCCTCTGATCCATTTCTGAGTACCAACTTGACTTGGTGTTTTAAAAATAAATAATATTTGAATGATTCCTTTCAGCTCTTGGTCGGACCTGGCATTTCTACGGGCAGGTGTTCCCTAGAGCAGGTCCCAAGGTGCGTTGTGGTCACAACAGATGCCTCAAACTCAGGCTGGGGTGCCGTGTACAATGGGCAGGCAGTCTCGGGGCTCTGGACAGGGCCCTGACTCCTTTGGCAGAGCATCAACTGCTTAGAGTTGCTGGCAGTATTGCTGGCCCTGCAGAGGCTTCGGCTGTTGATTCAAGGCAAGCATGTGTTGGTCCGGACCGACAACACAGCGACCGTAGCGTACATAAACCACCAAGGCTGCATACACTCATGTCGCAACTTGCCGGGCATCCTCAACCGTGCAGCGGACGCGCTTTCACGGCAGGTAACACTCCGTGGGGAGTGGAGACTCCACACCCAAGTAGTCCAGCTGATTTGGGAGACATTCGGGGAGGCGCAGGTAGACCTCTTCGCCTCCCAAAAGTTCTCTCACTGTGTGCCTTGGCACAGGTGCCTTGGTGCACAGCTGGCCTCGGGGGCCGTGCAAGTATACGTCTCCTCCAGTGAGCCTCATTGCACAGACTTTGTACAAAGTCAGGGAGGACGAGCAGCAAGTCCTGTTCATTGCACCGTACTGGCCCAACCGGACTTGGTTCTCGGATCTGATGCTCCTGGTAGTAGCACCTCCCTGGCACTGGAGGCACTCATGACAGTGCAACCTGATCAACAGGTGCCTCAAGGGTGCGGGGAGGTTGAATCCTCCTAGACCCCACCTGATTCCCCCTTGGGATCTCTCTCTGGTCCTACCTGCCCTACAGAGAGCCCCTTTTGAGCCCCTGGAGCAGGCTGTGCTCAGTACTTTGTCTCTGAAGACGGCCCTCCTGGTGGTGCTCACTTCCATCAAGAGGCTAGGAGACTTGCAGGCGCTCTCTGTTACCAGCAAATCCCTGGAGTTCAGGCCGGCACACTCTCACATGATCTTGAGACCCGGCCCGATTACGTGCCCAAAGTTCTCACCACTCCTTTTCAGAACCAGGTTGTGAACCTGCAAGTGCTCGCTTCAGAGGAGGAAGACCCAGCCTTGTCGTTGCTGTGTCCAGTTCACGCCCTGCGAATCTATCTGGACCGCACACAGAGCTTTAGATGCCCTGAGCAGCTCTTTGTTTTGGAGGACAGCAGAAGGGGAAAGCTGTCTCCAAGCAGAGGCTAGCCCATTGGATTGTGGATGCCATTTCTCTTGCATACCAATCTCAGGATTTGCCATGCCCCTTGGGAGTCTGGGCACACTCCAGTAGAGGTGTTGCATCCTCCTGGGCACTGGCAAGGGGGACCTCTCTAGCAGACATATGCAGAGCTGTGGGTTGGGCTACACCCAATACCTTTGCAAGGTTTTATATCCTACACATAAGCCAGGTTTCAACTCGAGTGTTACACGGTAACAGCAGGTAGACTGGGCGGCTGGTTAGTTGTACAACTTGCATTGCACCTTTCCCCTTTTTCAAAGGTGATAATGTGCGCCTTTTTGTCCACAACAGTTCGCCGTATCCAGTGAACCCTGGACGCCTCTTTAATTCTTAAGCACTGTTTGGTGACGAACTCGGCTGAGGAGTAACGACACCAGGCCCAGTACTCATGGTATATCCCTTTTCAGGTGAGCCTGTGTGCTCAGGCTCAGTGCTCCATGCATGGTGATTCCCCCTTGGTAATCCCATATGATGAGTTTCTACTGTTCGGTTTCCCCGCAGGTGAACCCTGTGTTTCCCCTCGCCAGAGCTTTCTCTGCCTCGACCAATGTGGCTGCGTACCCTCTCTGTAGATAGGGCCCTCCGGTGGTATCATTCCATATGTGAACTTCCCCGTTGGTAAGTCCATGTGAGGTATGCTCCACATGTTAACCTCCCTCTGGTAGGATGTGGTCTCCGTAGTGCTCTGCTTCCTGGATAGAGAAGAGCACTTCCCAGCACTATTCTAGAAAGTGCTCGGTGGGAAATTGCTTAACAGCAAATCAGGAAAGGCACCACCGGTAGCTTACTTGCAGGTAAGTGCCCCCTCCCCCCTTAACGGGACTAGGGAGATGCCTTACCTAACTCGCTGGAAGGTCACAACAATTGGAATGAGTGGTGCATGCCATCTCCTTTTATACCTGTATGTCCGGGGGTGGAGAGTGGCATGCAAATTCCACTCGCCAATTCTCACTGGCCTTTTCTATTTTAAGCAAAGGTGATTGGGGCTCTCAAGATCGAACCCCTAGTGTCACTACATCAACACAACATCTCGTTCCCTCCATCAGGGTACAGAGGTTACATCAGTAACCAAGACGTTTTTGACGACCGAGTATGGTGGCATATATGCAGCAATAAATACTCCTATGGCATTTGTTATCACTTTAACCCCGTCTGAGCTTGCAGCGAGAGGTTGCTTGAATGCCATGGCGAGACTAACTTACACAGGCTGTTTATGCTTTGCTCTCGTAAGCTCAAGAGACTTGGGGATAATGTTGCCGCAAATTAGTCATCATGTTAGATGTGCTTCCTGAGCAGGGCCACCGATAAGGGGGGACAACTGGACCTTTTGTCCCGGGCCCGGGCAGAAAGGCTGTTCCATATTGTATATCGCATCTAAGTGCGTTCAGTGGGAGACGCAGACATAAACACGGATACAGCATGTGAAAGTGAAAGCCGCCGGGGCAGTGCACAGTTTGATGAAAGATCTGTCTGCATAAACTTAACATTCATTTATCTGATACACAGTTTCTAGTGTAAAGTGGCACTCTGTTCTGTTAAGTTTTGATTCCGTGCAGTGCTGTGTTGCTCTGCAATCTTTATTCATTTTAGTCGCACACGGTTTGTGTTGTTTGTTATTGGCTTCACACATTCTAATATATCATTTGTGTGACTGCGTGTACCGTACCGAAGGTCCTGTATCCGTTCAGTTCGGTGTGGATACATGTACCGTTGCAGCCCTAATTTAAATGTCAACTGGAACTGAAATAAGAATTTATATTGGACTTGTAAAGAAACAAAAAACGACAGTTGAAATGACATTTTGCCTCCTCAATTCAAAAGTCCACCACACGCAACTGACAATGATCTTTCCATGGTGCATGCAAAAAGTCACTACCTTAGCTTTCCATTATGAGACTGCACTGACAATGAAGTATTGTAGTGGTAGCATGGACTGAAAAAGCTGAAATGCCAAGGTGTCATTGACCAGTGCTTAAGATACTTACTAGAATAATTAACATAGCTGTTCCTTGGGCATTTTTTACACCAAAAACAGCAATCATGCAGTCCCTCGGGTAGCTTTGTAAATCCCTCCATACACTCTGCAGAGCAGTTTGAGAAAGGAACCTTTATGAATTAGAAAAATGTGTTATTGAAGGTAATCAGGAAAGCTAAATGTTTAGACAAAGGCTCACAAAGAAAGATAACTTACAGAATTGTTATGCCAGAGGAGGAGAGAGCTGTTGATGGTAAAGGTAATTTCTGGATATGTATCATATGTACCCACCATCTTAAACTGTGCAGGATTTGCTTCAGTGTGCCAAAGCACAATTGCGTAACTGACGATTGGATCACCATGATCATCATATTTCACCTGACGACCATTGAGTGGAAAATCTACTTTCTTCATTTCTCCCAGAAGCTGTTGTAAAGTGTGTTGAAAATTACATTTTCAAAATTTATGAATAATAACATAAAATAATATTGTTATAATATTAATATAATAGACATAAATTCATGCAATTTATGAATAAACGATAAATAATATTTACACATAATAAAAGCTATTTATTTATCATGCAGTTATTTAATTTACTTCAAAATTATGTTCCATAGATAATGAAATCATGCACATTCAAATGCCTTCACTCACCATATATGGCCTAACCGTTGTGTTTCTGCATTCATTCATCTCACATTGCAGAACTTTATGTAATGCATGAGCTATGGTATATATGGCTGCATAGATGCCAAATGAGAATGTGGGATTTTCATTTAAAATTTCCTCTGCGGTCAACAATGTGCAGCTCTCACAAGCTTGATTACATGTGTCACTCTGGACTTCAACGCTATCATTGTTATGAACATTAGATGTTCCTTTGGCTTTATAGATGAATTCATCAAATCCAGGCAATGTCAATAATCGCTCCGTAATGCCAATAACTGTACCAATTTTCTCAATTCCTGGTTCTCTTTGAAGCTGTTGGTCCATAGACCATGTTTCACCTGCAATCCAAACTTTGTCTCGGATGTTGTTCGCTATGGCTGCTTTGATTAGGTTTTTTGCAAATTGTGGCACAGCGAAAACCACAATGACATTGATTTTGAGCATTTCCATTTTTTTAAGTACTAGACTGTAGTTTGCGTCTAAGCTGAGAGTCTCTTGGTAGGCCAAACAAATGCCATTATTGATAATATATTTGTTAAACTGTCTTAGGCCATCTTCACTGTAGGCATCTTGGCTTCCAAGGAAGGCAACCCAGTTCCATCCAAACCACTGTATGATGTGAATAATCATCTGTATCAGATCTTTGTTGCTGGGAACTGCTCTTAGAAATGAGGGATACTGAAGTTTATTACTTAACGCATAGCTGGAAGCTCCATAATTCACCTTTGACAGAGAAGAAAACACTATTTTATATTTACTATTTTTATACAAATTCTTAAAATTATATATACTGTATATATTTAGTCATCACATTAATATGGTACTGTACGGTTTGGTAGTCCTGAATACAGTGTATCAAGTTAGTGTATTTCTTTATTTAAATTACCATTGGTATAAGATCGACTGTGAACAATGGTGCAATTGTCATAGTTCTTGTGCTTCCATATGGTCCTGTTAAAGCAATCACTTTAGGCTGATGGTCATTGAGCATTTCTTTAGGTTTTATTGATCCATTTTGTGAGATAAAACTGAAGACTGCAGGAAAATTTTTTGTTTCAGAACAATAGTCAAAAATCTCATAGCCTAGAGAAACATTAGGCAGAAGGGTGGTGGAGTTATTAACCTCCTCAACAGCAAACCTCATCACTTGAAACATCTGATAGCCAGATACCGAGTTAATGTGCCTAGAAAACATGAGTAAGGAAGTTAATTGCACTTAAACTGAAGTTTAATCTTAGAAACATGACTTGCAATTAAGTACTGAGGAAATGCTGCTTCAATTTACAACACTCTCTAGCAAAAATCATAGACTCAGAGAGTGATAAGCATTAAGTTGAAGGCATGTGTTTAAAGTCCTTGCTTACCTGGAACATTCAATGGCCTCTGGGGTGGACAGGGGTGTAGCATGATCCACTTCATGTAAGGCAAAAAGACCACCCAATAAGTAATCTCCCTCCAGTCTGTACTCAGATGATGAGCAAGAGACACTAAAGAAACAAATAATAAAGCACAAAAGGAAAGTGTAAATGCTACTTGGAAGCATGATTTCAGATGGAATATTGCTCGTGAAAAAGGGATGCACAATTTCCATTCATTTGAGAGAATTCAGGCTCATATATGACACTTTAATTTGCCTTAAACACATTTGAATTTGCTTAAACCACTGATTTCACTGATACAAATGTCCATATCTAAATTCACAAAGCATATGTCAGGCAGTTATTAAGTAGAGCATTACACCACACCACAAACAACAGAAGATGCAAAACGTCACTTTAAGTTACATTTTGGGCAGCACTTCTTCTCCTCATTACTCATTCAAAATGATATATTCACATAATCTCAGTTTTACTCAATGTTTGTTACACAATTCAGAAGAGCCAATCTATGGAAGACGTTTATCATGATTACCAACATCTGATCATCCAAAGAAGTTTACAAAGTAAGCTGTCATGCAATAAACTGTTTAACTGCAGCTATCTTTCTGTATTGGTTTTAAATTTGCATTAGAATTATCACTCATAAAAGTTTCCTACTTTAGAGGTGGTAGAAAATACAGACATTGTCTCTATGGCACCATTTCCACCTGGTATTAAGATGCATTTTTGGTGATTGGATCACACGTGGTCAGCGCTAAATACAGGTCTAAACAGGGTCTAAAACCTTTTGTGATCGCATCACAAAAACCACATACGTATGTGGTCAAAAACACATGTAACCGCATCACATTTGAGGTGAAACGCAAATCTGTCCTGTATGCGTCACGACAGCAGCGAAACGCCACTTCTCACCTGTCAATCAACTGTTGCGCTAAAACTTCGCCGGTTACAAACTGTTTAAAAGGAAATAACCGTCCGATTAGAAAAATTAAAAAAGGATATATACACAAGCGAGAGAACTTCAAAGACCTTCTTCGGTGTGTTTGATATCAACATGCAGGGACACTTATGAGAAGCACGAACATCTGCAGCTCAGGTTAATACAACTCATTTTTATAGTTGTAGTTATAGTTTAGTAAACATAATTTACTAAAATAATGGATAATTCTGCTTGAAATGTTGATTTTTTGCTTAGATTATATTTCAGCAGCTTCTTTGAGAAATAGCACGCCTTTTTTCTGCGCTTTATTTGGCTTTTTTATAGTTTATCATGCAGTAACACACTGACATAGTGATTGATGTATTTCATAATGAAACAGAGTCCCTCCCCTCCAAATCTGATCACAAGTGGTCACAGTAGACACATTTAAATGGCCAGGTGTAAACAGTGATGTGTCTCACCTGACCACGTGATCGAATCACCCGAGACGCATCTTAATACCAGGTGTAAACGGGGTCTGTATGAAATGTATTATACGATTCCATTCCTATTAAACTGCAAGAAAACGGGAGTCTAAAAAGTCCTCAGAAAATTGGCATTGATTTTGAAAGGGTTTTGCAGTTTTTAATGTACTGTAAATTGTGGTTGATCACTGAGTATTATGTTAAATCTGTCTAAAGCAACCAGAGTAAATTATCTTTTTTGCTACAATGAAGGGCAGGCTCTAATGACTTTTAGCGTAAGAGGACCAGCCTTTTTGCCCCCTTTTTTAAAAGTTGACATTTTTTGGTCATACTAATTCGTGTAATATAGTATTTCTGCTTCTGTAATATTTAACTCGTTGTTTACTTTAGATAATGTAAACCATAGTGCTTCAATTTACAATCATTACTAACCTAATTAGAGAAACAAGAAATTGAAGACAACAGTTGATAGTTACTTTTAGTGGTCTCTTTCACAAAACATCTTAACAGCACCTCAGCTAGTAATCGTGTTACATAGCACTTTGATGATTAAAATTTTTTTACTGTTTCAGGAAATCCACATCTATTGAAACATGGATACTGTGACCTTCAGGGGGGAAAGTTGTTTGCATTTACTTTACATTTTTTTTAAATTTGTTTAACCCTGTCCCTGCATCAATTCAAATGATTTTGCATATTGGACAACAATTTAGAATAATTACCCAACAAGTGTCACATTACACCACCAGTGTGAATGAGTTCTAGGAAAAGATATAAGAACTGCATACTAACCAGGGGCATGATTAGGATTTGAAAACAGCAGGGGCTGAGACCAAATCATCAGGGGCTAGGATGGGGCTTATCGTCTAAGAGGGGTATTCTTCTACAAAAAACAACAAAAAAACATTTCACAGGTTTCAAGCTTTTGAGATCACAGATGAGGTTGTAGATAAAACCAAATGTAGTTCTGTATTAACAGTATATATATATATATATATATATATATATATATATATATATATATATATATATATGTGTGTGTGTGTGTGTGTGTGTGTGTGTGTGTATGTATATAAACATTCAGGTGACTGAGGCATAACATGCTAATCAGTTCCCCATTTGGCACACAAGGTGAGAAACGTCCTGGTTACTTTCGTAACCTCCGTTCCCTGATGGAGGGAATGAGACGTGTCGATGTAGTGACGCTAGGGGTCACTCTTGGGAGCCCCAAACACCTCTGCTTTTATTTTAAAATGCCAATGAGAATTGGCGAGTGGAATTTGCATGCCACTCCCCCCGGAAATACGGGTATAAAAGGTGCTGGAATGCAACCACTCATTCAGGTTTTGTGCTGAGGAGCCGAGACCAGGTCCCGGCCATTTCAGCGGGTAGTTCAGCATTGTGGCAAGAGGGACACAACGTCTCGTTCCCTCCATCTGGGAATGGAGGTTACGAAAGTAACCAGGACATACCTTATCTATCACTCACTCGACGTTGTGTCGATGTAGTGACACTAGGGTTCCCTATACAAAATGCCACAACTAGCTGAACTGTGTTACGTGAACTGGGGGTGTGTGATGGGCAGACTGCTGTGTGCCTCGTAGCCAGCGCACCAGGCCGTCAAGTAACCTCCCCCAACGCTCTTATGAGCGTCAAATGGTCCGTTAGGAACAAGTCAGCTGCCCAACTATAGGGACAGGCTAGCCTAGCTGAGGCCTCTTTTCCCTCTCTTTTCTCCCCAAAAAGAGTGGAATTTGTTAACTGACTGGGAGCCATAAGTGTCTGCGTCGGGGGAGACCACACCCTGCCCAAAGGGGGGGGGTATTTTGAGTGGAATACGTCATATGGTCTTACCGAGTCTTGTCGGAAGTACACTATATTGCCAAAAGTATTCGCTCATCTGCCTTTAGACACATATGAACTTAAGTGACATCCCATTCTTAATCCATAGGGTTTACTATGACGTCGGCCCACCCTTTGCAGCTATAACAGCTTCAACTGTTCTGGGAAGATTTTCCACAAAGTTTAGGAGTGTGTTTATGGGAATTTTTGACCATTCTTCCAGAAGCGCATTTGTGAGGTCAGACACTGATGTTGGACGAGAAGGCCTGGCTCGCAGTCTTCGCTCTAATTCATCCCAAAGGTGCTCTATTGGGTTGAGGTCAGGACTCTGTGCAGGACAGTCAAGTTCTTCCACACCAAACTCGCTCATCCATGTCTTTATGGACCTTGCTTTGTGCACTGGTGCGCAGTCATGTTGGAACAGGAAGGGGCCATCCCCAAACTGTTCCCACAAAATTGGGAGCATGGAATTGTCCAAAATCTCTTGGTATGCTGAAGCATTCAGAGTTCCTTTCACTGGAACTAAGGGGCCAAGCCCAGCTCCTGAAAAACAACCCCATACCATAATCCCCCCTCCACCAAACTTCACAGTTGGCACAATGCAGTCAGACAAGTACCGTTCTCCTGGCAACCGCCAAACCCAGACTCGTCCATCAGATTGCCAGATGGAGAAGCGTGATTCGTCACTCCAGAGAACGCATCTCCACTGCTCTAGAGTCCAGTGGCGGCATGCTTTACACCACTGCATCCGACGCTTTGCATTGCACTTGGTGATGTATGGCTTGGATGCAGCTGCTCGGCCATGGAAACCCATTCCATGAAGCTCTCCACGCACTGTTCTTGAGCTAATCTGAAGGCCATATGAACTTTGGAGGTCTGTAGCGATTGACTCTGCAGAAAGTTGGCGACCTCTGCGCACTATGCGCCTCAGCATCCGCTGACCCCGCTCTGTCATTTTACGTGGCCTACCACTTTGTGGCTGAGTTCCCAATCGCTTCCACTTTGTTATAATACCACTGACAGTTGACTGTGGAATATTTAGTAGCGAGGAAATTTCACGACTGGACTTGTTGCACAGGTGGCATCCTATCACAGTACCACGCTGGAATTCACTGAGCTCCTGAGAGCGGCCCATTCTTTCACAAATGTTTGTAGAAGCAGTCTGCATGCCTAGGTGCTTCATTTTATACACCTGTGGCCATGGAAGTGATTGGAACACCTGAATTCAATTATTTGGATGGGTGAGCGAATACTTTTGGCAATATAGTGTATGTCATGTGTAGAGGTTCCATGTAGGGAAGGAGTTTCTACAGAGCATGGCGACCGGGGGCAGAGGAGCCTCTGTCCAAGGAAGACGCAGTTTGCCATCAGGGAAACAATTTTGCGTAAGATATCACATGGGGTCGCCTTCGGGGAACCAGCACATGTGGAGCACCTACCTCAGTACAGGGGCTCATTAGCGCATGTACTGGGCCGGTCAGCGAGTTTCTCCGCAAACTCAACTGCCAGAGGGCTAAGGAGGAAAGTCATCCAGGGATCACAGTCTGTGAACACGACTGGGAGTCAAGAGCACAAGTTTTCACCTCAAGGGAGGGGAAAGGCGCTATGCGCAAGCGGTACACCCGGCCAGTTTGTCCCGGAACTTACCTGCTCATGCTTGCCAATACAATGGTTGAGACTGGCTCAACCTGGACATTGTAGAACCTCGCAAAGGTGTTGGGTGTTGCCCAGCCCGCTGCTCCACAGATGTCTGCCAAGGAGGCGCCACTGGCCAGGGCCCAGGAGGCCGCCACACTCCTGGTGGAGTGGGCTCATAACCCCACAGGAAGTGGCACGTCCTGAGTCTGATATGCCATTGCGATGGTGTCAATGACCCAGTGGGCAATCCTCTGTTTGGAGACATCGCTTCCTTTCCGCTGTCCACCAAAGCAAACAAAGAGTTGCTCGGAGCTTCTAAGGCTCTGCATGTGATCCAAATAGATGCATAAAGCTCACACCGGACACAGCAACGCCAAGGCTGGGTCTGCCTCCTCCTAGGGCAGCACTTGCAGGTTCACCACTTGATCCCTAAAAGAGGTTGTGGGAACCTTGGGCACATAGCCCGGTCGTAACTCCAGGCATGATTCGCTGACAGAGAACGCCTGCAGTTCCCATACTCTTTTGATGGAAGTGAGCGCAATCAGGAGGGCAGTCTTCAAAGAGATTGCCTTAAGCTCAGCTGACTCCGAAGGACTACAGAGAGATCCCACGAGGGGACGAGGCACAGCCTGGAGGGATTCAACCTCCTAGCGCCTCTCAGGAACCTGATGATCAAGTCGTGCTTCCCCAAATACTTCATCGTGATGAGCCAAAATGGCAGCTACATACATCTTCAGGGTGGAGGGGGACAGCCTCTCCTGCAGGAAGGAAAGCACTGATCCAACTGCGCATCTCCGGGGGTCTTCGCATCGGGAAGAACACAACTTAGCAAACAGATGCCACTTCAAGGCATACAGGTGCCTCGTAGAGGGAGCCCTAGCCCGAATGATCGTGTCAACCACTGTGGGTGGTAGGCCACTTAGGTCTTCGACATCCCATCCAGGGGCCAGACGTGGAGATTTCACAGGTCTGGTCGTGGGTGCCAGATGGTGCCCCGTCCCTGAGAAAGAAGGTCCTTCCTCAGGGGAGGAGCGTGAAATCTGAGAACCATGTCTGGGTGGGCCAGTAGGGTGCTACTAGGACGACCTGCTCCTCGTTCTCCCTGACCTTGCACAGGGTCTGTGCAAGTAGGCTTACTGGGGGAAATGCGTATTTGCATAGTCCAGGGGGCCAGCTGTGTGCCAGCACATCTATACCGAGGGGTGCCTCGGTCAGGGCGTATCAAAGCGGACAGTGGGAGGATTCCCGTGAAGCAAACAGGTCTACCTGTGCTCGACCGAATCGACTCCAAATCAGCTGAACCACCTGAGGGTGGAGTCTCCACTCTCCCCTGAGGGTAATCTGACGTGACAACGCGTCTGCTGTGTTGAGATCGCCCGGGATGTGAGTGGCTTGCAGCGACTTGAGGAGCTGCTGACTCCAGAGGAGGAGACGGTGGGTGAGTTGTGACATGCAATGGGAGCGTAGACCACCTTGGCAGTTGATGTGTGCTACCGTTGCTGTGTTGTCTGTCTGGACCAACACGTACTTGACCTGGATCAACAGCCGAAACCTCCACGGGGTGAGCAGAACTGCCAACAACTCTAGGCAGTTGATGTGCCAACACAGCCACGGGCCAGTCCAGGAGCCGGCAGCTGTGTGCCTGTTGCATACGGCACCCCTGCCCTTCTTGGAGGTGTGTGTTGTAACCACAACGTGCCTGGAGACCTATTCTAGGGGAACCCCTGCCCGTAGAAATGCAAGGTCGGTCCAAGGGCTGAAGAGGCGGCGACAGATCAGCGTGATGGCCACGCAATGTGTCCCACGGTGCCATGCCCATCTCGGGACTCGAGTCTGAAGCCAGTGCTGAAGCGGTCTCATATGCATCAACCCAAGCGGTGTGGTCGCCGCCGAGGATACCATATGTCCCAGGAGCCTCTGAAAAATTTTCAGTGGAACTGATGTTCTCCATCTGAATGCCTCCATGCTCGTTCGTGAGGCGCGCTGTCATCGAGACTGAGTCCAACTCCAAACCGAGAAAATAGATGCTCTGAACCGGGGAGAGTTTGCTCTTTTCCCAGTTGACCCGAAGCCCCAGTTGGCTGAGGTGCTGGAGCACGAGGTCCCTGTGTGTGCACAGCAACTCTTGAGAGTAAGCTAGGATTACCCAGTCATCAAGATAGTTGAGGATGCGGATGCCCACTTCCCTTAGCGGGGCAAGGGCTGCCTCTGTGACCTTCGTGAAGACGTGAGGGGACAAGGACAGGCCGAAGGGGAGGACCTTGTACTGGTACACCTGGCCTTCGAAGGCAAACCGCAGGAAGGGTCTGTGTCGAGGTAAGACCGAGACATGGAAGTACGCATCCTTCAGGTCTACTGCCATGAACCAATCTTGATGCCGGATGCTCGCTAGAATGCGTTTTTGCATCAGCATCTTGAACGGGAGTCTGTGCAAAGCCCGGTTCAGTACTTGCAGGTCCAGGATTGGTCGCAACCCACCGCTTTTCTTCGATACGATGAAGTAAGAGCTGTAGAATACTTTCTTCATCTCAGCTGGAGGGACAGGCTCTATTGTGCCCTTGCGCAGAAGGGTAGGGATCTCCGCATGCAAGGTAGAGGCGTTCTCACCCTTCACCAAGGTGAAGCGGATGCCGCTGAACCTGGGTGGGTGCCTGGTGAACTGAATCATGTAGCCGAGTCAGACGGTCCGGGTCAGCCATCACGATGGGTTGGAAAGCGCGAGCCAAGTGCCCAAACTCCGGGTGAAGGGGACCAAGGGAATGATCACGTCGGACGTACCAGCAGGTGGGGCCTCCGCAAGCACCTTATCCACCTGGGGGATCACCGAATACCCCCTGGCCGCTCCACCATTCAGGGTAGCAAGAGCGGGGGGAGCTGAAAGACCGGGCAGTAAAAGGTGCCTCCCATGATCTTGTCAGCTCCTCATGCACTTCCGGGAAGAAAGGAACGGGGGTGGTGTGTGGCCGTGGGTGGTGCCCTGAGCCCAAGAACCAATCATCGGGCTGCGAGGGTTCAGGGGAGAGTGGAGGGTTCCACTCTAGCCCGACGCTCGTGGCCAGCCCGGGAAAGCATGTCTATCATTTCCACGTCGGCCTGGGACTGGGCAACCATTCCCGAAGGAGAAAGCCCAGTCGAAGCCTCTGCGTCCGACTGGACGAGCCCACTCTCCGATGCTGCACTCGATAACTCATCTTCTTCCTGGGCTCCGAAGGAGAGGACGCGATCTCGTCCGAGCGCCCGACTGGGGCAAGTGAGCTGGGGGGATACCCGGCGGAGGTGGTCCCATTGAGGTCCCCAAATCGCCCCCAGTGCTAACTGGCACGGCCTCATACCCATAGGTAGAAGGACCGAGGCAGGGAGCCACTGGGGTGGCTTGCTTTCTTACGAATGCAAGCTGCGACCACAACATTGCCATGATCATGTTCTTGCAATGAGGACAAGACCCATCCATGAACGATGTCTCCGCGTGGGCAGCGCCCAGACACTTAAGACAGCGATCGTGGCCATCAGAAGCAGAGAGATAACCACCGCAACCAGGAATAACACACAAACAGAAAGTCATCTTAAAAAGACGTTCTGTGTGTGCCGCTCTTTTAGAAAGAAAATATACTCTTTTTAGAATATACTCTCTTAGTTGTTTCTGCCGAAGCACCCAGGGGCATTCTCTGCACTCCACGGGTGCAGAGGGGGAGAAGCCGCTGAAATGCGCCGTAGAATCCAGCAGATGAGGTGATTGAACTTCACGGATGAATTCAGCTTCAATGAATAGAACCGCTTAGCTCCGAAGAGAAAATCTGAAAATCTGAATGAGTGGTTGCATACCAGCTCCTTTTATGTTGTGGTCGCAGCTTGCATTCGTAAGAAAACAAGCCACCCCAGCGGCTCCCTGCCTCGGTCCTTCTACCTGTGGGTATGAGGCCGTGCCGGTTAGCACCTCCGCCGGGTATCCCCCCAGCTCACTTGCCCCAGTCGGGCGCTCGGACGAGATCGAGTGGCATGCAAATTCCATTCGCTAATTCTCATTGGCCTTTTTTCAAAAAAGCAGAGGTGTTTGGGGCTCCCAAGAGTGACCCCTAGTGTCACTACATCGACACAACATCGAGTGAGTGACAGATAGGTAACCATTGCAGTACTATGGTACGGTGATGGAATCGGATGGTTTTGATTCATTAGATTGTATGTAAATATTCCTCTTCAGCCAGTGCTCTGTTTGTTCTCTGTATTTTTACGGTATGAGAAACCGGTCCAAATGATTCAATTCATGCAGGAGAAGTAAGGAAGATTCTGACAGACTTGTGAACCAATTCGGACAATTTATCCAACCCGTTTGAGCAATTAATTGAAAAGAACCAGCTTAAAAGAGTGATTAATTGAAACAACCACACTGTCTTTTTCCAGAGCAGCCTGTATTTCTCCTGAGGCTACCTGTGGGTTTTTCTTTGTATCCTGAACAATTCTTCTGGCAGTTGTGGCTGAAATCTTTCTTGGTCTACCAGACCTTGGCTTGGTATCAAGAGATCCCCAAATTTTCCACTTCTTAATAAGTGATTGAACAGTACTGACTGGCATTTTCAAGGCTTTGGATATATTTTTATATCCTTTTCCATCTTTATAAAGTTCCATTACCTTGTTACGCAGGTCTTTTGACAGTTCTTTTCTGCTCCCCAAGGCTCAGTATCTAGCCTGCTCAGTGCATCCACGTGAGAGCTAACAAACTCATTGACTATTTATACACAGACACTAATTGCAATTTAAAAAGCCACAGGTGAGGGAAATTAACCTTTAATTGCCATTTAAACCTGTGTGTGTCACCTTGTGTGTCTGTAACAAGGCCAAACATTCAAGGGTATGTAAACTTTTGATCAGGGCCATTTGGGTGATTTCTGTTATCATTATGATTTAAAAAGGAGCCAAACAACTATGTGATAATAAATGGCTTCATATGATCACTATCCTTAAATAAAAGACAGTTTTTTGTATGATCAGTCATATTTTCAAAATCAATGCCAAACTTTCACAATTTCTGCCAGGGTATGCAAACGTTTGAGCACAACTGTATATATGTTTTGCTCTTCTTTATTTAATGTAGGAATCAATATAAATTTTAATTACAAAAAGAAATGGATGGATTGAATATTGCACATGGTTGTATTGCCCAAAGGAAAGTATTTGGGGGCATTTTTAACTGTTCATGAGGTGGATGGCCTAAGGGAAAAAACTGTTCCTGTGCCTGGCTGTTCTGGTGCTCAGTGCTCTGTAGCGCCGACCAGAGGGCAACAGTTTGAAGAGGAAGTGAATGGGGTCAAGAGTGATTTTACCAGCCCTTTTCACCACTCTGGTTGTTTGACTGCACCAGACGGCCAGCTGTTCAACCTCCCTTCTGTATGCTGACTCATCATCATCTTGATGAGGCCGATGACTGTAGTGCCATCTGCGAACTTCATGAGCTTAACAGAGGGGTCCTTGGCAGTGCAGTCATTTGTGTAGAGGGAGAAGAGTGGTGGGGAGAGCACACATCCCTGGGGGCACCAGTGCTGATTGTACATGTGCTGGAGGTGAATTTCCCCATTCTCACTAACTGCTGCCTATCTGTCAGAAAGCTGGTGATCCACTGACAGATAGAGCCGGGAACAGAGAGCTGGGTTAATTTAGTCCATAGTAGAGCGGGGTTGATGGTCTTAAAAGCCGAACTAAAGTCAACAAATAGTCCCTGGTCTGTCTAGATGTTGAAGTATATAATGCAGTCCCATATTGACTGCATCATCCACAGACCTGTTTTCTCTATAAGACAATTGAAGGGGATCCAGAAAGGGTTCAGTGATGTCCTAAAGGTGGGCCAACAACAGTCTCTCAAATGACTTCATGATCACAGACATCAGAGCGACAGGTCTGTTGTCATTAAGTCCTTTGATCTTGGGTTTTTTGGGACAGGGATGATTGTGGAGTGTTTAAAGCAGCAGGGAACTTCACACTGCTCCAGTGATCTGTTGAAGATCTGTGTGAAGTTTGGGGCCAGCTGGTCAGCACAGGTTATTAGACAAGTGGGTGAAACACCATCTGGGCCCTGTGATTTTCTTGTCTTCTGTTTCCGGAAGACCGGCACACATCATTTTCACAGATCATAAGTGCATGTTGAGTAGCAGGAGAGGAGAGGAGGGTGGTGGCAGGAGGTGTAAATGTTTGTGTGCTGTGAAGGAAGGCTGTGTGGGGTGTGGGATTGGGCTTTTCAAATAGGGCTTCTTTTATCCACTCTAATTTATATTCAGTATGGACAAAGGTCAATCAAATCAAATCAAATCAAATCACTTTATTGTCACACAGCCATATACACAAGTGCAATGGTGTGTGAAATTCTTGGGTGCAGTTCCGATCAACATAGCAGTCGTGACAGTGATGAGACATATACCAATTTACAATAACATCAAATTAACACAACACAATTTAAACATCTGTTATACATAATTAAACTCAACTTAAAACATCAAATTAACACAACACAATTTAAGCATCTGTTATACACATAATTACACTCAACTTAAAACATCAAATTAACACAACACAATTTAAACATCTGTTATACATAATTACACAACTTAAAACATCAAATTAACACAACACAATTTAAACATCTGTTATACACATAATTACACTCAACAATATACAAATAATAACATACACTGTACAGTATACAATATGCTGTTTGTTTTTTTGTTTTTTACTATATAGATACTATATAGATACACATTATTCAATAAAAATTAAAAATTAAAATATATATAAAAAAAGTATATATATATATATATATATATATATATATATATATATATATATATATATATATATATATATAGAATGTACAGTATTGTACTGTATTGACATTCAGGCTGTCGGTTGATAGTCAGTTGTTAAGAGAGACATAATATAATAACAGTAATATAATTTATGACAGTCCGGTGTGAGATAAAAGAGTAATAAAGTGCAGGGCTGATGTATTTTGATCGTGGGAGATCAAGAGTTCAGAAGTCTGATTTCTTGGGGGAAGAAGCTATCATGGAGTCGGCTGGTGCGGGTCCTGATGCTGCGATACCGCCTACCTGATGGTAGCAGTGAGAACAGCCCATGGCTCAGCCCAAGGTTTCCCATATGTTTAGTTTTGATACTTACCGAAATGTTTCCTCAAGCACATGGCTGAACCCCAAATTGTGTATTAACAAGTCTCCCTTTTGCTGGAAAGAATGGTTGGAAAGGGTTGTCGCTACACTTTGTGACCTTTATAAAAACGGAGCTTTGAGATCATTTGAAAATATAACACAACAATTTGGGATTTCTAGGTCTCAATTTTTCAGGTATTTACAGTTGTGCCATCTACTTTGTACTATTTTTAGTGGTAGTACACAGCCCCCTAAAGCTGCAGACACCCTCTGTATGGTGCTCACTGCCTTTGGAAAGGGGCATGAAGCATCAGTGTATTATTCCTTGTTTATGCAGAGTCTTGGTGATGGGGCCTTAACAGCTCTTAAGAGGTAATGAGAAAGAGATTTGAACTTGGTATTGGAGGATGGGGAGTGGGAAAAGATTCTTAAAAATTTTAAAACTATGTCTAAGGATGCAAGGGTACGCCTCATTCAGTTTAAGATTTTGCATGGTTTCTACTGGACTCCCTCTAGATCAGGGGTTCTCAACGGGGGCATTCAAAGGATGCCAGGGGGCGGTGAGAGCAAATTAGTATAGAGGGGGGCGTTAGGTTACAAATGGGGGGGCGTATATCAGTCATAATAAACAAATCTATCGTCAAGTTCCTCTTTGCATTAAATGTTTATCTTGACTTTGAGTATATCAGTTGGTTCTCAGTTATATGGGTTGGTATGCATTTGTACCGTGGTTCATCTGATTTTGAAGTCTAGCGACACTCTTTTGAAGTATCTGGTTTAGCAGCGTCAAATACACAGGCGGAGGCACAATCTGGGCTAATGCACCTGTATGGCTCTGTAGATGGATATGGCAAAGCTCTTAAAGCTCGCGCTCTTAAACTCACAGTTTTGCGAAAATCAGTGAGAAGCAAAGCACGAGAAGTGGAAACCATTTGAATTCGGCACAGAATTCTACATCACCATCCTTGAATTTACTATAGTAACACTAACTGTATTTTAGGTAGAAATAGATTGATAATAAATATTATCAAATCACTACTTCAGCTCTATTAAATTTGTCATAGGCTACATTAAGGGAGTAAATATAAATAATATACAAAAGCTGGGTCAAAACTAGTGTAATGATTGGCAGACAGTTAATTCTTAGAGGATGGAAGTCAAACTGGGCAGGGTGGTGGTGATTGAAAGGATGTCATATAAACACCTTGGCAGATTAGATGTGTATGTTAAGAAATGGGGCAAATATCTGTCCTTTCTGGAAGGCTATCAGTAAAGAACATGTGAAGAGAAATGCGATTATGGTCTAAATTCAAAATTGTATCCTTTGTGTAATTTTACATTTTTTCTTTTCTGTCTTTATATGTTGATTGTTGTATTTTAATTTTCTCAATACATATATATTTTTGTGTGTGTGTGTTTATATTGTATGTATATTACCCAGGCTTTGACCACTGTGTTGTTTGTTGGGGGTTGGTGTGGGGTTGGGAATTGGGAGGGGGATGGGGAATCAGTGGGTGTTTAAAGGGGTTAAAAGTTGATTCTGTGCATTTATATTATATTTTATTCTGTTTCATTATGAATCAATGAAATGGAAATAATCCTGCACACTATCCTAGCTTGCAAAGAGTATCAAAATGTATTCAGCAATATTTCGGTCACTCGACCTTCGTCAGGCCTGACAAAGTTCAAGTGGCCGAAATGTTGCCGAATAAATATTGATACTCTTTGCAAGCCAGGATAGTGTGCGGGATTTTTTCCATTTCATTGACTTTGCTACAGCTTGTGTTCTACACACCTATCAATTACTTCTCAGGTGTGCGAAGTTAGTTGTTTATTGATTGTTATGAATCAATAAAAGTTTGAATCTAAAAAACACTCTGCAGTGTTTTAATAAAGGATCATTAGACTTGTTCTGGTCAAGAAATACTGCTTTCAGTTCAATGCAGTTACTTAAAAGAAGGTCATTTTGCACCATCTGCAGACACAAAGGCATAACTTGAAGATATGGTCAGTGAACAAATCAATGAACGAATCTCAAATCTTTTTTGGTGAATGGAATCAAAAGAATCAAGTCACTGAAATGAATCAAAATTACCACCACTAGTTGTCACTTCAAGAGTGATGATGTGATCGAGCCATCGAATCCTGAAGGGCGTTGCTTGCTAAGGAAGTGGGCTGTACCCATTTTTATTCCAGTGGAACAACTACTCCATTTCAGCACCAAGGCACACCGGGGTCTGGCAGCGGAGACGGGTTTCCACTCCAGTGGATGAAGATCCTGTGTCCATGTACTTCCAGCATCTGGAACATGATTATTGTTCAGTTCCAGGATCCGCTGCAGTTGATTGTGCATTGGATCAGACAAAAGATTTCTGTAAAGAGGTGGAGAGACTGAGGAGACAGGTGGAAGAGTTGTCGGTCCGTCACAGCTTTTGTTTTGGGTGATTTGCTGCATCCGACGATGACACAAGGTTCTACACTAGATATGATTTAAAACCCTTACAAGTTACTGTAGTTTTTTTTTTAAGAGTAATCTGATATATTGGGTAATGTGGGACTCATGAACTCTGATTTGTACATTTCTTGCTACAGTATATCAGACACAAAGCACACTAAAAGTGGTGACATGCTTAGTATGAGTATTGGGCGTTTATGTATATTTTTACTTTTTATATGGCAAAGAAACAGTGATATCTCATTTGTTGTTCTGAAGTGTTGGGCGATATTACAGAAAATGGCAGAAGCCAAAAGCTGTTATTTACAGTTGGTGGTGTATATGCCTAAAACATGTTCCACATCTATTTTAGGTTTGTGACTTATAATTGGCATGGCACCACATGGTGCAGTCACCTTTGTGTCCTCCCTGTATGCAGGTTCTGTCAGTGACAAGGAGCTTTTGAAGCAGTCTGGGATTGTGTCTCTCCTGTAACCTGGAATGGCCATTATGGTTGACAAAGGTTTTCTTTTGACTGTGTGCCATGCAAAGTCTACAGACCTGCGTACCTGTCAAAGAGGGAACAAATGCCGGCTGATGATGTAATGGAGACACAATCCATTGCTAGGCTGAGGGTCCATGTTGAGCGTGTCATCCGTAGGGTGAAACAACAAAGCTATTTGACACGGTCATCACTCTCTCCATCACTGGGAGCATCAACCAGCTATACACAGTTGCTTGTCTCCTTGTCGACTGTCAAAATGGCCCCCTAGTAAAAGCATGGGCTAAGGATTAAAGTTCACCTATGCACAACACTTGTTGTTGGGATGGATCAATTTGCTTTTATTTGTACAAATGTAAATAATGTTAACATGTAAATATAAATAACTTTGATACAGTGTTACCTGCACTGAAGTTTTGTAAACATGTAAATATAAATAACTTTGATACAGTGTTACCTGCACTGCAGTAATGTAAACAAGTAGATATAAATAACTTGGATACAGTGTTACCTGCAATGCTGTAATGTAAACAAGTAGATATAAATAACTTGGATACAGTGGTACATGCAGTGCTGTATTGTAAACATGTAAAAATAAATATACAATGTAAATATACAGTGTTAAACATTTACAAAAACTTTGATGCCATGTTAAACTATTATTTGTGTGTAATTTTTATATCTGTAGGCATCTTGGCAGGTAATAGTAAAAAAAGAAATAGTCAGCCCTCTCTCAGATGGTTTGAAACATTCTGCTGTCTTTGTAGATGTGCTGGATCATCATGTCATCCTGTGCATATAAAACAAAATTACACCAGTCCAATCCTGAGATCAGCATCTTGCCTTGAACTTGCCAGTAGTAACATGCTGTTGTTTCACTTCTGGTGTGCCATTGTGAAAAATAAGGTAAGGGCAGTCCATATAACTTTTTACATTTGGCCGTTTTATCTCTAAAAGGCAAAAGTCGTAAATCTTACTGATAAAAATCGCGCCAAACTCAAACAAAGGGAGTCCAAAACAGACTACAAATCCATGAAGCCTTGCTCACTAAAGGATCGAACTCTCAACTCCTATTGGATGAAGCATACAACAGAACATCCCTCAAACATGACATCATCAGGATTTGAAATACCTCTGAAATGCTTCCAGAATTTACTTCCAGCAACTTTGTTCACCGAATATAGACGTAGCTTTTTTTGCTGCTCTCAGGTGCAACCTCGTGGCACAAGGAAGTAACGTCCGACTTGAAACTGTAGCCATACAATCTCCATCTCGCTGGACGAGTTGAGATTACTCTGTGTTCCACCGAACACTCTAACGGATCCGAAGGAGACCGCCGAGCAATTCGCATCTTCATCCGTTTGCCTACAGAAGTGAAGAGATTAAAGATTTCTCTTCCATCTTCAATCAAGTCGACATTTCTTAGCTCTCCGCCAGCCCACCGAGAATCAACAGCTGTACCGCCCGCCGACAGAGCGAGGAAACGGCCTCCCGTCATCACCCGAGCCTCAAGGAACTGGGTCAGAGTTAAAGGATGGAGGAAAACACATTCTACCTGTGTCCTCATGCGATTCAAGTAAGAGGTTTATGTCTGGGCAGAGATAGAATATTATAGTGTGTTATTCTTGTGTTTCAAGGTTTTTGCTTGTACAATTTACGGATCGCCATGTCCGCTTATTATTTGTTATTACAAAATTTTATTGATTCATAAATTAACACAAGAAATACAACAACATCTATATAATGAATCAAAAACTTTTAACATTAAACCCCCACTATATCCCCTCCCCCTACCAAACTCTCAACCCACCCTGACCCCCCCACGAACACCCCTGTGGTCAATAGAATATAGACACACATACACAGAAAAATAAAACAACAACATAAAATAACATACAATAATCAAGTATAATAATAATTTAAAAAAATAAAAAATAAAAAACTCTAAATTACTCCCTCCACTGCCCCACCTCGAGATTCCCTCAAAAATGCTAAATAATTGCCCCATTTCTTACTGTAAGTTTCCCTAACCCCCATCCTAATGCTCAACCCCTCCTCGAAGGCAGCCACTCTCCCCATCTCCGCGCACCACTCCGGGAACGAGGGTGCTCCATCCGACTTCCAACTCCTCAAAATAACCTGTCTACCAATCATCACACCGGTCAAAACCCAGTCCTTCATGAACTAATCTACCTAATAAATAACTAATTCAGTATGGCATCGCCAACAGATGGGTGTGTCCTTAAGACCAAGCCTATACAATCTAGAGGGGGTCCAATAAAATCTATGTAAAATCTTAAATTGCATAAGGCGAACCCTTACATCTCTAGATGCAGACTTTATGTTTTTTAGAATCCTTGCCCACACTCCATCCTCCAATACCAAGTTTAAATCTTTCTCCCATAATCTTTTAAGAGAATTTAAAGCTCGGTCCCCCAGACTCTGAATTAACAGGGAGTAATACACTGATGCCTCATGACCCTTCCCAAAAGCAGCAATCACCACTTCCAGAGTATCTGCCGCTCTAGGGGGGTGTATGCTACTCCCAAAAACAGAGCAGAGCAGGTGGCGCAGCTGTAAATACTTATAAAATTGAGATCTGGGAATCCCAAAATGTTGAATCAAATTTTCAAAAGACCTCAATACTCCACCCTCATACAGGTCACCAAGTGTATTAACCCCCCTCACAATCCAATCTGACCAACAGAAAGGGGACTTATTAATACATAGTTTAGGGTTCAGCCATATGCTCGAGGCTACGTTTAAATAAATATCAGAATTAAACACTCTGGACACTTTTGTCCATATCGAGTGCAAATGCAAAATAACGGGATGCGACTTAACCTCTCCAGCTAGTTTAATCGAAAGGCTTTGCAGTGGCGAGATAGGGGCAAGAACTTCCTTTTCAATACAAAACCGGGGAGGAGCTCTCTCAGGTGGAAGCGACCAATGAACCAAATGTCTAAGACTGAATGCATAATAATAAAATAAAATCTTGGGTAGGCCTAACCCACCTTTGTCAATTGGCCTATGTAATTTACTGAAATTTAACCTGGGATGTTTATCATTCCAAATGAAGGACTTCACTATGCTATCAAATTGCTTAAAATAAGAGAGAGGGACATCTACAGGGAGAGATTGTAGCAGATAGTTAAATTTTGGAATGCAATTCATTTTAATAACATTAACCTTCCCAATCATCGATAAGTGTAATGAAGCCCACCTGTCCACATCATTCGAAAACTTTTTTATTAAGGGATCAAAATTAACTCTGAATAAATCAGACAAATTTGCTGGGAATAAAATTCCCAAATACTTAATTCCCTGTTTGAGCCACATGCAGGTGCCCGGCTGGAAAGCCGTTACTGGACAGTACGCTGTCAAAGCCAAAGCTTCGGCTTTAGACCAATTGACTCTGTATCCTGAGAATTTGGAAAAGGAGTTAATAATTCTGTGGAGACAAGGCATGGATCTAGTGGGGTCAGAGATGAATAATAAAATATCATCTGCGTAAAGCAGAAGCTTATGCGTTACACCTCCCGCCGTCACCCCTGGAAAATCATCCTCCTTTCTTATTGCGGCTGCTAATGGTTCCAGGGCAAGACAGAACAATAATGGGGAAAGAGGGCAACCCTGCCGGGTGCCCCTATCCAGAGTAAAATAATCTGAAATTAACCCATTTGTTTGTACCACTGCTACAGGGTGTCTATAAAGTAACTTAATCCAACCAATAAATGAATTCCCGAACCCATACCTTTCCAAAATCTTAAAAAGATAATCCCATTCTACCATATCAAACGCCTTTTCGGCATCAAGTGAGATGGCAGCTACCGGATATTGTTCATTTGCTACTGACCACATGATATTGATGAAACACCTAATATTATCAGAAGAACTACGGCCTCGAATAAACCCCACCTGATCTATATGTATAAGAGATGTCATAACTTTACTTAATCGATTAGCCAGAATTTTGGACAAAATCTTTACATCTAACTGGATTAGGGAAATGGGCGGTAACTTTTACACTCGCTTGGATCTTTATCCTTTTTTAGAATCAGACTGATCCGGGCTTGTGTCATGGTTGGCGGAAGCTTTCCATTCTTTAATGAATCAGTATAAACTTCTAACAAAAGTGGAGCCAGTTCTGTAGCATAAGATTTGAAAAACTCAGCGGCAAAGCCGTCAGGCCCCGGAGTCTTGCCTGTAGGCAGGGACTTAATTACCTCACCAAGCTCCTCCGAGTTTATCTCAGAATCAAGATAATTGTTTTGCTCAGTCGTCAGTTTAGGGAGATCTAATGTTTCCACAAAGTTCCTAATATCTTCATCAGTAGACGAAGACGTGGACCTATAGAGATCAAGATAGAACTCTTTAAAAGCATTATTAATATCAATAGCCGAGGTAAATATTTCACCACAAGCAGATTTCACTGAGGGAATGATAGAAAAAGACTCTCTCTGCTTTATATATCTAGCCAAAAGTTTTTCTGCTTTATCACCTGACTCAAAGTATGACTGTCTTACCCTGAACAACCAAAACTCCACTTTCTGTGACAGAATAGTATTATACCTGTATTTCAGTCGGGTCAATTCTCTGAGGCCGTCAGCTGACATACAGCGCATCAGCTCTGCCTCTGCACTTTTAATATTTCCTTCCAACTCCACAAGTTCTTGTGCTTTGGATTTTTTGATGAATGAGGCATACTGTATGATCCGACCCCTAAGAACAGCCTTAAGTGCCTCCCAAGCCACACCCACAGAGGATACCGAGGACCAGTTGGTCTCCATATAAACACTGATTTCAGTCTTTAACATTTGTTGGAAATCAGGATTTTGCAAAAGGGACACATTAAAGCGCCAACTATAAGATTTATTTTTCTCTATATGTGGCATCACCTCTAAACTCACCAGGGCGTGATCTGAGACTAAGATATTTCCAATTGAGCAATCAACAAAAGATGAAATGAGGGATTTGGATATTTAAAAAAAATCTATTCTAGAATAAATCTTATGGACTGATGAAAAAAATGTATAGTCCCTACCAGATGGGTTCTAAAGTCTAAAGTCCCCATTAGTGAAACAATCAACCCCCGAACATCCCCCCGAACAAAACAAACAGAAAAAAGAAAAACATGCGCATTAACCCTGCGCACGACAGCGCCAACCGGCGACAATCCCTCAAAACTCAAAAGGTCCATGAACGCCCACGAGTCCCCAAGACAACTTTGCCATCGGATTGCTCAATTTTGCCTCACAAATTTGTGAGGCAAAATTACATAACAGAAAATACTTTGTAAAATAAACCCAGTCAATAGGAAGAATGAACACTAAGAACGTGTAGATTCATTCACAGAACTGTCTCAAAGGTGTGATCTTCCACAAAACAAATTCCAGCTGATATAAAACCGTTCAGATTCCTTGGACAGACAAACGAATGTTCAGTGAGCCGGCTGTTTTGAGTTCAGCGGATGACGTAATCATTCCAATGTCCCGTAAAAAAAAAACTCAAAACAAACTACAGCCAGCAGGAGGAATAAGCATGAAGGACAAACAGATTAATCCACAGCTGTTCCAAAGGAATGTTATTCAACAGAACAAGCTCCAGCCGCTAGGCGGAACCAATACAAAAAGAAACAACACCGGCATCCCGGTTCCCCGGATGATCAAGTCAATTCACTCGGAGGCTGCATAAAAGTATATACTATGACTTACATAATCTGTCAACTTTATAAAAGACATCCTTTGTGTGAGCAGCATGTAGATATTTTGCGGTCATCCGTAGTGTCCACTCTCAATCTGTCCGGGAACTTCAATGCAAAAGTAATCTTTTATCAATGCAAAAGTTTCTTTAAGGAAAAGTGTTATTCACAAAACAAGCTCCAGCCGCACGGCGGAGCCAACGCAAAAAATCCAAAATGTCGCCCAGCATCCACAAGAGTTAGTACAGCGAGTCAGGCCCACTCACATGAGAAACATCCAATGGTTTACTCAGTCATTGATTCTATAAAAGACATTGCCAGACTTGGACATGTGAATACTTTGCGACCGACCCTCATTTCTATTCTCAGTTTGGCAGGAAACATCAGAGCAAACGAGATCTTTTTCTGATGTAAGAGTTTCTTACATTCCTTGAACCGATCGCGTTTCTCTCTTGTCGAACTCGCAAAGTCCGGGAACAAGAAAATATTATGGTTCTTCCAAGAAAGCTTCCCTTTGCTCCTCGCCTGGCGCAACACAAGATCTTTATCGGATGATCTCAGAAATCTGGCCAGAATTGATCGGGGCCTATCTCCCTCAGCAAATCTGTGAGCTGGCACTCTGTGAGCTCACTCAATTTCCAGCTTGTGGTCTGTTATGTCGAGCAGACTCGGGAAAAACTCGTCTAGGAATTTCACCATATCTCTGCCCTCCTCATGCTCAGGAATTCCAACAACTCGAACGTTATTCCTGCGGCTTCTATTTTCACAATCTTCAAGCTTTTCAAGGAGACGTTCCAGATCAACTTTGGTCGCGGGTGGATTAGCGGTTAATTCCCTCTCCGAAGATTCCAGAAAATCGATTCATTTTTCAACATCAGTCACTCTTGTACCTAACTCTGAGAATTTTATTTCCATCGCCGTGATCGATCGACGTATTACAGCGAGATCCTCCAAGTCAGCAAGAATCTTCATCACATCACCGACATGTTGGACAACTGACGCTGGATAACTTCTCCCACCGCGCTATCCAAATCGAGTCCCCGGTCTGTAGGCCTGTCGGGGCTTTCATCCTGAACACGTAAGTGTCTTTTAATGTCTCCCGAGCCCGAGGATTTTGACTTCTTTGCCATGTTTTGCAACAAAGGGCAAATGTGTAACTGGGTGTAACAAATTTCACCAGATTATAATATGAAAATAATCGAAAATTCAGCAAAGTGTGCAGAGCTCGTCACTCACACGTCTGCTCATTGCATGGCATCACGTGACCCCCCATGTCCGCTCATTATTAATACTCAGGGTATTAATTATCACGAATTTGTTTTGCTGTATTGTGGTCCAACCAAATTGGATTGTTGTGCAATTTCGCCATCGCGGGTGAGACCGCAACTGAGTTCATCCATTAAAGAGTCAAATAACGCAGGACTGTTTACAAGCCGTCCACTGCGTCTCTGAGCGATGAACTAATCAACAGCCGTACCGCCCGCCGACAGAGCGAGGAAACGGCCTCCCGTCATCACCCGAGCCTCAAGGAACCGGGTCAGAGTTAAAGGACGGAGGAAAACACATTCTACCTGTGCCCTCATGCGATTCAAGTAAGAGGTTTACGTCTGGGCAGAGATAGAATATTATAGTGTGTTATTCTTGTGTTTCTAGGTTTTTGCTTGTACAGTTTACGGATCGCCATGTCCGCTCATTATTAATACTCAGGGTATTAATTATCATGAATTTGTTTTGCTGTATTGTGGTCCAACCAAATTGGATTGTTGTGCAATTTCGCCATCGCGGGTGAGACCGCAACTGAGTTCATCCATTAAAGAGTCAAATAACGCAGGACTGTTTACAAGCCGTCCACTGCGTCTCTGAGCGATGAACTAATCAACAGCCGTACTGCCCGCCGACAATCAACAGCCGTACCGCCCGCCGACAGAGCGAGGAAACGGCCTCCCGTCATCACCCGAGCCTCAAGGAACCGGGTCAGAGTTAAAGGACGGAGGAAAACACATTCTACCTGTGTCCTCATGCGATTCAAGTAAGAGGTTTACGTCTGGGCAGAGATAGAATATTATAGTGTGTTATTCTTGTGTTTCTAGGTTTTTGCTTGTACAGTTTACGGATCGCCATGTCCGCTCATTATTAATACTCAGGGTATTAATTATCATGAATTTGTTTTGCTGTATTGTGGTCCAACCAAATTGGATTGTTGTGCAATTTCGCCATCGCGGGTGAGACCGCAACTGAGTTCATCCATTAAAGAGTCAAATAACGCAGGACTGTTTACGAGCCGTCCACCGCGTCTCTGAGCGATGAACTAAACAGCTGCTTTCTCTCCCACAATCGCGAAATCAGCTTTAGGGCTGTCACTTCTCTCTCTTGTACTAATTACACACACACACACAGACACAGGCACGAGACCCCTCACAAACATTCTAGCACACATTTTGGCTCGTAGATAGCTTAAATGCTAAAGCCCAGCTTTGTCCCTAAGCTATCGTACAAGCGGATATAAGCGGTAACTGGTAGACGCCATCTCCGCCCCCATTCGCAGTAATATTCCCTGGCCGGAAGTCTCGCGTGACATACTCTCCACGAGAGTCACGTCCGCTATTTTGTACGCGTCCCTCCTTACACCCACACACACAAACACACACCCTATGTGTTATAGAATTATTTTTATTTCCATATCTAATCATATCACTGTTTAGTTTGTAGTTGTAAGTCGGAAGTTTATTGACTGCACTGTATTAATTATTAATTGTTATTACTGCATAAATAAACTTTGTTTATATTACAAAGAGAAGTGTTTTGGTTTGTTTTGCATACACCTGTGTCATGCTGACGGGATGTCAGTGCTCGGATTCAAACCTTCATTCATTGTTTTTTTTCCTGAAAATCGACATTCTTCGGATGTCGATTTTCCTAAGAAAACAATCTAATATTGAGACTGTTTTACTATTTGGTTATTAGTCCCTGATTTCAGGGTGGTGCCCTGTCAATGTTAATCCTTATTAATATTCTATTGATTTTTGATAATTGATAATTATCTTTGATGATTGTTGAATTTGAATGATCAATAAGCTAGTGTTAATTTTAATTAATGTTTCATCAGTTAACAATTAACGATTATCTTTGATAATTGTTGATTTTAAAGGATTAAAAAAGCTAACATTGATTCTCATCAATGTTCTATTGATTTTAATAATTAGTAATTATCTTTGATAATTATTAATTATTGCTAATAACCAAACTTGCTCCTAAACGTAACACACTACATTTACTGGAGCCCCATATGAGGTTTAATGAGTTAGATCCAATTAATTAATTTAAATATTAATTAATAACTACAGAAATAATTATTAATTATTTCTGATAGTAACACTGATCTAAACAACCGGTAAAGCCCTACAGGTATGACAGCACAATCCCAGCCTGAAATTGACCAAAGGCAAAAACCACCAATGAGTCGTCACTGGACATCTCAGTTGTGGTGAATAAAGGGGCTGTAGCACTGGCAAAGTCCTTATACACATCTGCCACTTGGAGGACTGAGAGTTCAGGCAGTGTGACACCTCTGATAAGGGTGCTCCTGAGATGAAAAAAATATTGGGCAGGGTCAGAAACTGAGCAAAGTAAATTCCTTAGATTTTAATCTGTTGTCTGACCTTTGATATTTTTCATTATAGTCTATATTCATTCCTTAGTATGGGTATTGTATGATATGGTATGGTATAGTATAGTATGAGTTTGAAGTATTTAACAAAAATGGATGTCATGCTGTGTTTTTATATGGTTAGAAAAAAACATGCCCTCATATTGCTCTCAAATGCCCCTGAAAATCAATTCCAGGCAAATATTGCTCCTAATAAAAACATTAATTTTTGACACTGGTATTGGGAAAGTCAATCCAGTAGGTGTTTTTTAAATTATGTGTATAGTAAAAAACACATTTATGAATGTGCAGTGTTGCACCTTAACCCCTCAGCAAGTTTCCTCTCTTTGGGTCTTGTAGACAGGACCACCATTCCATGACAAGACCTGGTTTGACTCCCTAGGAATACAAAGGGGCCATGTTAATTTCATTATTACAGGGAATAATCTGGATACTTGATTCTAGTAGGTCAAATATTTCTGAATAATGATTTCATTTTCCATAGAAATGCTGTATAACTGACCGATCATCTTGAAAACGTATGTATCCTACAGAGTGGTGCTTGTGTTCTGTCTCTCATTAATGCTCTTCTCAAGTAAGCTAATAAAATAATTTAAACTCAAATCATGTCCATGTATTTATTTATAAATTTCATGATCCCTTAATAAAGTTTATTTATATCATTCCTAAAATAATTTGATAATTCACATCAATTTACCATTGTTCTGGGTTTGTGCCAGTTCTGCTTCCTTTCAGTATAGATATGAACAGGAGGAACTGCACTTATGCCAAGCTGTGAGTAGTTTTGCTGTCTGGTACAATAGTGCAACAATGTGGTTGCACAGTGTTGTCCCAGCAACATAGGAACAACTACTTTGGGACATTATTACAGGATGGGAGTCCTTTAATACAATCTGTGAAGATAATTATATTAAATGAAACAATGGCAAAAGTTATGAATTAATAATCTATGTGAATATATTTAATCATACCCATACACTGTAATGAGTTCTTTCCCTAAATTTCAAAACTAAAGTACTTATGAACCTTCTTGCTGAATAGTTTCACTATCTTCTTACAGATATAGGAACCCACAAAAACTTCTGTAAGCATGTAATTCAGAATTAAAGTTGCAGTATGTAACAATTTTCATGTAATATTCGCCTTTGTTTTTGCCAATGTGTGAATGGCTTGTAACGCAACTTAAAAAATGAGCCCTTCCCGGACTTCCTAGGTTGCCTATTAAAGCCTGTAGACTGATTTTCATGTGAAGGGAGCGGGTCAGTTTTGCCGGGAAAATCCAAAGGATGTAACGTTTATGCGCACTCCCGAGGGCCTTGCCTCCCTAATAGCTTCTCTTCCGCTATTCAACAGCAACAACAGACAGTCTGCAACACTAGTTAACGTTATCTTAGAGATAGAATTCAGCAAACGTCTGGCTCCCAGCACAACACCGACTCCTACACAAACTCTGAGAAAGCCAAAAAAAAAAAAACAACAAAAAAAAAACATTTATCTACTGAATCCCATCTGGCTAAGCAGGAACGTGATCGTGGTCGAGCGAAAACTAGAGTGCACATCGGCAGGGCATTTGATTCCTGGAGGGACCTTCGTTCAGTTTTGGGGATTAAAACCAACCCTGAATTGGCATTCTTCTTACTGGACAGGTAAGCTTACATAACTGCAAAGCATATGAAATATAGTGCCATAAGGATTGATCTGTGTAATTTTAGCTAACTTGATCTTGCCTGCTAATGCTGACGAATTGCAAGCTACCTTGCTTCGTAACTTTCAAATAATTTCAACGATCTTGTCTTTATACTAAAAGTCAGGTATACAGGATAAATGTAAGCAAATATGCTGGTTTCGTGATCGTAGTACAACATATGATATACAAAACATACAATAGTGCAACATAACAGTGCAGTGGAAAAGTAAACTGTCTGGTATAGTTCTGTAGTATGTAGTTGTATGTGTGTATCAGTATGCTATGTTAGCTGATAAATAGTTTTAGTTTAGTCTCAAAGTTTGTAGTAAAACAATCATAACTGTAATTGTAATTATGCTACCTCATCTGTCAGTTCAGTCTCTTTGTACGTTATGTCATTGTTTTGGCCAATGCTAGCTCGCGTCCCTATGGTGTGTGCACGAGCAACAGGTAGCTGGCTGCAGTTCACTTAACGGCCACAGGTATCATTAATAACAAGGGTTTCTGAATCTTACATACTGCACCTTTAAGCTCAAAGGTATCTTTTTTTTATGTCCTCCTACTCTCAAACTATGTGGCTTCTCTGACTTCCTCATCGACCTGAAACATGTCGCCCTCGCGCTGATCTCTCCTGTCACCTGATCCTTACTTGAATCTGAGAAGTTACGCATGTTTAGTGACATTCATAATCCAAAAGTCCTATACGTTACATAAACAAGCACATTAGTCAAAATAGAAAAACAGTATAACTAAAAATTTTAACTAGATAGATGAATAACAAAATTAAAACAAAGGTATGAACTGTCAGAAACTGAGACTTAGCTAGATTCGCTAGTTGGATACAGCATGAGAATACTCACCCTCAAATGTGTTGATGGAACTCGAAACATTTAATTTAAAGCCCTTCTCCTTCTTACTGTTAGGTGTGACAGCTGACTGCCTCACAATTTAACAGTAATCCGGGGAAGCTCCTGTAAACACAGACGCCATCCTTTCCTGCGCCATCTTCACAGATATCGGCAATAGGGAAAAACGGCTTCCGGTGCTGCACTGTTTGTAACTGAGCTGACTGAGACAAAATGCGAAAGTGACCGTGCATAGAGTCCATTCGCCTAGTTGTACTATGTCCTTAAAGTGTGCACTCTTTTTGTGATGGAAATGTGTCTACTCTTTAGTGTGTAGCACAATAGGGTGCAAGTTTTGAGACATACTATCACTTCATAAAATTGCTTCTTGAAACCAAAGACCCCTCAGTTGCATTATTATGTGTAACCTGTCAACCATCCTGTTACAGTTTTCATGAGTTGCACGTTCCTCATTTAATTTTTATCATTCATTCATTATTCGTAATTACATTTCATATGCATCCTACCATATTTGAGAAGAAACAACGCATTGTTGAATATAAGTTGCGGGTTGTTTTGTGTGGAGAGCCTCTAATGTTTTGATATAATCATGCATGTATTGCAAACCAGATTTAGCTCTTTTCCTGTCGTTATCTCTGTTCAGTGTGTGATGTTCACAATGTGTTGCAGATTAAATCTAACAAGGATAACAGTTATATTTAAAGTTAAAGATGTGATCTTATGATCAACTAGAGTAAAGATATTGTATTATCTATTTAACTTAAATGTTATACCAAGTCAGAAAGACAGAACACAGGAATGACTTTGTGCTGGATAACTTTATTTGTTTATTTTTTCCTTTGACAGCGTCACATACTGTTTACATCATTACATCAGTCCCTTGAGAGACAGTCTGACCTCTGCTATACTACAGTGAGACAATAAATTACAAAAATAAAACGAGAACAGACAACAGTGTTAATTTGGTTCATTTTCTGTTTGTGATAACCATTTTCTTAACCAACATGGTGCTGACAATTTTTGTTAAAGATTAGTTTAAAGAAAGAAGCTCTAAGAACACACAAGAGCACCCACAATAAGCAGGACAGATACAGCTGATGGACATCAGATAATGCATGATGGTAAGATGAGGATTATTAATCAATGTAAATGAAGCTTTTTGATTGTTCCCAATATAATGAGTCGATCAGTGTCTTCCTTCGACAGATCAAACATGCGGGCCATGGGCCAAATGTGGCCTGCAAAGGATGGCAATCTGGCCCGCGGGATGATTTGGGGGTGGGTAATGCTTAAAAACATTAATGCTGATTTAGCCTGTTACATATCAGCATGATAATCTTTTTTAGCTACAGCAGGGCAGATAAACATTTTCATTTGCGGTGTTACATGGATGTTATAACTTCATCGGTGGAATTTATTTTAATTACGCAAGACATCCAGCGCTTGTGGATTGACGCCTATCAGCGAATGTCCCACTTGTCTTCACAACAGTCCCATGACAACCCATGCCACTGTAAAGTTTCTTACGGCAATAATGACAACATGGACAAGTATAAGGATAAATATTAGAGGTAATAACATTTAAGTTATTTCCAGAATTGTTGTTTATACTAAGCGGATTTGTAATTTAAAGGACATACAGTTTCTTTTAATTAATGTTTGGTTTTTAAGAGTATTTAAGCTAAAGCTATCCAGCCCAGAACAGTGAGTGGTTTTCTCTTTTTCTGTCAATATTGTTGCTTGATTCTCTATTACTAATTGATGTAAATTCTGGTTAATGAAATTGGTAAATTCCATGTTCGCCCATTTATATTACCCCAGTAGTAATTAAAGCAGCATAGTTTATTCTGGACTGTGTTTTCAGATGTGCTGAGCCACTTTGCTCCACCGCTGAATCTCCATCGTCACAACTAAAGAAATTATATTTTATCCAAGTTTTGATTTTGCGGTCTAAATTTATTGAGACCATGAAATAACAACAAAACAGCACACCTTTCTATTGCGTTGTTTTTGCTGTCTGCTGCGCTCAACAATAAACAGCGTTACTGGTGTAGTTTGATTCTCAAATAATTAATGACTCTAATGAGCTGGTACTTTCAAATAATTTTTCCAAACGACTTGCCAACTCACGCGGCATTTGAATCAGTTTGATGAACACAGCAGCTGAATTATACCTTATCAGATTTGCTTACTAAGCCAAAATGAAACGAGTGTTTACAATCGATTTGGGTACAAAATAGTTCAACTTAATTTAGTCATTACACTTGTTGTTCAAATGATAAAATTAAGTTAAGATACAGTTCCCTATCTGTCACTCACTCGATGTAGTGACACTACTCTTGGGAGCCCGAGACACCTCTGGTCTTTGATAAAAGGCCAATGAAAATTGGCGAGTGGTATTTGCATGCCACTCCCCCGAACATACGGGTATAAAAGGAGCTGGTATGCAACTACTCATTCAGATTTTCTCTTCGGAGCCGAACGGTCATGCTCATTGAGCTGAATACTACTGTTCATTCACCTGCTGGATCTGACGGCGCATTTCAGCGGCTTCTCCCCCCTCTGCACTGGTGCACTGCAGAGAACGCCCCTGGGCGCTTCGGCAGAAAAACTAGAGAGTATAATTTCTGAAAGAGCATTTTTCCCCTCTAAAAGAGTATATATTTCTCTAAAAGAGCGCACACACGGAACGTCTTTTTAAAGACGCGTCTTTTTAAAGATGCTTTTCCGATTGTGTGTTATTCCTGGTTGTGCTCGTTATCTCTCGCCTTCTAACGGTCACCATCACTGTCTTTCGTGTCTGGGCACTGCTCACGCGGAGACAGCGTTCGTGGATGGTCACATTCTCATTGCGAATGTGTCCATGGCAACGTTGCTGTCGCGGCTCGCCTTCATAAGGAAGCGAGCCACCCCAGAGGCTCCCGCCTCGGTCCTTTTACCCACGGGTTTGAGGCCAGCGCGGCTAGCACTGGGGGAGATTTGGGGACCCCAATGGGACCGCCTCCGCCGGGTATCCCCCCGCGGACCTCCCATTCCCCAGCACGCTCGTCTGCCCCGATCGGGCTTCCGGGTGAGTCCGCCGGCTCGTCTCACGGCGAGTTCGACCTCTTATTCGGAGCCCGCGAAAGTGATGAGCTCTCGAGCGCAGCATCAGAGAGCGGGCTCGTCCAGTCAGAAGCCTCGGCTGGGCTCCTCCCTTCGGGGTCGATCGCCCAGTCACAGGCTGACGCGGAGATGACGACATGCTTTCCCGGACAGCCGCGAGCGTCGGTTAGAGTGGATTTCACCGCTCTTCCCTGAACCCTCGCGGCTCTGTGATTGGTTCCTGGGCTCGCGGCGCCGCTCAAAGCCACGCCCCGCCCCATTCCTTTCTTCCCGGAAGTGCATGAAGAGCTGACAAGATCGCGGGAGGCACCTTTTACTGCCCGGTCCCGATATTTTCAGCTTCCCCGCTCTCACTACCCTCGATGGTGGGGCGGCCAAGGGTTATTCGGCAATCCCCCGGTGGATAAAGGCGCTCGCGGTGCACCTATGCCCACAGAGCGCCGCCACCTGGCGTGGGTGCCCAAAGCCCCCGTCCAAGGCCTGTAGGTTTACGTCGTCTCTGACGGTCAAAGCCTGCGGCGCTGCTGGACAAGCCGCCTCCGCCCTGCACGCCATGGCTCTCCTGCAAGTCCGCCAAGGCGCTAAAGGAACTGCACGAGGGTAGTTCTACCCTGGGATTGATGCAGGAACTGCGCTCGGCGACCGACCTCGCTCTCCGAGCGACGGAGGTCACGGCGCGGTCTCCCGGGCGGACGATGGCCACACTAGTGGTCCAGGAGCGCCACCTTTGGCTCAACCTGGTCGAGATGGGTGAGGCTGACAGGACACGATTCCTTGCTGCCCCCATTTTCCAGGCGGGCCTATTCGGCGACACTGTCGAGGACTTTGCCCAGCAGTTCTCGATGGTAGAACAGTAGATGGATGCTAGCCGGCTTGTCCTGCCCCGGCGTGGCTCAAGATCCCCCCATCTACTCATCGCCGAGGGCGTCCCCCTGTGGTGACTGCACCGGCTCCGCCGCAGCCCGCCCCTCCGGCCCGGCCCCGGCGTGGAGCCCACTGCAGGAAGCCGACGCCACCCATCTCACAGCCGGCACCGAAGAACCCACGGAGGTCTTCGAAGTGCCCCTGAGACGGGCGACCCAGGGACAACGAAACCCGCTGCTCTGGAGCTGGTAAGCAGATCTTCTTTTTGTTACCTTTTGCATTTAATTGCGCTGCATGCCCAAGTGGCTGCAGTACTCAAGAGCTCCGCAAGAGTGGTTTCCTTGTTCCCTGGGTCACATATTCGGTGTGTACGGCTGGCATCACGACCACCGTCCACCACTCCATTTGGCAGGTTGGCGCTCCAGCGGCGGTCTCCCGCCCTGAGCGCCCAGCTGTGGCACAAATCCGCCCCCGATGTGACAGTCTCCACGGGTCATGAGGACAGGCCTCTTCCTCCCCCGTCCCAGGCTGTTCCGGGGGTGGTCACAAGGAGCCAGGTAAGTGCTTCGATGTCCTCGGACTCAGCACGGCCACGATGTGGTGTGGCACCTCAAGCTCCGCCCCGCCGCGAGGCCCCACCCGCCGGTACATCCGATGACGTTGTCCCTTTGGTCCCCCTTGCGTGGAACTCGGGTGCATGGCTTGCGCTTTCCAGTCCGTTGTGAGGGCTGGTCCGGACCGTCCGACTCGGCTGCACGATTCACTTCGCTGGGCATCCGCCCAGGTCCAGCGGTGTCCACTTCACCTTGGTGAAAGATGGAAACGCTGCTACCTTGCGCGGAGATCGCTACCCTCCTACGGAAGGACGCGATAGAACCTGTCCCTCCAGCCGAGATGAAGAGGGGGTTTTACAGCCCCTACTTCATTGTACCGAAAAAAGGCGGTGGGTTGCGGCCAATCTTGGACCTGCGAGTACTGAACCGGGCCTTACACAGACTCCCGTTCAAGATGCTGACGCAAAGACGCATTCTAGCGAGCGTCCGACATCAAGATTGGTTCGCGGCGGTAGACCCGAAGGATGCGTACTTTCACGTCTCGATCCTTCCTCGACACAGACCCTTCCTGCGGTTTGCGTTCGAGGTTCAGGCGTATCGGTACAAGTCCTCCCTTTCGGCCTGTCCCTGTCTCCTCGCATCTTTACGAAGATCGCAGAGGCTGCCCTTGCCCCGTTAAGGGAGGTGGGCATTCGCATTCTCAACTATCTCGACGACTGGCTAATCCTAGCTCACTCTCGAGACGGGTTATGCGCACACAGGGACCTGGTGCTCTCACACCTCAGCCGACTAGGGCTTCGGGTCAGCTGGGAAAAGAGCAAGCTCCTCCCGGTTCAGAGCATCTCTTTTCTCGGTTTGGAGTTGGACTCAGTCTCCTTGACGGCGCACCTTACGAACGAGCGCGCCCAGTCGGTGCTGGCCTGTTTGAAGGCGTTCAAACAGAAAGCAGCGGTTCCACTGAAACATTTTCAGAGGCTCCTGGGGCATATGGCGTCCTCGGCGGTGGCCACCCCGCTCGGGTTGATGCATATGAGGCCGCTTCAGCACTGGCTCCAGACTCGAGTCCCGAGACGGGCATGGCGACACGGGACACACCGCGTGGCCATTACGTCGGTCTGTCACCGTCTTTTCAGCCCTTGGACCGACCTCTCGTTTCCACGAGCAGGTGTTCCGCTAGAACTGGTCTCCAGGCGCGTCGTGGTCATGACAGACGCCTCCAAAATGGGCTGGGGCGCTGTTGGCAACGGGCACGCAGCCGCCGGCCTCTAGACGGGTCCGCAGCTGCGTTGGCACATCAACTGCCTCGAGTTACTGGCAATTCTGCTCGCCCTGCGGAGGTTCCGGCCGTTGATCCAGGGCAAGCACGTGCTAGTTCGGACAGACAGCACGGCAGCGGTAGCATATGTCAACCGCCAAGGCGGTCTGCGCTCCCGCTGTATGTCATAACTCGCCCGCCGTCTCCTCCAACGGAGTTAGCAGCACCAAGTTGCTGCAAGCCACTCACATCCCGGGCAACCTCAACACTTCGGCGGACGCGCCGTAACAACAGGTTACCCTCAAGGGAGAGTGGAGACTCCACCTTCAGGTGGTCCAGCTGATTTGGAGTCGATTCAGTCAGGCACAGGTGCACCTGTTCGCCTCCCAAGAATCCTCCCACTGCCCGCTCTGGTACGCCCTCACCGAGGCCTTCCTCGGCATAGACGCGCTGGCACACAGCTGGTCCCCTGGCATTCGCAAATATGCGTTTTCCCCAGTGAGCCTGCTCGCACAGACCCTGTGCAAGGTCAGGGAGGACGAGGAGAAGGTCGTCCTGGTAAGCACCCTACTGGCCCGCCCAGACGTGGTGCTCGGACCTCACGCTCCTCGTGACAGCTCCCCCCGGGCAAATTCCCCTGAGAAAGGCCCTTCTTTCTCAGGGAAGGGGCACCATCCGGCACCCGTGCCCAGACCTCTGGAATCTCCATGTCTGGCCCCTGGACGGGACGCGGAAGACCTAAGCTGTCTCCCACCTGCGGTGGTAGACACATTCACTCAGGCTAGGGCTCCCTCTACGAGGCGCCTGTATGCCTTTATGTGGTGTCTGTTCGCTAAGTGGTGTTCTTCCCGTCAGGAAGACCCCCAGAGGTGCGCAGTCAGATCAGTGCTTTCCTTCCTGCAAGAGAGGTTGGAAGGGAGGCTGTCCCCTTCCACCTTGAAGGTGTACGTTGCTGCCATAGCAGCACACCATGACGCAGTCGACGGTGAGTCCTTAGGGAAGCATGATCTGATCATCAGGTTCCTAAGAGGCGCCAGGAGGCTGAATCCCTCCAGGCCACGCCTTGTTCCCTCATCGGACCTCTGTAGTTTTTCAGGGTCTACAGAGAGCCCCCTTTGAGTTTTGCAGTCAGCCGGGCTTAAGGCACTCTCCTTGAAGACTGCCCTCCTGACTGCGCTCACTTCCATCAAGAGGGTAGGTGACCTGCAAGCGTTCTCTGTCAGCGAAACATGCCTGGAGTTCGGTCCGGGCTATTCTCACGTGATCCTGAGACCCCCGACCGGGCTATGTGCCCAAGGTTCCCACCACTCCTTTTAGAGACCAGGTGGTGAACCTGCAAGCACTGCCCCAGGAGGAGGCAGACCCAGCCCTGGCGTTGCTGTGTCCGGTGCGCGCTTTGCGCATCTATTTGGATCGCACGCAGAGCTTTAGACTCTCTGAGCAGCTCTTTGTCTGCTTCGGTGCACAGCGGAAAGGAAGCGCTGTCTCCAAGCAGAGGATCGCCCACTGGCTCATTGACGCCATAACTATGGCATGTCTCGCCCAAAACATGCCGCCCCCGGTAGGGCTACGAGCCCATTCTACTCGTGGTGTAGCGGCTTCTTGGGCCCTGGCCAGAGGTGCCTCTCTAACAGACATTGCAGAGCAGCAGGCTGGGCAACACCCAACACCTTTGCAAGGTTCTACAACCTCTGGGTGGAACCGGTTTCGTCCCAGGTAGTGGCATGCAACACAAGCGGATAAGCCCGGGATAGCCGGCCGGGTGTATCGCTTGCACATAGCGCCTTCCACCTCCTTTTGAGCTGAAGACGTGCGCTGTTAATTCCCAGTAGTGTTCACAAAGGTTGTTCCCTGGTTGACTTCCTCCGAGCCCTGTGGCAGTCGAGTTTTCGGAGAGACTCGCTGCCGGCCCAGTACACGCGCTAACTAAGAGCCCGGTTCTGGGGTAGGTGCTCCGCATGTGGTGGTTCCCTGTAAGGCTAACCCCATGCGATCTATATCTTCCGCTAGTTCGTTTCCCTACTGGCAAACTGCGTCTTCCTTGGGCAGAGCCCCTCAGTCTCCATGTTGTAGTAACTCCTCCCCCATTGGGTAGGATCTACCTTGAAGGCTCTCCACATGGTTGGAAAGACCATGTGATGTATTCTTCCACTTAAATATCCCCCCCTCTCTTGGGGCGAGGTGTGGTCTCTGCGGTGTCCTCCCCTTGGGAGGGACACCCCCCGACTAGACCTGGCGGCCCAGTCGGATAATCCCCCTTCTTTTTTAGGGAGTGGAAAAAGAGAAGGGGAAAGAGGCCATGACTGGGTTAAGCCTGTCTCTATCTCTGGGTAGTCGACTTGTCCCCAAAAAGGGCCGTTCGACACTCATAACTGTGTTGGGGGAGGTTACGTGTCGACCTGGTGTGCTGGCTATGAGGCACACAGCAAGTCTGCCCACCACACACCGCCAGTTCACGTAACACAGTTCAGCCTTGTGGCGTTTTGTATAGGGACCCCTAGTGTCACTACATCGACACCAACGTTGAGTGAGTGACAGATAGGGAATGTCATGGTTACTGGTGTAACCTCCGTTCCCTGATGGAGGGAACGAGACGTTGGTCCCTCCTGCCACAACGCTGAACTACCCGCTGAAATGGCCGGACCTTATATCGGCTCCTCAGCGTAAAACCTGAATGAGTGGTTGCATACCAGCTCCTTTTATACCCGTATGTTCGGGGGAGTGGCATGCAAATACCACTCGCCAATTTTCATTGGCCTTTTATCAAAGACCAGAGGTGTCTCGGGCTCCCAAGAGTGACCCCTAGTGTCACTACATCGACACCAACGTCTCGTTCCCTCCATCAGGGAACGGAGGTTACACCAGTAACCATGACGTTTTTTTCTTCAAATAAATGGTTTTAAAATGTGAATATAGTGGATATAAAAAGTCTACTGTCCCTTTTAAAACAGCAGGTTTTTGTGATGTAAAAAATTTAAGTTAAATCATGTCAGAATTTTTGCACCTTTAAATGTAAAAATTACAACCTATACAATGCCACTGAAAACCAAAGTGACATATTTCAAATATTTCAAAACTTATAATAACCTAACTGCACATCCCTGAACTAATACTTAGTTGGCATCTGAGATCTTAAAGAAGAACCGTCAACAAGGGACACACAGCCTGTGTTGTGTAAAAAAAAAAAAAAAAAGATAATCCCATTCTACCATATCAAACGCCTTTTCAGCGTCAACAGAGATGGCAGCAACTGGAGATTGATCATTCGCTACTGACCACATGATATTGATAAAGACGCCTAATATTATCAGAAGAGCTACGGCCTCGAATAAACCCCACCTGATCTATATGTATAAGTGATGTCATAACTTTACTTAATCGATTAGCCAGAATTTTGGACAAAATTTGTACATCTAACTGGATTAGGGAAATTGGGCGGTAACTTTTACACTCGCTTGGATCTTTGTCCTTTTTAAGAATCAGACAGATCCAGGCTTGTGTCATGGTTGGCGGAAGCTTTCCATTCTTTAATGAATCAGTATAAACTTCTAACAAAAGTGGAGCCAGATCTGTAGCATAAGATTTGAAAAACACAGAGGAAAAGCCGTCAGGCCCGGAGCCTTGCCTGTAGGCAAGGCTTTAATTACCTCAACAAACTCCTCCAAGGTTATTTCAGAATCAAGAGAATTTATTTGCACAGTCATCAGTTTAGGGAGATCTAATGGTTCCACAAAGTTCCTAATATCTTCATCAGTGGATGAAGACGTGGAACCATAGAGATCAAGATAGAACTCTTTAAAGGCATTATTAATATCAATAACCGAGGTAAATATTTCACCACAAGCAGATTTCACTGAGGGAATGATAGAAAAAGACTCTCTCTGCTTTATATATCTAGCCAAAAGTTTTCCTGCTTTGTCACCCGACTCAAAGTATGACTGTCTTGCCCTGAATAACCAAAACTCCACTTTCCGTGACAAAATAGTATTATATCTATATTTCAATCGGGTCAATTCTCTGAGGCCATCAGATGACATACGGCGCTTCAGCTCTGCCTCTGCACTTTTAATATTTCCTTCCAACTCCACAAGTTCTTGTGCTTTGGATTTTTTAATGAATGAGGCATACTGTATGATCCGACCCCTAAGAAGTGCCTCCCAAGCCACGCCCACAGAGGATACTGAGGACCGGTTGGTCTCCATATAGACACTGATTTCAGTCTTTAACATTTGTTGGAAATCAGGATTTTGCAAAAGGGACACATTAAGGCGCCAACTATATGATTTCTTTTTCTCTGTATATGGCAACACCTTTAAACTCACCAGAGCATGATTTGAGACTAAGATATTTCCAATTGAGCAGTCAACAACAGATGAAATGAGGGATTTGGATACCAAAAAAAAAAATCTATTCTAGAATAAATCTTATGGACTGATGAAAAAAATGTATAGTCCCTACCAGATGGGTTCAAAAGTCTCCAAATATCTGTAAGGCCAAGATTTGTACACATCCTGTGAAGTGTCAATGTTGCTCTAGGTGGCTTGCACACTTTTGCTTCACTATGATCAAGGACTGAGTTCATCAAAAGATTAAAGTCTCCTCCCAATATTATATCATGAGGGGTGCCAGCGGCTTGCAACATCCCTTCAAGATCTATAAAAAAGCCTTGATCATCAACGTTAGTTGCGTAAATATTAGCCAAAATCAACCTTTGCCCTTGAATTTCAACTAACACAATAATTACTCTTCCTAATTTATCTTTAATATGTTTGAGACATTTGAATTATAGATGTTTATTTACCAATATAATGACTCCCTTGCTCTTGCTTGAGCCAGCACTAAAGAAAACATGTCCACCCCATATCTTCCCAAATTTTTCAGCTTCCTGCAGGGAGAGATGTGTTTCTTGAAGAAACGCTATATCATATTTCTTATGTTTAAGAAATAACTTCCTCCTTTTTATAGGGTGCCCCAACCCATTTACATTCCATGTGGAGAGAGATAGTACACTCATATTAACATTTGACATTTTGATATAGTAAAAAAAATAAATTGCGTGTCAAAAACAAAATTATACAGACCACATTCCCCATTAGTGAAACAATCAAACTCCAAACATCCCCCCGAACAAAACAAACAGAAAAAAAAAAAATGTGCGCATTAACCTCGCGCACGACAGCGCCAACCGGCGACAATCCCTCTAGACTCAAAAGGTCCATGAACGCCCACGACAACTTTGCCATCGGATTGCTCAATTTTGCCTCACAAATTTGTGAGGCAAAATTACATAACAGAAAATACTTTATAAAATAAACCCAGTCAATAGGAAGAATGAACACAAAGAATGTGTAGATACATTCACAGAACTGTCTCAAAGGTGTGGTCTTCCACAAAACAAATTCCAGCTGATATAATACCGTTCAGAATCCTCGGACAGACAAATGAATGTTCAGTGAGCCAGCTGTTATGAGTTCAGCGGATGACGTATTAATTCCAATGTCTCGTAAAAAAAAAACTCAACAAAACAAACTACAGCCAGCAGGAGGAATAAGTACGAAGAACAAACAGATTAATCCACAGCTGTTCCAAAGGAGTGTTATTCAATAGAACAAGCTCCAGCCGCTAGGCGGAACCAATACAAAAAGAAACAAAACCGGCATCCCGGTTCCCCGGATGGTCGAGTCAATTCACTCGGAGGCCGCATTAAACTATATACCATGACTTACACAATCCGTCAACTTTATAAAAGACATCCTTTGTGTGAGTAGCATGTAGATGTTTTGCGGTCATCCGTAGTGTCCACTCTCAATCTGTCCGGGAAATTCAATGCAAAAGTAATCTTTCATCAATGCAAAAGTTTCTTTAAGGAAAAGTGTTATTCACAAAACAAGCTCCAGCCGCTAGGCGGAGCACACACAAAAACCCCAAAATGTCACCCAGCTTCCTCAAGAGTAAGTACAGCGAGTCAGACCCACTCACATGAGAAACATCCAATGGTTTACTCAGTCATTGATTCTATAAAAGACATTGCTAGATTTGGACATGTAAATACTTTGCGACCGACCTTCGTTTCTATTCTCATTTTGGCTGGAAACATCAAAGCGAACAAGATCTTTTTCTGATGTAAGAGTTTCTTACATTCCTTGAACCGATTGCAAAGTCCGGGAACAAGAAAATATTATGGTTCTTCCAAGAAAGCTTCCCTTTGCTCCTCGCCTGGCGCAACACTTTATCGGATGATCTCAGAAATCTGGCCAGAATCGATCGTGGCCTGTCTCCCTCAGCAGATCTCCGAGCAGGGACTCGAACGTTATTCCTGCGGCTTCTATTTTCAAGATCTTCAAGCTTTTCAAGGAGATGTTCCAGATCAACTTTGGTCGCGGGTGGATTAGCGGTTAATTCCCTCTATGAAGATTCCAAAAAATCAATTCGTTTTTCAACATCAGTCACTCTTGTACCTAACTCGGAGAATTTTATTTCCATCGCCGTAATCGATCGACGTATTACAGCGAGATCCTCCAAGTCAGCAAGAATCTTCGTCAACATCACTGACATGTTGGACAACTGACGCTGGATCCCTTCTCCCGCCGCGCCATCCAAATTGAGTCCCCGGTCTGTAGGCCTGTCGGGGCTTTCATCCTGAACACTTAAGTGTCTTTTAATGTCTCCAGAGCCCGAGGATTTTGAGTTCTTTGCCATGTTTTGCAACAAAGGGCAAATGTGTAACTGGGTGTATCAAATTTCACCAGATTATAATATGAAAATAATCTAAAATTCAGCAAAGTGCGCAGAGCTCGTTGCTCACACATCTGCTCCTTGCATGGCGTCACGTGACCTCCCGTAAATGAGCACATATTCTTTTATTCTAAATTTAAATGAGAATTAGAAACGTAAACTTATCTGAGTAAACTTAGTTGAGAAATTGTGTTGTGTAAATGCTACCACAAGGCATAGCATTTAGAGCTAAAGCTAATGCATGTATTATAAGTTAAGAAAGTTAAAATAATTGTCTGAAATGTTAGGAAAATGTTTCTGAGGATGCTTTGTGCAGGCCAGTTTTTGTATATATGTGTTTTGTTCGAGTTGGACCACGTTTTCAACGAGGAAAGTGAACATTTCATTGTGGATGTTTCTGCACGAACTTTCTGGAAAGTTTGATGGTGAGCCAAAAACCCAAGAGTCTTATCTGAACTGTGAATATCATCTGTTCGTGGATTTCCGAATAATCTTCAATTCATCTCTACTTTGAATTCATTCGACAATGAAAAGGTCGAGGTTTTTGTGAATCTGGACATTTATTTATTTATTATTGACTATACATCCTCTTTTTCCCGGACATGTCCTCTTTTTCGGACCTTAAAGCGTCCGGCTGGGATTTCTAAATTTGTGAAAATGTCCTGGATTCAGCTTTAGTTGCATTATGATGTGCATCTGGTTTAATACTTCATTGTGTGTGCACGCATATTTGCATTGCTTTAACCCCTCTTTGTATGTCCCGCCTTCTCGCACACCAATTAGTCGATTATAAGAGGCTTGCAGCAACTACTGGCCAAATTCCTGCCTGTCAATCTCTCCGCGAATGCGCAAACGCACGAAGCGCTGTTGTGTTCGGCATCAAACAGTTGCTTGACAGTAGCAGCAAATGACAGCTGAGTGGAAACAATGCCCAGATGAAAGTGCAAATTTACAGAAGATATGCACAAAAAAATTCCCATGCTTTCGTCCGAGCCGAGATCCATGGGAAGCAGAATGTATGACATGTAAAGCTGGCACTTATGTGTCAGTTGCTAATAAAGGTGCAAGTGATTTAGAAGCACACATTAGCTCTGCGAAGCATAAAGGTTCAGCAAAAGGTGAAAGTTCTTCAGGTAAATTAACGGAAAATTTCATTTTCCATGGCCATTCAAAATAATAGTAATAGTAAATGAAGGTACACTCATGGCATAAAATATTTTATTTGAGTACATGGTCATTCAGAAGAATGTTGGACATTTTTATTTATTTATATCTATTTATGTTATGCTAACAGAGTGTCTTTTTCACTGTATTAAAGTTTGCATTCATAGTAACGTCTTGGTTACTGATGTAACCTCTGTTCACTGATGGAAGGAACGAGACGTTATGTCAATGTAGTGACACTAGGGGTTCGATCTTGAGAGCCCCAATCACCTTTGCTTAAAATAGAAAAGGCCAATGAAATTTGGCGAGTAGAATTTGCATGCCACTCTCCGCCCCGGACATACAGATATAAAAGGAGATGGCTTGCATCACTCATTCAGATTTATGCTGAGGAGCCGATAGAGAGTCCCAGCCATGTCAGCGGCCGGTTCAGCGCCATGGCAGGACAGACACATTGTCTTGTTCCTTCCATCAGGGAACAGAGGTTACATCAGTAACCAAGACGTTCCCTGTCTGTCACTTACTCGACGTTGTGACGATGTAGTGACACTAGGGGTTCCTATAGGAAACGCCGCAGGCGCTGAACTGTCACGAGGCACAGAAGAGTGGACATGGGCAAGCTGCTGCGTGCCTCGCAGTGAGCGCTCAACCACGTCGTGACCTTCCAGCGAGTTAGGTAAGGCGTCTCCCTAGTCCCATTAAGGGGGGAGGAGGCACTTACTCAAGTAGGCTTCCGGTGGTGCCTTTCTTAATTTGCTGTTAAGCAATCTCCTGCCGAGCACTTTCTAGAATAGGATGCTGGGAAGTGCTCTTCCCTCTCCAGGAAGGAGAGCACTACGGAGACCACATCCTACCGGAGGGAGGTTAACATGTGGAGCATACCTCACAAGGACTTACCAACAGGGAAGTACACATGTGGAATGATACTACGGGAGGACCCTATCTACAGAGAGGGAATGCAGCACAGTGGCCGAGACAGAGAATGCTCTGACGAGGGGAAACACAGGTTTCACCTAAGGGGGAAACCGAACAGTGGAAACTCATCATACGGGATTACCAAGGGGGAATCACCATGCATGGAGCACTGAGCCCGAGCACACGGGCTCACCTGAAAAGGGGAATACCATGAGTACTGGGCCTGGTGGCATTACTCATCTGCCGAGTTTGTCACCGAACAGTGCTAAGGAATTAAAGAGGCATCCGGAGTTCACCGGTACGGGGAAAGGGGCAATGCAAGCGGTACACCCAACCGGCCGCCTGGTCACGCGTAACACTCGGGTCGAAACCGGGTCTATGTGTAGGTTATAAAACCTCGCAAAGGTATTGGGTGTAGCCCAACCCGCAGCTCTGCATATATCTGCTAGGAGGCCCCCTTGCCAGTGCCCAGGAGGATGCAACACCTCTAGTGGAGTGCGCCCGGACTCCCAAGGGGCACGGCAAGTCCTGAGATTGGTATGCGAGAAAATGGCATCCACAATCCAATGGGCTAATCTCTGCTTGGAGACAGCTTTCCCCTTCTGCTGTCCTCCAAAACCAAGAGCTGCTCCGAGCATCTAAAGCTCTGTGTGTGGTCCAAATAGATTCGCATGGCACGAACTGGACACAGCAACGACAAGGCTGGGTCTTCCTCCTCTGAAGGGAGCACTTGCAGGTTCACCACCTGGTCCGGAAAAGGAGTGGTGGGAACCTTGAGCACGTAACCGGGCCGGGGTCTCAAGATCACGTGAGAGTGAGCTGGCACGAACTCCATGCATTCGCTGGTAACAGAGAGCACCTGCAGATCCCTCACTCTCATGATGGAAGTGAGCGCCACCAGGAGGGCCGTCTTCAGGGACAGAGTGCTGAGCTCAGCCTGCTCCAGGGACTCAAAGGGGGCTCTCTGTAGGGCAGGTAGGACCATAGAGAGATCCCAAGAGAGGATCAGGCACAGTCTAGGAGGATTCAACCTCCTCGTACCTTTGAGGAACCTGTTGATCAGGCCGCACTGTCGTGAGTGTCTCCCATCCAGTGTATTGTGGTGAGCTGCTATGGCAGCCATGTACACTTTCAGGGTAGAGGGAGACAGCTGTCTCTCCAGCACTTCCTGAAGGAAAGACAGCACAGACCCGACAGCGCATCTCTGTGGGTCTTCCCCACAGGAAGAACACCAGTTAGTGAAAAGGCGGCACTTCAAGGCATACAGCTGACATGCAATGCGAGCATATGCCGCATTGGCAGTTTATGTACACCATGGTCGCTGTTGTCGGTTCAGACCAACACATGCTTTCCCTGAATCAATGGCCGGAGCCTCCTCAGGGCAAGCAATACCGGCAGCAACTCCAAGCAGTTGATGTGCCATTGAAGTAGGGGCCCCGTCCAGTCCCCCGACACTACATGCCCGTTGCACACGGCACCCCAGCCCGAGTTTGAGGCATCCATCATGACCACGATGCGCCTTGAGACCTGCTCTAGGGGAACACCTGCCCGTAGAAACGCAAGGTCCGACCAAGGGCTGAAAGTCTGACAGCACTGTGGCATGATGGTCACACGGCGAGTGCCGTAGTGCCATTCCCACCTCGGGACTCGAGTCTGTAGCCAGTGCTGAAGTGGTCTCGTATGCATCAACCCGAGGGGGAGAACTACCTCCAAGGATGCCATATGCCCCAGGAGCCTCTGAAATTGTTTCACTGGTGCCTCTACCTTCTGCCTGAAGGTTTGCGTAGCCGAGGCGTATCGTCCTGATGAGCCACTGTGAGGGGCTGGAGAGCGCTAACCAGGTCTCTGGGCCTCCAGCCTCCGCGACAGCGGCACCAGGGAGATGACTGGACTTACCGTGCCCAGGCAGGGTGGTTCGCGGCAAGGCAGAGCAGGCGCCCCACCTGGAAGACAGCCCAGGGGGGACGTGCTGCTCCATAAGCCCACAACGGTGGCCGGTGACTGGGGCGGGCGAGTGGCCCCAGAGACCAGCACACTTACCTGTTCACCGGCTGTCTCTCAATGGAGAATGAGGGAACAGGAGGTACTCGCGTTCGCCTGATTGACCGGAAAGACTTCCAGTGCCTGGCCGTTGTGATTGTGCTGGCCCAGGGAATGGGGAAACTGCTCTTTTATTGACCATGTGGGTGCCGAGGACCAGAGGGCACTCGGCGATGTAATACTCACCATGCACTGGCCCAAGGGCGATGGTGGGGCTGGAGAGATGCCCCGGACCAGACCGATAAGGAGTAGTTGCCTCATCCCTGGGCGGCCCATGTCAGGACCGTCTCGAAGCCCGTCTGGGGTTCTTGGGGGCCGGCTGACGGGCAGGTGGAGCTGACTTCCTAAGGGAGGATCTTTTTCTCTGAGGCCGGTGTGTGGGCTCCGATGGTACAGGAGCCGGGGCCAGCATTGCAGGGGAACGGCTCTAGCGAGAAGCAGAGGGGGTGCGGGACCTCGGTGGCCTGAATTCGCCGGGTCGCACCATGGCAGGATGTGTTTAATCGTCTCAGTCTGCTTCCTCACCTTCGAGAACTGATGGGTGAAATCCTCGATGGTGTCACCAAAAAGCCTCCCTTGGGAGATGGGCGCATCAAGAAAGTGGACTTTCTCAGCATCACGCATCTCCGCATGGTTGAGCCACAGGTGCCGCTCTTGGACCAGAAGAGTGGACATCGTCTGACCCAGGGCACACGCCGTGACCTTCGTCGCATGTAAGGCGAGGTCATGCACAGTTTCTGCATCAGCCCTGGGTCAGTCCTACCCTCGTGCAGATCTTTCAGTGCCTTGGCCTGGTGGACCTGCAGGATGGCCATGGCATGCAGGGCGGAAGCGGCCTGACCCATGGCCTTGTAAGCCTTCTTCATTAAAGAGGAAGAGAACTTACAGGCCTTGGAAGGGAGCCTTGGTCAGTCGCGCCAGGTGGCTGTGCCCTGCGGGCATAAATGCACCGCTATGCTGCGCTCTACCTGGGGAAGCCTGACATATCCCTTAGCTGTTCCACCGTCGAGGGTAGTTAGAGTGGATGAGCCCACAAAGCGTGCACGGGCAGTTAAAGGTGCCTGCCTTCCATGACTTCGTTAACTCCTCGTGCACTTCCGGTACGAAAGGCACCGGGGTGGGGCGCGGCTGTGAGTCACGCACTGAGCCCAGAAATCAATCATCCAGCCACGAATGCTCAGGGCAGGGTGGAGGGTTCCACTTCAGCCCGATGTTCACAACCGCCCGGGCAAGCACGGCTGCCATCTCAGCGTCTGCCTCATCTTGTGCTCTACCGCCCGTGGGTGAGAGCTCAGAAGATTTGGCCACTTCCAATAGCAGAAGCCCACCCCCGATGCCGCGACCGAACGACACATTAAACCCGCCCGAGCGTGCTGGGGGATGGGAGGTCTGCGGGGGCTGAGCTGGCGGAAACGCTCCCATGTCCACATCCAGATCGCCCGTGGTGCTTGCCGACCCGGCTGGCTGAGCGTCAGCCCAGAACAGAAGAAGGAAGTGAGACGCGACTGCAACGTTCTCGTAGGCATGTTCTCGTAATGAGAACACAACCCTTCCACGAAAGCTGCCACGAAAGGGAGAGATAACGGCCACATCCAGTAGCGCAAATGCGGAAGGATGTCTTTAAAAAGACGGCAAGCATTTGCGCAAGAAAATATACGCTTTCAAATATACGCTTTAAGCACCCGCAGACTCAGGCTGCTGAAGTGCCCAGGGGAAGCACCACACTCGACCGTGCGAGGGTGACCGCTGATATGCGCCGTAAAAAATCCAGCAGCGTAGCAAGAGATGAGAGGACGAACACACAACCATTTGGCTCCGAAGAAAAAATCTGAATGAGTGATGCACGCCATCTCCTTTTATACCCGTATGTCTGGGGCGGAGAGTGACGTAAATTCCACTCGCCAATTTTCATTGGCCTTTTCTATTTTAAGCAAAGGTGACTGGGGCTCTCAAGATCGAACCCCTAGTGTCACTACATCGACACAATGTCGAGTGAGTGACAGACACCTCCCGGTGAAAAAAGGTGTTTTCTTTTTGGAAAACCAGAATATGGTCACCCTACATTTATTGAATGTTTATTCTTGAAACTACTCTAAATTTAGTACATTTGGTAATTCAGTTGATTGATTATTGTTTGTTTAATTGTGTAGTTGTTTATTTGAATTGTATAGGTAATTAATAGGTAACTGTAATTTTATTTGTTTGGGTTTATTTATGTTTTATTGAATTTATTTTATAAAATATTTAAATTGGGTACCAAAATAGGAATTAAAATCAAGAAACATTTTATTAGCTTTCAAATAAACTAAATAGGCGTAATTAGATTAACAATTTGAAGGAAAGAATATTGAATTAAAATCTCTAATTGTGTTTATTGTATTTTAAGATCTATTTGTTGTATTGTTTATTGTTTTATCTGTAAAGTTTGTTATTCAAATTATTCAATACAAATCAGTTAGTTCACTAAAATCAGTGTTGAGTGTGAATGTGTACATTTTGCCTCCATGTACCTGGTTATCTTCTGATTGGCCCAAACTCTTTGCAGCCCCTGGGTGCCATCACATGTGCTACCCATACTACGTGCATGCCACACGCTACAAGGAAATTCTATGGCGAGAACAGCCAGGAGGCAGAGTGGCATACACAATCAACATAAATACTTGCAAATCTAGAACTTTCCTGCATAAAAAGCTCAATTTAGTCTTCGTTAAAAGAAAATCTGAGAAATCCGAAACAAAATGGATGTTGTAGAAGAGAAAGGCGTGAAAATTCCGAATTCCATCTTAATTTCTGGCATCACTGAAACTGACATTGACGAGGAAATACTCAACTTTGTGAAAAAATACAGGTCAATTCACAGAATTATCCCATGCGAAAACCCCAGTGCAGAATCACAAGGTTCATTGATAGTTGAGTTTAACTCTGGACAAGCAGTGAATAATTTGCAGCTGATGTTGCCTTATGTCCAGCAGTCTGAGAGCAACCCTGATGTTCCCTATCTGTCACTCACTCGATGTTGTATCGATGTAGTGACACTAGGGCTCACTCTTGGGAGCCCAAGACACCTCTGGTCTTTGATAAAAGGCCAATGAAAATTGGTGAGTGGTATTTGCATGCCACTCCCCCAGACATATGGGTATAAAAGGAGCTGGTATGCAACCACTCATTCAGGTTTTTTCTCTTCGGAGCCGAATGGTCCTGCTCACTGAGCTGAATACTACTGTTCATTCACCTCTGCTGGATCTGACGGCACATTTCAGCGGCTTCTCCCCCCTCTGCACTGGTGCACTGCAGAGAATGCCCCTAGGCGCTTCGGCAGAAATAAAAGAGTATATTTCTCTAAAAGAATATATTTCTCTAAAAGAGCGGCACACGCGGAACGTCTTTTTAAAGACGCGTCTTTTTAAAGATGCTTTTCCGATTGTGTGTTATTCCTGGTTGTGCTCGTTATCTCTTGCCTTCTGGCGGTCACGATCACTGTCTTTCATGTCTGGGCACTGCTCACATGGAGACAGCGTTTGTGGATGGTCATGTTCTCATTGCGAGGAAATGTCCATGGCAACGTTGTGGTCGCGGCTCGCCTTCTTAAGAAAGCAAGCCACCTCAGAGGCTCCCCGCCTCGGTCCTTTTACCTACGGGTATGAGGCCAGTGAAGCTAGCACTGGGGGTGATTTGGGGACCCCAATGGGACCGCCTCCGACAGGTATCCCCCCGCGGACCTACCATTCTACAGCACGCTCATCTGTCCTGATCGGGCTTCCGGATGAGTCCGCCGGCTCGTCTCACGGCGAGTTCGACCTCTTATTTGGAGCCCACAAAAGTGATGAGCTCTCGAGCACAGCATTGGAGAGCGGGCTCGTCCAGTCGGAAGCCTCAGCTGGGCTCCTCCCTTTGGGGTCGATTGTCCAGTCACAGGCTGACGTGGAGATGACGACATGCTTTCCCGGGCAGCCAAGAGCGTCGGCTAGAGTGGAACTCACTGTTCTTCCCTGATCCCTCGTGGCTCGGTGATTGGTTCCTGGGCTTGCGGCGCCACTCAAAGCCATGCCCCGCCCCCGTTCCTTTCTTCCCGGAAGTGCATGAAGAGCTGACAAGGTCGCGGGAGGCACTTTTTACTGGCCGGTCTTTTCAGCTTCCCCGCACTCACTACCCTCGATGGTGGGTGGCCAAGGGCTATTCGGCAATCCCCCAGTAGATAAAGGCGCTCACGGTCCACCTATGCCCGCAGAGTGCCGCCACCTGGCACGGGTGCCCAAAGCCCCATCCAAGGCCTGTAGGTTTACGTCGTCTCTGACAGCCAAGGCCTACGGTGCCGCTGGACAAGCTGCCTCCGCCCTGCACGCCATGGCTTCCTGCAAGTCCGCCAAGGCGCTAAAGGAACTGCACGAGGGTAGTTCCGCCCCGCGATTGATGCAGGAACTGCGCTCGGCGACCGACCTCGCTCTCTGAGCGACAGAGGTCATGGCGCGGTCTCTCGGGCGGACAATGGCCACACTAGTGGTCCAGGAGCGCCACCTTTGGCTCAACCTGGTCAAGATGGATGAGGCCGACAAGACACGATTCCTTGCTGCCCCCATTTCCCAGGCGGGCCTATTTGGTGACACCATTGAGGACTTTGCCCAGCAGTTTTCAATGGTAGAGCAGTAGACAGATGCTAGCCGGCATATCCTGCCCCGGCGCGGCTCAAGATCCCGCATCCCGTCTACTCATCGCCAAGGGCATCCCCGTCGTCCTACTGGCCCAATACACGCGCTAACTAAGAGCCCTGTTCTGGAGTAGGTGCTCCGAATGTGGTGGTTCCCTGTAAGGCTAACCCCATGCAATATATATCTTCCGCTAGTTTGTTTCCCTGCTGGCAAACTGCATCTTCCTTGGGCAGAACCCCTCTGCCCCAGTCTCCATGTTTGTAGAAACTCCTCCCCCATTGGGCAGGATCTACCTTGAAGGCTCTCCACATGGTTGGAAAGACCATGTGATGTATTCTTCCACTTAAATATTTCCCCCTCTCTTTGGGCGAGGTGTGGTCTCCGCGGTGTCTTCCCCTTGGGAGGGACACCCCCTGACTAGACCTGGCGGCCCAGTTGGATAATCCCCCTTCTTTTTTAGGGAGTGGAAAAAAAGAAGGGGAAAAGAGGCCACGACTGGGTTAAGCCTGTTTCTATCTTTTGGGTAGTCGACTTGTCCCCAGAAAGGGCCGTTCGACACTCATAAATATGTTGGGGGAGGTTACGTGTCGACCTGGTGTGCTAGCTATGAGGCACACAGTAGTCTGCCCACCACACACCACCAGTTCACGTAACACAGTTCAGCCAGTTGTGGTGTTTCATATAGGGACCCCTAGTGTCACTACATCGACACAACGTCGAGTGAGTGACAGATAGGGAACGTCATGGTTACTTGTTTAACTTCCGTTCCCTGATGGAGGGAACGAGACGTTGTGTCCCTCCTGCCACAATGCTGAACTACCCGCTGAAATGGCCGGACCTTATATCGGCTCCTCAGCATAAAACCTGAATGAGTGGTTGCATACCAGCTCCTTTTATACCCGTATGTCCGGGGGAGTGGCATGCAAATACCACTTGCCAATTTTCATCGGCCTTTTATCAAAGACCAGAGGTGTCTCAGGCTCCCAAGAGTGACCCCTAGTGTCACTACATCGACACAACGTCTCGTTGTGTCGATGTAGTGACGTTTCTTACTATGACATTTCTTACTATGTTGATGCTCTGTCCAACGTTTATATTCAGAAATTGGGAAAGGACAGAACTCAAATTTACCTCGTTGAGCTAAAACAGTTAGCTATGCGCAGTGGGGAAACCTTTGAGGATGTCTTAAATGGTATGCTAACGCATATTCATGAGGTTGTAGTGCCGACGCCAAGTCCGGTGTCTGTTGATGCTGCAGTCAGGGATACTTTACCTGCAGACTTGGTTTAGCAGTCTTTGACTGATTTCACGTCTGTGCAGCCACAAAGAACTGCCAGCTCTGAAGATCGTCCCTTTGTTCCGTTGGCGCAAACCATCATGAATTCAGAAGTTCCATCTGTTACAATCAGTAACTTGAACCCACCTGTAATACAGAAAGTTGTAGTGGAACACCTTGTGCGCAAAAATGATCTGGCAGTTCACGGAAATTCGCCGTTGCGACTTCCCAAGTTTTCTGGCCAAGTTCCTCGTTCTTCCAACTAAGTTGACTTTGATACTTGGCGCGCTAGCGTTGATTTACTACTTTTAGATCCAATGGTTTCCGACTTCCACCGAGTGCGTAGAATCTGTGAGAGTATTTTGCCTCCAGTGGCTGACATCGATATATCAGTAGGGTTGACTGCATCACCAATCACTTACCTCCAACTTCTTGATTCTGTTTTTGCACCGATAGAGGATGGTGATGAATTGTTGATTAAGTTTCTGAATACCTTGCAAAACTCAAGTGAAGCGCTGTCCACTTACCTGCAACGGCTACATGTAACGTTGCAATCCGCTCTGCGATGAGGTGGAGTGGATAGTTCTGAAATAGATAAGCACTTACTCAGGCAGTTCTGTAGAGGGTGTTGGGAGAGCTCTTTGATTTCAGAGTTACAACTAGAACAGGGACTTCATTAGCTCTGATTGTTCCTGACTTTTCTTCTGTTCTTCAGCCATCCGTGCTGATTGGTATGAACACTTTGGATGAGTTGTACAAGGATTTCTTGTACAAGGTATAAACAAATTCTTAAAACCCTGGAATTGCGCCAGAAGCAAAGTGTAGAAGGAAATGTTGGACTGATGCGAATGCCTGAACGAACCTCTCAAGTAATTCCAGCTGGTCAAAGCATAGTTCTCTGCAGTAGAGCTCCCATCCATGGATTGCACTCTGATAAGTGGATAGTTGTTGAACATCCATCTCTTTCTCCTTTACCTAGCATCTTAATGGTGGTGGCGTGTGTCGTCACTCTGGGAGGAACTCGGAACTGTCACTTACCCGTAGTAGTTGTAAATCCTACGGCTCATGATGTCAAATTCCTCCTAGATGCATGGTTCCTGAGTTAAAGTACAGTCTGAGTACAGTCCGTGTTTCCTGGTGAACAGCCGACTTCTTGTAACAAAGAAGCAAATGTTACTGAGAGCTCAGCTTTGAATTCGACTTTGGGAATTCACCCATTCCATCTGAGTGGAAGGGCAGACTTACGAAAAAGTTGCAGGAAATGCTAGAGGTATTCTCTCTGCATTACCAAGATTCGGACGCACTGATAAAGTCAAACACCAAATTAATCTTGCGGATAAAACCCCTTTCAAGCACAGATCTCGACCCATCCATCCTGAGTATCTAAGAGGCTGTAAAGGAACACCTCCAAGAGTTACTTGATGCTAAGGTCATTCGTGAATCCGAATCTCCTTTTTCCTCGCCCATAGTTGTGGTAAGGAAGAAGAGCGGTGACATTCGGTTGTGTATCGACTACCAAAAGCTAAACCAGCAGACAATTAAAGATGCTTACGCACTTCCTAAGCTTGAGGACACATTCATGGCCTTAACTGGGTCCAAGTGGTTTTCCGTACTCGATCTGAAATCTGGGTACTACCAGATCAAAGTTGAAGAGACTGATAAAGACAAAACGGCCTTAAAATGTCCTTTAGGCTTCTACAAATTTAATCGTATGCCACAAGGAGTCTACAAACGCTCCAAGCACTTTTCAGAGGCTAATGGAAAAGTGTATGGCTGACATAAACCTTCATGAAGTCTTGGTATTTATTGACTACATAATCGTTTTTTCCAAAACTTTGGAAGAACACGATGACCGATTGCTCCGAGTTTTAAACCGGCTCAAGGAATATGGCCTCAAACTTGCTCCAGAAAAATTTGTTTTGCACATACTTCGGTCAAATACCTTGGACACATAGTGTCTGACAAAGGAGTTCAAACCGATCCTGAGAAGGCATCTCTCCGGAGAGAGAAAGCGGTAAGGGCACTTACACCTGAGCTAAATTATGTCTAACACCTGTCTCTAATTTCAGTGAGCACGGGGAGAACGGCATAAATAGAGCGACACAACACTCAGTCGAGAGAGAGACTGGATACGACAGAGCCGAGCCAGAGCAAGGATTTTCTAGCAGTGAAAGTTTACTTATGAAAGCAGTGTGTGTTAGTGTCAGTTAGTGTGTAAAGGTAAACTGTAAAGTGGTGTCGCCAAGAGGGGAAAATAAAGCCTCACCTTAAGAAGGAAAAACTGCTCCTCGCCTCATCTTTTACAATAGACTATCAATTAATTGCCAACAAAACCCTTCATCAGCCAAATAACAATGACAATTGCATGTGAACTTCTGCAGTTAATCCAGGATGAACTTCAAAGACATTAGTCATTAATCTTACAGTTCATATAAAATCTTTGTTTAAACACTGACTCTTAACACTTATTTAGTTTAATAATTTTAAACCATGACTTGCACTATAAATAAGTAATATTGGCATTATATTCATGATGTTAGCCAGAGAGGAACTGGCCCCCACAGTGAGCCTGGTTTAACCAACATCTTATGGAGTTTTGTGTTCCTTACCACAGTCGCCTTCGTCACCCCTCTGCTCAGCCCCTCAGCTTTTATACCTCCAGTCGCAGAGGTCGTCCGGACCCGAGGCCTTCGGCTTGCTCAACTTCTATTATGTGTAAAGCAAGGGAAGATGTCTGCTGCTGAATTCTCCTTATCCTTTCACACGCTAGCAGCACAAACAGTGTGGATGGAGGACACTTTGAAACTATTGTTCCACCAGGGGTTAAATCCTGATCTTCAAGCTGAACTAGCATGTCGTGATGAGGGGAGATCTCTTGATGAGTTCATCAAATTAGCCATTCGTCTGGATAACCTGATTAAAGCGCATCGTCCAGACAGTTCTCTACAGACACTTCACTCTGACATTGCTGCAACCAGTTATCACGAGCCCATGCAAGTGGGTCTTTCTTCTCTCTCTACCGAAGAACGAAGATGTCGTCTATAGGAGAGATTGTGTATCTACTGCGGACAGTCGGGACATTTACTGGCTGCCTGCCCTACTCGTCCCCCTAGGAAGGGGGATGCGGCAGTGAGTTTGGAACTTTCAAACCTAATTCTAATCGAACAGTTTGAAGTTTCAGTTACTTTACATGTTCTAGATAATGAACATCATGTATCTGCCATTTTAGATTCAGGGGCTGCAGGTAACTTTATTGACCTGGGTCTCGCCACAAATCTAAACCTGTCTTTTGTTCCCTCTGTCCCTCCTTTGCATGTATCAGCACTAGACGGATGACCTCTGGGGTCTGGCAAGATTCAACATATCACCCAACCTATCCGTCTTCAAGTAGGACTTCTTAATTATGAGGAGATTCAATTTCTAGTCACTCATTCTCCTAAGAACCCGATTGTTCTTGGCCTGCCATGGCTGAGACTTCACAACCCTGAGATCTCATGGAGAGATGGACTCATTGGAGTGCTTCCTGTTTCCAGTCTTGCCTCAACCTTCCTAAACCCATCTCTCTTCCTCCTGTAAGCACCACAACTATCCTCGCTGAGGAGGAGACGTCGATTCTGCCACATTAATATTCAGATCTCCAGGAGGCATTCAGCAAATCAAAGGCTCCGCAACTTCCTCCTCACTGTTCCCGTGACTGTGCCATTGACCTTCTGCCAGGAACCTCTCCTCCACGTGAACGAATATACCCCTTATCAGAACCTGAAACTAAAGCTATGGAGGAGTACATATCGGAGTCCCTAGAAAGAGGGTTCATTCGACCATCCACTACTCCTGCTTCTGCTGGTTTCTTCTTCATAGGAAAGAAGGACGGGGGTATTCGTCCATGCATTGACTACTGAGGCCTGAACACAGTTACCATCAAGTAACGCTATCCTCTCCCTCTGGTACCAGCAGCATAAGAGCAGTTACGATGCGCCAAGGTCTTCACCAAACTGGATCTTTGTAATGCCTACAACTTAATCCACATTCGGGAGAGGGATGAATGGAAGACTGCTTTTTCTACACACACTGACCACTATGAATACCAGGTGATGCCTTTCGGACTTTCCAACAATTCATCTGTCTTTCAAGCCTATGTTAATTACATTTTTCGTGATCTTATTGGCAAATGGGTCATTGTCTACATTGATGATATTCTGATATACTCTTCTTCCCTTGATGAACATGTTCAACACGTCAAAGTGGTGCTCAACCCCCTTGTTCAACACCAACTGTATGCCAAGATGGAGAAATGTGAGTTTCACAAATCAACCATCTCTTTCCTGGGGTATGTCATCTCCCCAGAAGGAGTCACCATGGACTCTTCTAAGGTGCAAGCCGTGCTGAAGTGGCCACTACCCGTGTCTGTCAAAGAACTACAGTGCTTCCTTGGTTTTGCACATTTCTACCAACGTTTCATCCGAGGTTTCAGCTCGGTTGCTGCTCCCCTCTCCTCTTTGCTCTGTGGAAAAGTTCTGAAACTGATCTGGACACCTTCTGCTCATCAAGCCTTCTATGATCTTAAATGATGCTTTACGACTGCACTCATTCTCCATCATCCAGGTCCCACTTGACCCTTCGTACTGGAAGTGGACGTCTCTGATTCAGGAGTAGGTGTACTGCTCTCTCAACGACAAGGATCTCCCGCCAAACTCAATCCCTGTGCCTTCTACTCACGCAAGTTGTCAACTGCTGAGAGAAATTACGATGTCGGCAACCGTGAACTTTTGGCCATGAAAGTGGCTTTCGAGGAGTGGAGGCATTGGTTAAAGGGAGCTCATCATCCTTTCCTGGTTATCACAGATCATCGCAACCTGGAATACATTCAGTCTGCTAAACGACTAAATCCACGTCAAGCTCGATGGTCTCTGTTTTTCTCCAGATTTGATTTCACCATTACCTTTTGGCCTGGCTCCACGAACACCAAAGCAGATGCCCTGTCCTGCATTTATGGGTCTACTAACTGCAACAACCCTGTGACCCCGATAATCCCACCAACCCTCATTGTTGCTCCCGTACAATGAGACATTATGGCTGAAATCACCCAAGCTCAGAATCAAGAATCCAGTCCCACTGACTGCCCTCCTGATAAAGTCTTTGTTCCCAGATCCTTGTGCAACAGAGTTCTTCAGTGGGTTCATGACTCGGCCTGCTCTGGGCATCCAGGCACACAAGCTACTTGCAGGTTAGTGCAAAACCAGTTTTGGTGGGAGAATCTAGCGACAGAGGTCGCTGACTATGTTAAAAATTGCAGTGTTTGTGCCACCTCTAAATCTGTTTGACAGCTTCCGTCTGGTCTCCTTCAGCCCCTGCCTGCCCCTCGTCATCCTTGGTATCATATCACAGTGGATTTTGTCACGGATTTACCCAACTCCCAGGATTTCACTACCATCTTAACCGTGGTGGATCGTTTTACTAAGGCCTGTAGATTCATCCTTCTGCCCAAGCTCCCCTCGTCTATGGAATGTGCTGAGAACCTGTTCCAGTATGTCTTCCGCTTCTATGGCCTACCAGAAGACATTATCTCCGACCGTGGTCCTCAATTCACCTCCCGAGTCTGGTCTGCATTCTTCAAATTGCTCAACGTCAACGTGAGTCTAACCTCTGTATATCACCCTCAATCTAATGGACCAGCTGAATGCCTTAATCAAGACCTAGGTAAATTCCTCCGAGCATACTGTCAAATGAATAAGCATGACTGGAGCCTCTTCCTTCCCTGGGCCGAATATGCTCAAAATTCCCTGTTCAAACCAGCCACCGGAACCACTCCTTTCAAGTGCATCCTAGGTTTTCAACCCCCACTCTTTCCTTGGTCTGGTGAACTGTCCGATGTACCTGCAGTCGACGATCTGGGATCAAGCACACGTCCACTTACAACATATGATTCGCCAACAGAGGGAGCAGGCCAATCTCCATCAGCGGCCTGGCCCCAACTATGCTCCAGGGCAGTGGGTTTTGGCTGTCAACCCGAGATCTTCGTTTTTGGCTCCCGTGCAAGAAATTAAGTCCCAGGTATGTTGGTCCTTTCAAAATCATTCATCAAATCAATCCTGTGTCCTTCAAGCCACAACTCCCTGCTAATAACCGTGTTTCCCCCACCTTTTATGTCTCCTTGCTCAAACCCATGACGCCTCTGAGAGAGGAGGGCTCTCAAGACCCCCAGGGACCCCTTCCATTCCTCATTGATGGAGAGGAGGCCTTTCGGGTACACAAGCTCCTGAACTCTTGACGCCAGGGTTGGACTCTCCAATACTTGGTTGACTGGAAGGGCTGAGGAGCATTCCTGGATGAACTCTGAGGACATTCTGGACCCTGCTCTCATCTATGAATTCCACAACAATTGCTCTAATCGTCCCGTTCCCAGAGGTCATGGTAGACCCCGACGCAGACAACCTCCTCGCGTCAGAAGCCACTCGCCCCCCACTTGGGGGGGGGGGCTCTGTTACACCTGCAGCATCTGCTATCTCTCCAGAACGCGGCCAGAGGTCTCCATCTCCGGAATTTTAGCTTTCCCTTCACAAACTACATTTCCCATAATCCCCCGCTCAGACTGATTACTCACTCACCTGTTTCATATTATCCCAGACTATTTAAGTTCTCTGTTTACCTGCATTCAGTACGAAGTCTTGTTCTGCCTAGTCCACAATTCTGAGCGTTATTACCATTCCTGTTCTTCCTGTGTTTTTTGACTCCTGCCTGTTTATCGTATTTCCCTGCCTGCTTGTGAGTTTTTGGACCTTTTGCCTGTTTATTGGATTACCCCTCTGTCTCTCGGATTTACTTGGTTTGCATTTTTTGTCATTTATGCTTTTATTTGCTACTTTGTTGTACTGTTCATACATTTATTAAACTGCACATGGATCTTAACACAACTGCTCCGGCATCTTCGCTACATCTATAGGTCATGGTTTATTTTTCAATTATTATTATTGTGTTTATATTTACAAATGCATTTATGATCTAATTTGTATTGGTATTTTTGTCATAGAATGACACTGTAAAATGTGCCAGTGAAAGAAGTTGGAGAGGGTAAAATGTTTGGATTTGGTATATATTTTTTTGTCATAGAATGACACTGTAAAATGTGCCAGTGAAAGAAGTTGGAGAGGGTAAAATGTTTGGATTTGGTATATGTTTTTTTTTTTTGTGTTTTTTTACCACTTCATTTTTTTGATTTATTTTGCTTCGTTTTGAAGTGTAATTTGAATGTAGAAATATTTGTGGTTGAATTTTTTCGTGTTTCAGTAAATTAATTTAATTGTTCAAAAAAGACTCAGGCGTGGCTGTGATGTGGCATGGAGCAGGCTCAGGTGTGGCTGTGAAGTGGCATGGAGCAGGCTGAGGCGTTGCTGTGACATGGTATGGAGCAGGCTGAGGCGTTGCTGTGACATGGCATGGAGCAGGCTCAGGCATGGCTGCTGGCAATGACAAAGACGATGACATGAAGAACCCAAGCGCAATTTTATTGACAAACATGATATCCCCCCCCCAAAAAAACTAATTACAAACGTGAAGCGTAAACATGAACTTGACTTGACTTAAAACTTGACTTGACATAAACATGGCTTGACATAAACTGACAATGTTACACTCACATACAATACTTGACCAAGGACAATGGAAAACATGAGGGTTTAAATATATGGACATGGGAGAACATATGACAAAGATAACCAATAAACAGACAGAACTGATAACAAGATAATCAACCAATAAACAAATGAAAACAAGACACATGAACATGGAGGGAAAACAGTACATCACATGACCAGGAAACAGGAACTAAACTTTTCAAAATAAAAGACATGAAAAACATGAATCAACAAAATACACATGACAATAGGACCCAGATGGTGGAATAACCAGAGAAGAACCTCAGAATTAAATTGCACTTCACCCAGTCCATTAGCATGTTCCATGTGTGATTCAGCCAAACCCACTTGCCCCTAGACTTAGCACATGCTTGTTCGAAAACACCAAAACTTCATGGCCATACCCACTAACTTTGCGTTTACACTATATGGCCAAAAGTTTGTGGACACCATATGTGCTTGATGAACATTTGATTTCAAAACCTTAGGCATCAGTTTCCCCCTTTGGTGTAATAACAGCTTGCAGGGAAGGCTTTCCGCTATACTGTATGTAGTAACATGGCTGCAGGGATTTGCTCTCATTCAGACACAAGGCTATCAGTGAGGTTAGGAACTGATGTTGGTCGATGGGGCCTTATTTACAGTTGCTGTTCCAGTTCACCCCAAAAGTGATCAGTGGGGTTCAGGTCTGGGCTTTGTGCAGGCCAGTCAATTTTTTCCACGCCAGACACAGTAAACCATTTCTTTATGAACCTCACTTTGTTCAAAGGGGCACTGTCATGCTGGAACAGAAAAGAGCTATCCCCAAACAGTTGCCACAAATTTGGAAGCACACAAAGCCCAAGCCATTACATAAAGAAACATTATTAAGATTTTTCTTTACTGGATTTAATGGAGTAACCAAATTCATTAATTAGAAGGGGGTGTCCACAAACTTTTGGCCATATAGTGTGACTTATGGCATAGTGCTGCGCTTATCGTTAGTGCTCTTAAAATAGGGCCCTGCATATTACTAAATTATTACTGTGGAACTCAGTCAATTTTATTATTTTAATATAATACTAAATTATCATTATTATTTTGAGGATTGTATTTGTTTTATATAGAATAATATACACCCACAGAGCACTTTATTAGGTACACCTGTACACCTACTTATTTATGCAATTATCTAATCAGCCAATCATGTGGCAGCAATGCAATGCATAAAATCATGCAGATACAGGTCAGGAGCTTCAGTTAATGTTCACATCCACCATTAGAATGGGGAAAAAATGTGATCTCAGTGATTTTGACCGTGGCATGATTTTTGGTGCCAGATGGGCTGGTTTGAGTATTTTTGTAATTGCTGATCTCCTGGGATTTTCACACACAACAGTCTCTAGAGTTTACTCAGAATGGTGCCAAAAACAAAAAAACAAAACTTCCAGTGAGCAGCAGTTCTGTGGACAGAAACGCCTTATTGATGAGAGAGGTCAACAGAGAATGGCTAGACTGGTTTAAGGTGACAGAAAGGCTACAGTAACTGAAATCCCCTCTGAACAATTGCAGTGAGCAGAATACCATCTCAGAATGCACATTACATCAAACCTTGAGGCAGATGGGCTACAAGAGCAGAAGACCACGTCGAGCACTTTATTAGGACCATAGTGTTCCTAACAAAGTGCTTGGTGAGTGTATTTCTGTCCTATTTACTTCAACTGGAGCTTTTATTTTGACACTGAAAGTGCATTGTGTAGTTTACAATGTTCCTTATCTGCTGAAATGCTGTAATTTCCTCTTCTGTTATACTATGCAACCTTTGTACCTTTGTAAAATAACTTGTAGTGGTTACTAATGTTTGGAATTGTGAGAATGCTTGAACATGCTGTACTTTTCTTTTACAATGCATGTGAACTGCTCTAAAAGCGCTAAAATCACGGGCCCATGAGTGCCCCGTGTCAGCACTTTACCAGGTTTATTCTAAAGTGCACACAGACTTTGTTTATCCATCTTCAGTCGCAGCTTTTTGCAGTTTAATAATCATATACTGTATGACCATGTCACCATTTTGATGTTATTTTGATTTATTGTGTTGCCCTGAATAAGGATCGTAAAATTAGTCTAATGATGTTTTCTATGAACCTTAATGGCCAAAAAAAAAAGCACATTAAAATCATGGCAAAATTCATGATATTGCTTAATTTTACAGTATATTGTCAGCAAAATCATCACAATTATATTGTGGGTATTCGATATACCGCCCAACACTACAAGCAAGTCACAGACATTATGCAAGTTAAAGTTTCCTTTCGTTTCGTTCCATGTATTGTGTGTCTAAAGACGAGATCCAGGCACTCCATTTTCATTTCATGTCTCTTTTAATATCCTATCTGTTATTTACAGTCAGCTGGTGATCAAAGATAAAAAGAAACAAACTCTAATCATTCATTGCATGGATGAGGGAAAAACCACCATGCAACTTCTCTCTGGTTATTGTGCACTGTGCTCATTCAACCATAAACAATTAATCGTGGAGCTGCCATACTCTTACAGAGACAGTACCAATTTAATGCTTGTTATACAGTACATACCAATGTTAACTTAATGTAAATTGCACAAGTGCATATAAACTAACGAATTACATAATGTAGTAAGTGTAATAAATGTGTAAATGCATAAATATTTAAAGACAATCATGCATTGTGAAATATTTTAACTTCAGAAAACACTGTAAATATTAAATAATATAACAAATAGGCTCATCCCACATCTATGCAGTGGTATGGTAAACATTTATTTATTTTATTATTTCTTTTTTAATTATTTTTATTTTTATTTTTCATGGAAGTTTTGATATAGTAGCACTTTAATGATTCTATTTTATAATATAACTATTAAATAATTGTTATACTGCATGTGTAATTCTATTTTCAATATTAAGTTCCAACCTTGTGAATATTTTGTTAAAAATGTGTATGAAATTATGAAAACAGCTTCATTATTAAAAATGCAATTTCATGACATCATATAAATTGAATGTGAAATGTTTACATTTGTATTCAAGCTAAAATGTGATTAAAATGATCAAAAGCTAAATGTGAAAATAAAATGTACAATCTTGCATACTGCGTGAAATCATATAAATGAAAACTATATAGTATATGTGAAGATGCTGCCTTCTCGTTTTGCTTAATCTCTTTTTCAGTTTTCAGTCTACGCATAAATGTTGTCAAAAGTCTGGAGGTAAAAACGTCTTGGTTACTGATGTAACCTCTGTTCCCTGATGGAGGGAACAAGAAGTTGTGTCGATGTAGTGACACTAGGGGTTAGATCTTGAGAGCCCCAATCACCTTTGCTTAAATAGAAAAGGCCAATGAAAATTGGCGAGTGGAATTTGCATGCCACTCTCCACCACGGACATATGGATATAAAAGGAGATGGGGCATGCATCACTCATTCAGATTTATGCTGAGGAGCCGATAGACAGTCCCGGCCATGTCAGCGGCCGGTTCAGCGCCGCGGCAGGAGGGACACAACGTCTTGTTCCCTCCATCAGGGAACAGAGGTTACATCAGTAACCAAGACGTTCCCTGTCTGTCACTCACTCGACATTGTGTCGATGTAGTGACACTAGGGGTTCCTATAGGAAATGCTGCAGGCGCTGAACCGTGTCACGAGGTACAGAGGAGTGGACACAGGCAAGCTGCTGCGTGCCTCGCAGTGAACGCTCAACCACGTCATGACCTTCCAGCGAGTTAGGTAAGGCATCTCCCTAGTCCCGTTAAGGGGGGAGGAGGCACTTACCCAAGTAGGCTACCGGCAGTGCCTTTCTTATGCACTTCCTAGAATAGCGCTGGAAAGGAGTTCACTGGGACTAATTCATCTGCTAGAGAGGCCCCCTTTGCCAGTGCCCAGGAGGACGCAACACCTTTAGTGGAGTGCGCCTGGACTCCCAAGGGGCATGGCAAACCCTGAGACTGGTATGTGAGGAAAATGGCATCCACAATCCAATGGGCTAATCTCTGCTTGGAGACAGCTTTCCCCTTCTGCTGTCCTCCAAAACAGACAAAGAACTGCTCCGAGCATCTAAAGCTCTGCGTGCGGTCCAGATAGATGCGCAGGGCATGAACTGGACACAGCAACAACAAGGCCGGGTCTTCCTCCTCTGAAGGGAGCGCTTGCAAGTTCACCACCTGATTCCGAAAAGGAGTGGGCACGTAACCAGGCCATGGTCTCAAGATCATGTGAGAGTGTGCCGGCCAGGCATTCGCTGGTAACAGAGAGCGCCTGCAGGTGCCCCACCCTATTGATGGAAGTGAGCGCCACCAGGAGGGCCATCTTCAGGGACAGAGTGCTGAGCTCTCTGTAGGGCAGGGGGCTCTCTGTAGGGCAGGTTGGACCACAGAGAGATCCCAAGAGGGGATCAGGCACGGTCTAGGAGGATTTAACCTCCTCGTGCCTTTGAGGAACCTGTTAATCAGGTCGCGCTGTCGTGAGGGTCTCCCGTCCAGTGTATCGTGGTGAGCTGCTATGGCAGCCACGTACACTTTCAGGGTAGAGGGAGACAGCCATCTCTCCAGCCCTTCCTGAAGGAAAGAGAGCACAGACCCGACGGCACATCTCTGTGGGGCTTCCCCATGGGAAGAACACCAGTTAGCGAAAAGACAGCACTTCAAGGCATACAGCCTTCTCATAGAGGGGGCCCTAGCCTGAGTGATCGTGTCTAGCACCGCTGGCGGAAGGGAACAAGGGAACGGGAGGTACTCGCATTCGCCTGATTGACCGGAAAGACTTCCAGCACCTGGCTGTTGCGAGTGCGCTGGCCCAGGGAATTAGGAAACTGCTCTTTTATTGACCATGTGGGTGCCAAGGCCTAGAGGGTACTTGGTGATGTAATACTTACCACGCACTGGCCCGGGGGCGATGGTGGGTCTGGAGAGATGCCCCGGGCCAGATCGGTCAGGAGTAGTTGCCTCATCCCTGGGCGACCCATGTCAGAACCACCTCGAAGCCCGTCTGGGGTTCTTGGGGGCCGGCTGACAGGCAGGTGGAGCCGACTTCCCACGGGAGGATCTTTTTCTCTGAGGCCGGCGTGCAGGCTCCGATGGTGCAGGAGCCGGGGTCGGCACCGCAGGGGAATGGCTCTTGCGAGAAGCAGACGGGGTGCAGATCCTCGGTGGCCTGAAGTCGGCGGGGTTGCGCCATGGCAGGATGTGTTCAATCGCCTCGGTCTGCTTCCTCACCATCGAGAACTGATGGGCCCCCCTTGGGAGATGGGCGCATCAAGAAAGCGGACTTTCTTGGCATCACGCATCTCCGCAAAGTTGAGCCACAGGTGCCACTCTTGGACCACAAGAGTGGACATCGTCTGGCCCAGGGCTTTCGCTGTGACCTTCGTCGCACGTGAGGCGAAGTTGGTCGCAGTGCGCAGTTCCTGCATCAGCCCTGGGTCGGTCCTACCCTTGTGCAGATCTTTCAGCGCCTTGGCCTGGTGGACCTGCAGGATGGCCATGGCATGCAGGGCGGAAGCGGCCTGACCCGCGGTCTTGTAAACCTTCGTCATTAAAGAGGAAGAAAACTTACAGGCCTTGGAAGGGAGCCTTGGTCGGTCGCGCCAGGTCGCTGCGCCCTGCAGGCATAAATGCACCGCTACGGCGTGCTCTATCTGGGGAACTCGACATATCCCTTAGCCGCTCCGCCGTCAAGGGTAGAGTGGACGAGCCCGCGAAGCGTGTATGGGCAGTTAAAGGTACCTTCCACAACTTCGTTAGCTCATCATGCACTTCCGGGAAGAAAGGCACTAGGGCGAGGCGTGGCCGTGAGTTGTGCTCCGAGCCCAGAAACCAATCATCCAGCCGCGAACGTTCAGGGCAGGGTGGAGGGTTCCATTTCAGCCCGATGTTCACAGCTGCCTGGCTGCCATCTCAGCGTCCACCTCATCCTGTGCTCTACCGCCCATGGGTGGGAGCTCAGAAGAGCGTGCTGGGGGATGGGAGTCTGCGGGGTCCACATCCAGATCGCCCGCGGTGCTTGCCGACTCGGCCGGCTGAGCGTCAGCCCAGGATGGACCGGGTTGGGGAGCAGCTGCGGTGGCTCCTTGCTTCATGAAGAAGGAAGTGAGCTGCGACCGCAAAGTTCCCATGGGCATGTTCTCGCAATGAGAACACAACCCTTCCACAAAAGCCACCTCGACGTGCTGGAGCCCCAGACACTCGAGGCAGATTTCATGGGTATCCGGAGGGGAGAGATAATGGCCAAATCCAGTAGCGCAAACGCAGAAGGACATTTTTAAAAACATGCCAAGCATTTGCGTGAGCTCTTTTAAAGAAAATATTCTCTTTTGAATATACTCTTTTAGCACCCGCAGACTCAGCCGCCGAAGCGCCCAGGGGAACCCACCCCTAGTCCAATATCCTATCAATATTTCATACCCACATTAACATGCTAAATCTTTCCTAAAGTTGTCATGACATCATGAAATCATCTGTCCTCATCATCCTTGACTTGTCTGCTGCCTTCGACATGGTTTGAGTCATATCTCACTGGCAGATTGTTCAAGGTCTCCTGGAGAGGAGAAGTGTCCAAAACACAGAACCTCGGAGTGGTGGTAGATGACCAGTATAATTTCACTGCACACATCTCATCAACTGCCCGGTCTTGCAGATTTGCTCTTTACAACATCAGGAAAATCAGACCTTTCTTTGTCTGAATATGCTACAAACCTCCTGGTCCAAGCTCTGGTCATTTCAAGAATGGACTACTGCAATGCTCTGTTGGCTGGCCTTCCAGCTAACACAACTAAGCCACTGCAGATGGTCCAGAATGCAGCAGCACGTCTGGTCTTCAATCAGCCAAAAAAGGCTCATGTCACCCCACTCTTGATTTCACTCCACTGGCTACCTGTAGCTGCACGCATCAAATTCAAGGCTTTGACTCTGGCTTTCAGGACAGCCAATGGAACCGCACCCTCTTCAATTCAACTCTTCAGGTCTATGCTCCAACTCGCTCTCTTTGGTCTATGAATGAGCGACTCCTGGTGGTCCATTACAAAGAGGCTCAAAGTCTATTTTACGATCGTTCACTTTCTCTGCTCCTCTGTGGTGGAATTAACTTCCAACCTCCACATGATCCGCTGTTACCTTCTCAACATTCAAGAACCAGCTGAAAATACATCTGTTCCATGAGCACTAACAAACCCACACTAATTGCACTTACTACTGTACTTAACCTGCACTTAATGTACAAAAAATCCTTGTCTGTCTCTTTCTTCTGTGCTTGCATCTTTATTAATCCAGCCACTGTGAGAGCTTGGCAGTCATATACTGCAGATGTTGTTAAACTTTGTATGACAAATTGCTTCCTATGTGTCTCATTTGTAAGTTGCTTTGGATAAAAGCATCTGCTAAATGACTAAATGTAAATGTGACTGAAATTGTGAGGGAGTCAACATGGAGGCAAAGGTAGAATCCATATGCAGGAAGTTTATTAACAAACAGCAAACAAATCCAAGACACAAGGCAGAGACGTAACCATTGATGCAGGCAAAGTAGTCGTTAACAGGTAATCAGTACAACCAGACAAACAGAGCAAAACAGTAATCCAAGAATCGGTAATCAATGAAGCAGGCACGATGGTCATAACAAGAAGGCAATAAACAGGCAGTGGGAATAACACTTGGTGCAGTTAAGGCAGTGAAACTGGCAATATTTCGCAAAGTAGCAATGGAAAAGCATGGCTATTTATATGATGCAAACAGGAAGTCACCATAGAAGAAATGGTACAGTGTCAGTATTTGGGAGAGGGCTCCCTCTGGTGGTCGGCTGAAGAGATACCAGCCTCATTCATTATGAACTACTCCCGGTGTTCTTCTTCTGGGCCATCCCCTTGGTCGTGGTGCAGGATGATTCGGGTGCACTCGGTGGAAGTCATGGATCAATGATGGGTCCAGAATGTCCTTGGCGGCTACCCAAGATCTCACCTCTGGTCCATAACCTTCCCAGTCCACCAGGTACTGCATCTGGCCCCCTCAATGATGTAAGACAATGATCTCTCTGACCATGTAAGCAGGTGATCATCTATCTCCAATGGAGGAGGCGGCTCAGGATCCGTGGTTCTGGGGCCAGATGTCGGGTGGACAGGTTTCAACAATGGCACATGAAAGGAAGGAGAGATGCGGTAGTTATCAGGAAGCTGCAGTCGATAAGTTACAGGATTGATCTGTCTGATAATTCTGAATGGACCAACATACCTGGGGCTGAGCTTCCTGCAGGGTAGCCGTAACTTGAGGTCACGTGTAGACAGCCAGACTCTCTGACCAGGCTGGTAGTTGGGGTGGGGATGCCTCCGTCAATCAGCTTGGATTCGTTGGGCCCAGACAGCCCGCTGCAATCTGACATGCGCACTGTCCCACACCTGCTCACTCCGCCTGATACAATCATCCACCGCTGGCACCATAGAGGGTTCACCTGACCAAAGGAACATTGGAGGTTGATGTCCCAGCACACATTGGAAGGGAGTGAGTCCAGTAGAGGAGTGAGTGAGGGAGTTCTGGGCATATTCCACCCATGGGAGGAAGTTGCTCCACCTCTGTTGTTCACGACTGCAGTAAGACCTGAGGTATCTGCCTATCTCCTGGTTTAGCCTCTCCACCGGTCCGTTTGCCTCAGGATGATAACCAGACATGAGGCTGACGTTGATGTCTAGTTGTTTGCAGAAAGCCTTCCAGACTCTGGAGGTAAACTGTGGTCCCCGGTCAGATACTATGTTTCTGGCAGACCATAGATCCTGAAAACTTGGTGGAAAAGAGCGTTAGCGGTCTCCATGGCAGTGGGTAGACCTTTCATGGGGATTAGTCTACATGACTTAGAGAAACGATCAATGATAACAAAAATGGTGGTATACCCATTGGAGTTTGGCAGATCTGTGATGAAGTCAATGGGCAGGTGGGACCAGGGTCTCTGAGGAATAGGCAGAGGTTGTAGAAGGTCAGCTGGCAGTTCTCTGGGGGTCTTTAACTGTGCACAAACTTGACATGGCTTAATATATGTAGTGACATAATTTATAAGTGATGGCCACCAGAATGAGTTACGAACCAGGCTTATTGTCCTCTGGATGCCAGGGTGTCCAGTGCTGAGGGAGATATGGATCCATTGGATCGTTCTTTGACGTAGAGTGCGTGGTACATACTGCTTAGTTGGAGGGCATTCTGGTGGTGCAGGGTCTGTCTGTTGGGCTCTTTTGATTCCTTCCATGATGTCCCAGCTTATGGGTGCGATGATGACTGAAGGTGGTAATATGGATACATTTTGATGTGTGTTGTGAGGAGGATCATGACGACGGGAAAAAGCATCGGCTTTGCAGTTCTTACTGCCAGGGCGGTAGGTGACAGTGAATTGAAATCTTGTGAAGAAGAGTGACCATTGGGCTTGTTGTGGATTGAGTCATTTTGCTCCCTTGATGTATTCGAGGTTCTTATGGTCGGTGATTACTTGAAATGGATGAACAGATACTTCAAGTCAGTGGCACCACTCTTCTAACGCAGCCTTCGTGGAGAGTAGCTCTTTGTTTCCAACATCATAGTTTCTTTCAGCTGAGTTCAGTTTATGTGAAAAGAAATCACAAGGATACATTTTTCCAGGGTTACCATGGCATTGAGATAGAACTGCCCCGATGCCGCAGTCATGATGCATCTACTGTTGCATCCACTTCCATGATGAATGGTTGGTTAGGATCGGGGTTCTTGAGAATGGGGGCGGTCATGAAACTTGTCTTGAGGGTTTTGAAGGCTTTTTGAGCAGTGTTACTCCATGGTAGTTTGGATGGTTTACCTTTGAGCAATGACGTTAAAGGGGCAGAGATGAGTTGCGGATAAACCTCCTGTAGAAGTTCACAAAGCCCAGGAAATGTTGCAGCTCCTTAACAGTATTGGGTCTTGGCCATTCCGTGACTGCTTGGATCTTGGAGTTATCCATCTCGACACCTCTATTACTGATTATATACTCAAAGAATTTTGTATGGGTAGTGTGGAACTCACTTTTTTTTGTTTTTGCGTAAAGTTGGTGTTTCTGTAGGCATGAGAGGACCATCTTGACATACTTGATGTGCTGTGCTTTATCTTGGGAGTAGATGAGTATGTCGTCGATGTAGGCGATGACACACTTGTTGAGGAGATCTCTGAAAATCTTGTTAATGAACAATTGGAACACAGCTTGTGCATTGGTCAGGCCATAAGGCATCACCTGGTATTCATAGTGCCCCCTAGTGGTGATGAAAGCGGTTTTCCACCCGTCTCCTTCTCTAATACGAATTAGATTGTAAGCACTTCTCAAGCTTAGTGTAGATGCGTGCTTCACAGAGTGTTTTCAAGGGCAGATGGAACAAGAGGAAGTGGGTACCTGTATTTGATTGTTACTGTATTCAGCCCTTGTGTAGGTTCTACTGGTTGTTTAGATCAGTGTTACTATCAGAAATAATTAATAATTATTTCTTTAGGTATTAATTAATATTTAAATTAAATAATAGAATCTAACTCATGCCCGTTTACTGCGTGTCTCCGCTTGTACGATAACTTAGGGACAAAGCTGAGCTTTATCACGAAGTTATCTACTAGCCAAAAGTGTGTGCGAGAATGTTTGTGAGGGGTCGCGCGTGTGTGTGTGTGTGTGGTTGGTACAAGAGAGAGAGAGAATAAAGTGGTGGCACCAAAGCCGGTTTCGCGATCGTGGGAGAGAAAGCAACTGTTAGTTTATCACTCAGAGACGCGGTGGACGGCTCGTAAATCATCCTTCAATGAATAGAGTGCTATGCGGACTGCTAGGCAGTCTTTGGTTCTTTAATGGATAAACTCAGTGTGCCGGTCTCACCCACGATGGTGGAAATACACAACAGTCCAATGTGGCTGGACTACAACACAGTAGATCTCATTCGTGAAAACAGTACATTACAGTAATACCTTGAGTATTATTAGCAGCAATGAGCGGACTTCGGCGGTCCGTAAACTGTACAAGCAATAACCTTGATACACAAGAATAACACACTATAATATTCTATCTCTGCCCAGACATAAACCTCTTACTTGAATCGTATGAGGACGCAGGTAGAATGTGTGTTCATCTGTCCTTTAACTCCGACACAGTTCCTCGAGGCTCGGGTGATGACGGGAGGCCATTTCCTTGTTCTGTCGGCGGGCGGTACGGCTGCTGATTCTCAGCAGGCTGGCGGAGAAATCAGCGACGTGGACTTGATTGAAGAGGGAAGAGAAATCTTTTTCTCTTCACTTCTGCAAGCAAACGGATGAAGATGCAGATTGCTCGGCGGTCTCCTTCGGATCTGTTAGAGTGTTCGGTGGAACACAGAGTAATCTCAACTCATCCAGCGAGATGGAGATTGTATAGCCACAGTTTCAAGTCGGATGTTACTTCCTTCTGCCACGAGGCTACACCTGAGAGCAGCGATGAGCTGCGTCTACACACGGCGAGCAAAGTTGCTGGAAGCAATGCCTGGAAGGATTTCAGAGATATTTCTACTCCTGATGACGTCATGGTTGAGGGGTGTTCTATTGTGTGCCTCATCCAATTGGAGTTGAGAGTTCGATCCTTTAGTGAGCAAGGCTTCATGGGATTTGTAGTCTGTTTTGGACTCCCTTTGTTTTATTTTGGCACGGTTTTTATCAGTAAGATTTATGACTGTGTGTGGGCCTCAGTCAGGTTTTACGACTGTGTTAGGCCTGCGTTTGTCTTCTATCTGAATACATGAGGCCAACACTCTGTAGTCAATACATGGATGAAGCCCTCCATTTTTTTTTCAACGAAGAAAAAGCCTGCTGCAGCTGGTGAGTTAGATGGACGAATGAAACCTGAAGCTTGTGCCTCCTCGATGTAGGTCTCCATGGCCACGGTCTCAGGTCTTGATAATGGAAAGGCTTTGCTCCTGGGGGGTGCCATGTTGGACAGTAACTCAATAGCGCAGTCCCATGGACGATGAGGAGGTAGTTGTGTTGCCTTGATCTTGCTGAAGACTTCAGAAAACTCTGAATATTCCTTGGGGATTTTGATTTGGGTTAGAATATCAGGACTCTCAATGCTAGTGGTTAAACATGGCATGGTGACAATAACATGAAGACAATTTGACTGACAATAGTCTGACCATTGTTTTAGCTCACCCTGGTTCCAGGAGATGATGGGATGGATAGTCAGCCATGGATGACCCAGGATGAGGATAAGCTTGGGTGAGTTGATGACATAAAGAGAGATTGTTTCTGTGTGAAATAATCCAACTTGCAGTGTCACTGGAACGGTTTGGTGAGTGATACCTGTGCCTATGGGTGCATTATTTACAGCAGTGATGTTAATGGTGGGTAAGCACAGTACTGTAGGGATATTGAGTTCTTGTACAAGATCTTGATGAATCAAATTTACAGCAGTCCCTGAGTCGACGAGTGCAGAAACACATATTACTTTAACGTCAAAGGAGAATTCGATGGGAAGAGAAAAACTGTGGTGTATGGGAGAGGAGATATTCTTGGTACTCACATTTGTTCTAGAGTTTTGATATTTCTTGCCTTTGTGAAGGCATGCAGAGTTTTGATGACTCCTTTCACCACAGTAGTAACACAGTCCCTCCTTATGATGACAATCGCGTTCTTCATCAGAAACTCTTGCATAGGCGATCTGCATCGGTTCAGGAGCTTCGGGGCATGCCTGGACTTGACTATGGACTGATGGTTGTGACTTGGAGCTAATCCTTGAGCGTGGTGAATTGCGCAGTAAATTATCAATCTTTACAGCCAACGAAATGAATTCAGTGAGCGTTGAATCCTCACCCTTGCATGAAATTTCGGCCTGCAGGTCGTAGTTCAGTCCCTCTCTGAACACAGTCTTGAGTGCGATCTCATTCCATTCGCTTTGGGCTGCTAATGTCCTGAAGTGTATGGCAAAGTCAGCTGCAGAATGTGAACCCTGGCGTACATGAAGCAGCTGAACAGAGACATCTTTACCTCCCTCTGGGTATTCAAACACTTCATGGATCTGGGAAGCAAAGTAATCAAATGATGTTTGAAGTTGTCCATCATACTCCCAAACAGCTGAGACCAGTCTAACACTTTTCTGGTAAGTAATGTCATCATAAATGCACATTTGTTTGAATCCTGGCTGAATTACTCTGGTTGAATGGAGAAATATATCTTACATTGATGTAAAAATCCCTTACATTTCTCTTGGACACCATTTGGTGACTCTTGTGCTGTAGATGTTACATGCTGCAACTTCAATAGGTTTTAGTAAACTCATATATTTCCACTTCCAATCACAACCTTGCTGAAAAATACAGCTAAATCCAGCCTAAGCTGATTCAGTTGACTGGTTTTAGAGGGTTCTGAACACTTTAGCTGGTCAGGCTGGGACACCAGCTAGCCTCCCACCTTAAACCAACTTGGCCAGTCTTGGAGACCAGCTCAGACCAGCCTGACCAGCTAAGACTAGCTAAGGCCAGCTGAGACCAGCCTGACCAGCTAACAAAAAAAGTGTTCAAATCCACACTAAAACCAACATGAACAGTTATTAACAGGCTGGGCAACCAGCGAAAACCAGCCAACTAGCTTAGGCTGGTTTTAGTCTTTTTGTTAGGTAATGCAAAAGGCCATCTATTTGGATAGTGAGGTGTAACACAGTTTAAAGGTTCGGGTATGGAAGGAGGAGACGGGGAGGCTTTTATTTTCTGCCTTCAGTCTATTTGAGTGCAGCCTTCTCAGGGCTTTCTTATTTGTCAGTTCAATGCAACAAAACTCTTAATAAACTTCTCAAACACTTCAGTTTCACAATAATAATAAAACACACAATAAGGTGTAAGGCTAGGTGCCAAGAGAACTGTAACCCAGCACATGCCCACATGGAACAACGAAAGACTTCCGGGAAAAACAACACTCAAACTCTCTCACAAGTAGGATCTGCACCTGAGAAAACAAAGGCATCACTGTGTGAAAAACCCAACTTACCCCCACAAACTCCAGCTGTTCTCTCTCCCCCTTGTCTCCCACACAAGGTCCACACACACACACACACACACACACACACACACACACACATACACACATACTGGAGCTTTAATATAGGAGAAACCACCCAGGACAACCGGGAAGGAGAAAGCCATATAAAGACTCTCAGTCACTGCTCACCACCCATCTTAGCAAGTTGTATGTACGTGACTAAGTGGGAATATCATCTGGTTATGAGACAAGCCAAACCAGACGATATTAGTTAACCCTACAACTGCTGACTAAGAAAGGAACTGGCTATCTTTTTCGGGAGGTTTACGTAATTTAATAACGGCTGGCGAAAGACTCCAAAGATCGAAAGGACAATGAATAGAAGAGGATTTAGAGTAATCAATAACTTAAAAAGATCAAATTAAAAGAATGATCAGAAGTTAATTAGAGCTGTAATCTAAATTAGACGTCAACTTAAATTGGTGTCAGATAAAATTAATAACGGAATCAATTTGTAAAGTGTAAATTAACAATAATTGCTTTACTTCAGCACTCAGAAAAGAAAGAACAACACAGAGACCTTCAAGGGGCCATTCTATTGGAATCCGATATCAGAACAAATAGTTTGGTTTTTTACCCCTTTTACAAAGGCACGCCAGTCACTACACTCTGGTGTCATTCTCTCTCCCTCTCTGACGTGTTCTGGCTGCTTTAAAGGTCTCTCGCCACTATCTCTGTAACAAGAAACAGCTGTTAGAAATCATGTCAACCAGCTTGACGAGCCACACCACTCCCTCTCTCCCGCAAACAGACACATGACCACGCCCCCATCACCACATACCCCCACAGCCCGACTTAGGCTGGGCAACATCTGACCTGCCAACCCCAAACAAACCAAATGGAAGGGTCACGAATTGGTGTAAACCAAACAGTATGGAAAACACAGCTTTTTCTCGGGAGATTGGAGTTAAATCCAATGTTGAATAAACTTGAGCTACCCTCAACCGATCGAGCAATTCTTCAATCCGGGGCATTGGGTACGTGTCAAATTTAGACACCGCGTTCACTTTTCGATAGTCCACACAGAATCGGACCGTCCCATCACTCTTAGGTACCAAAACCACAGGGCTGGCCCAATCGCTGTGTGACTCTTCTATTAAGCCCATCTGGAGCATTGCCTCTAATTTTTTTGTGTTCAGGAAGGTGATAGGGGCAGCTACGAACCACCACCCCCGGGGTGGTCTCAATGTGGTGCTCTATGAGGCTTGTGCGACCGGGAGAGGCGAGAACACGTCCACGAATTCCGCTTGCAACTTGGCTACCTCTATGTGCTGTGACGGTGAGAGGTGGTCTCCACATGGGACCGGGGTGAATGAATTTGGTTTGGGAGTCACCTCCAGCCCGAGCTCCGCCCACTCAGGGACTACCGTCACTAAGGCCACAGGGACCGCCTCCCTCCATGATTTTATGTGGTAAATTTGACATGCTCCACCCCTATCCGTTCGTTTAACCTCATAATCGAGATCTCCGACCCACCATGTGACCTCAAAGGGCCCTTGCCACTTGGCAAGTAATTTAGAGCTTGAGGTGGGCAGTAATACAAGCACTTTATCTCCCGAATTCCCATAGTTGAGTGCCCCTGTCATACAGTCAGCTTTGACATTCCTGAGCTTGGAGCAAATTCCCCTGTGTTAGTTGACCCAAAGTGTGGAGTTTTGCTCTAAGATCAAGAACATACTGAATTTTGTTTTTACTATTTGAAGGTCCCTCCTCCCAAGCTTCCCGTATGACATCAAGCACGCCATGCTGCCGACGCTCATACAGCAGATCGAATGGGGAATACCCTGTGGAGGCAGAATAAACTCAGGAGATTATTCTGAAGAGTCCCTCCGAAACACTACGTTCTGGGATGTTGTGCAGGGGCACTGCTTCCAGATATCGCACTTCATAGTCCACCAGAATTAATGCAAAGCGATGCCCACGTGCAGTCCATGCTAATGGCTTGATGAGGTCCATACCAATTCTTTCAAAGGGTACCTCGATTAATGGTAGAGGGCACAATGGTGCTTTTGGGGTGACTGGTGGATTCACCAACTGACATTCACAGCATGCCACACACCATCTGCAAACGTCCCCGTGAATGCCCGGCCAAAATAAACAGTCTATTATTCAGTTAAGTGTTCTTTCCTGTCCTAAAAGGCCAGCCATTGGATTAGGATGAGCCGCCTGGAAGAGAGCTTCCCGACAGCTCTTCAGGACTAATAACTGGGTTGTATTTTCTTTTGTTTGAGTGTCCTGCATCACTCAATACAACCTATCTTTGATAATTGAAAACTACGGGTATGTGAGCGCAGCGCCAGGCTGGAGCTGTTGACCATCAATTACTCTCACTTGGTCAAATGCACGTTTCAGGGACTCATCACGTGACTGCTCTAGAGGGAAATCCCATTCAGGGAACTCCCTGAGGGTGGGGACCCCCTCCCTTGTGTCATTTTGATGCGGAGCAGATGTAGATGGCCCTGGCACTGCCTCCCCAGCCATAGCATTGCACATCACACACCGCATTGTTTCACAGGACCCATCCACATATTTCCCTTAACAAATTCTTGAAATCAGGCCAATTCGTCCCAATTAGCGGATGAGTGAGGCGGGCATTAACCGCAGCCTCCACTCTATGTTTTTTCCCCTGAATATTACAGTTGATGTCAGAAGTTTACATACACTTAGGTTGAAGTCATTAAAACTCATTTTTTAACCACTCCACAAATTTCATATTAGCAGACTATAGATTTGGCAAGTCATTTAGGACATCTACTTTGTGCATGAGAGGAGAAATTATTCCAACAATTGTTTACAGACAGATTGTTTCACTTTTAATTGACTGTATCACAATTCCAGTGGGTCAGAAGTTTACATACACTAAGTTAACTGTGCCTGTGATTGTATTTTAAGGCCTACCTTCAAAATCAGTGCCTCTTTGCTTGACATCATGGGAAAGTCAAAAGAAATCAGCCAAGACCTCAAAAAAAGTCTGGACCTCCACAAGTCTGGTTCATCCTTGGGAGCAATTTCCAAATGCCTGAAGGTACCACGTTCATCTGTACAAACAATAGTACGCAAGTATAATCACCATGGGACCATGCAGCCATCATACCACTCAGGCAGGAGATGCATTCTGTCTCCTAGAGTTGAACGTAGTTTGGTGCAAAAAGAGCAAATCAATCCCAGAACAACAGCAAAGGACCTTGTGAAGATGCTGGAGAAAACAGGTAGACAAGTATCTATATCCACAGTAAAACGAGTCCTATATCGACATAATTTGAAAGGCTGCTCAGCAAGGAAGAATCCAGTGCTCCAAAACCACCATGAAAAAGCCAGACTACAATTTACAAGTGCACATTGGGACAAAGATTGTACTTTTTGGAGAAATTCCTCTAGTCTGATGAAACAAAAATTTAACTTTTTGGCCAAAATGACCATCGTTATGTTTGGAGAAAAAAGGGTGAGGCTTGCAAGCCGAAGAACACCATCCCAACCGTGAAGCATGGGGGTGGCAGCATCATGTTGTGGGGGTACTTTGCTGCAGGAGGGACTGGTGCACATCACAAAATAGATGGCATCATGAGGAAAGATAATTATGTGTATATATTGAAGCAACATCTAAAGACACCAGCCATGAAGTTAAAGCTCAGTCACAAATGGGTCTTCCAAATGGACAATGACCCCAAGCATACCTCCAAAGTTGTGGTAAAATGGCTGAAGGACAACAAAGTCAAGGTATTGGAGTGGCCATCACAAAGTCCTGACCTCAATCTGATAGAAAATTTGTGGCAGAACTGAAAAAGCATGTGTGAGCAAGGAGGCCTACAAACCTGACTCAGTTACACCAGTTCTGTCTGGAGGAATGGGCCAAAATTCCAGCAACTTATTGTGAGAAGCTTGTGGAAGGCTACCCAAAATGTTTGACCCAAGTTAAACAATTTAAAGGCAATGCTACCAAATACTAACAAATTGTATGTAAACTTCTGACCCACTGGGAATGTGGTGAAAGAAATAAAAGATGAAATAAATAATTCTCTCTACTATTATTTTGACATTTCACATTCTTGAAATAAAGTAGTGATCCTAACTGACCTAAGACAGGGAATGTTTTCTAAAATTAAATGTCAGGAATTGTGAAAAATGGAGTTTAAATGTATTTGGCTAAGGTGTATGTAAACTTCTGACTTCAACTGTATCTCAGTGGTAACCACCGGGTACGTGTGAATATCCCAGTGCACACACTGCACCTTCACCCGATTATTTGTGTCCAATGCCCCGTCTTGTACCAAGCGTTGATGGACGGGGTTTGGGAAAAGCCCGAATCCACCAAAGCTGATATGTATCCCTCTGGGTACTCACCAGCATCCAACAAGCCCCAGTTCGATCAGGGGCAGCCTGTGGAGCATTGGGGACCTGACCAGAGTGCCCACCTCCAATACTGGACACCGGTCCTGGAAGTGCTCTGGCTCCCAACAGCTCCAACAGACCGGCCCAGGTTTCCCTACCACACCCGTGAGTCTGGGCTTGCCAACATGGGAGGGATAGCGGAGAGTGAGAGGGTTAACAGGGGAAAGAAATTTGGGCATGGTACTGCCCTGTCTCCTGGAGGCAGGGATGGGACAGAAAGAGGATAGGTGGGGGGCGGGGTTTGGGGGAAGGAGAGAGAGGAGAGAGAAAGAGAATCTGCTTCGGTGGTTCCCAGAAACGGTGTTATGTAGTCCTCTGCCAACTGGACCGCATCCTCCAGCGACGCCGGATGGTGACACTGGACCCACTCGGACATGCACGAGGAAGCTGGGAGATGAACTGCTCCAGTGTTACCAGATCTACGATGTCTTGGGTGCCGTGGGTCCTCTCAGCCAGCAACCATTTCCGGCAAGCATCTCAGAGTTGTTGCGCAAAGGCGAATGGGCGGCCGTGCCTTCCCAGCCTCAGGGAATGAAAGTGTTGGTGACTCTGTTCTGGACTACGACCAACCCGCTGCATGATGGCTCTCTTTAGATCGGTGTACATGAGGAGGTTAGCGGCAGGGAGTTGTTGAGCCGCTAGTTGTGCTTCCCCGGAGAGCAATGGCAGTAAGCGGGCCGCCCACTGGTCCGGCGGCCATCTCCACACCTCGACCGTCTTTTCGAACATATCAGGGTAGGCCTCCTGATTGTCAGCAGGGCTCATTGCAACCAGAGTGACCAGTGAGATGTTCATGTGGGCTCTGGGGTGGCAGCCGCAGCCCCCTCGTGTATGATCAGGCTCCGAAACACCTGCCGGTCTTCCGCTTGGGCCTGGAGCAGGAGTTGAAAACGCTGCTCCTACTCCAGGCGCAGCTCGACGAGGGCCTGGTGTTGATTCCGTTGGATGCCGGCAAGGGTCTGGATCACTTCGGCCAGTGGTGAAGACACAATAAGGCATGCCAGTAACTGCACTCTGGTGTCGTTCTCTCTCCCTCTCTGGCCTGTTTTGGCTGATTTTAAGGTCTCTCCCCGCTATCACTGTAATAAGAAACAGCTGTTAAAAGTCATGTCAACCAGCTTGACGAGCTACACCACTCTCCAGCAAACAGACACACGACCATGCCCCCAAAATCATGAGGTTTTGTATGTTTGTTTGTTTGTTTTTCCATTAAAAATGCATCTATGCAAAAATTAAGCCCTGAAATACTAAATAAGGCAAAAATAGCCACTGGTTATCTCCAAAATTACTACAACATATCTCCAACATTATTTCAGTATATTTTAAGCATTACTCCCCTGTGGTATAATTTTTTTTTTTATATATTATTGTCACATAGTACTTACAACACATTGTAGAAAACTATCATGCTATAAAACTAGTTAAAGTAAAAATACTTTTTACTAGATCATAAGTCATTTTTTTATCTCTTTTCTGCATTTAAATTACTTTAACTTTGTAAATTAAATCAAGTGAGAATTAGGAGGAAGTTATTGGCAGCTTTGCACTTCAGGTGTTTGTTAAATGTTTAGTGTGTGCTTTAACACTAATCTGGACTTGTCTGGACTCACACACCTATGCACAACCTGGCACCTTCATTCACTTGCACCTTACATTCATTGCATTGCTCTTTTTTTTTTTTTTTTTTTTGTATAATACTATTTAGAAATCTAGTTAGGTGCTAACTGCATTTAATTGTCTTTGGACATTGACAACTGTTGAATCTAATCAATTTTAATCTAAGGATCTTATATGCATGGTGGTGTTGGTTGTGATTATTCTCTGCAGCAATGATGTTATAAATCACATGGAATGACATCTAGATGGAAATAAACCATTTATTGTATAATAAAACTGCAAAATATTGTGTTGATGAATAGGCTTACTGTACATTTTTATCACATAAGCTACATAGTTCGGTGTGCAGTATGTAACAAAAATAGGCTAACTTCAAACTCTAATTCCAGTGTTGCTTCTGCTACTGCATGTGTGCAGTGTGATTCTGTAACCAGTTCTTATGGCATAGACGCATAGCACCTACTAAGAACATAAATTTAATGTAATGTAAATATCTTTTGTAAAATGTTTCATTTAAAAATTGAAGAGACAACACCTGTTCCATCTGTTTTATTCCAAAGCAAACTGAACAATACACAGAGACATGAAGAGATACCATGTTTTCTACTATGGCACTGATTTCTTTCTTTCTTTTTTTGAAAGAAAGAAAGCTACACAAGCATTATCACAGCTGTCAACAATGAAAGGACAGCCCAAATAAACATTGGGACACATTAGGAAAGAACTTTGTTTTGGTCACTGGGTCATTTCACAGCACAGTCTATAAATGATTCACTACACTGTCACGTGACCACAAATTAACATTTATCAGCCTCTGGCTGGAAACTTTGCATAGTATACAGTTTTGTCCCCTTGCCAGTCGATAATACAGATTCTTTTTTTAATGAAATTGTTCTTATCCCACCATTTAAAAAATTGTAAGGGAGGCAAAGGAATTTCTTTTCCAGCTAAGCAATGAGAAATAGAGCAGGACATATATAAATCACTTCCCTTTCATGCCACACTATAACATTATTTAGGATGTTTAACTACTGTATTGTCCTATGGACAGAATTCTGGAAAATCCAAGTCTTTCAGTCCTTATTCCATCAGGACCAGAATATTCTTGCAATAGGGAAGACTGTCATTTACAGTATATGCAATTCATTATCAGAATATCTCCCTATTTACAAACAACAAAAATATAGAATTTACATTATCTTTTTTTTATACTCACAGCTTTATTTATTGCTCTGGACAGGAGTAATTATATTTTTTGGATAAAGTAGTGGTGAGGGAGCATCCAGCTGTGTTGAAATCTTGACCATACTTCTGAATGATAACTGCCATGGTAATAGTTTGATCTGTTTCAGGTATACTGTATTTCAGGAATGATTGGAAGTACAATGAATGGGCTGGAGAGTCCTAATTTTTGGCACATATATTTTCTGTCAAAATGCAGTGCAAAGAACAAACAGCAATTCTTAATTCAGAGACAGCTATTCACAATATATAAGGTGGTCTTTAAAGGATGTTCCAGTTTTATATCTGTTATATGCTGTTGATTACCACAGAATTGACTTGTCCCTCAATTTGTTAAAACAAACTAAAATCCCATTTGCATCAGTGATGTACTAGTGCACATAGTGGAAGTCTATGAGCAATTGCACCGGGATAAACATTACACATTTTCGAACACATAGCCTCAAAACAAAAATTTTACAATTTAAGTGTGAGATTAGTGTGTTAAATGTGAGATTAGTGTGACAGAATCATGTGCTATGTATCCTGTAGGTGTTACACAACCAGGGGTGTAAAGTAACAAATTACAAATACTCACATTACTGTAATTAAGTAGTTTTTCCCAGGAATTGTACTTTTTAAGTAATTTTAAAATTGTATACTTTTACTTGAGTACATTATAAGTGCTGTAACTGTACCTTTAATGTGCTATTTTCCCACCGTCTGTGTTCACTACTTCCCTGTCCTGATTTTATTTTTATCTATCAACATGATTGGCTAGGGAGAGTCTTGTGACTCCCGTCAAATCAGATCACACGTAAAAAAAACTTGAAGGGCAGCTGTAGATTAGGCACCAAATGTTATGGATGTGGAGGATGCCTCAAACACAGTTCAACACCTGAACATCACAGCCACACCTGAAAGGGCTTTACACAGTGAAAAAGGCAAATTGCTTGACTGTTTCATGTGAGTTTAGCATGCTCAAGCCAGATATCAGCATTAATCCTTCTCTAATTTGAAGAAACATATCGAGGTAAATTTCATATTTCTGCTTTCTAGATTCTGTGTGTCTATATAAAGGCTATTAATCAAACAACAATAACAAGGAAACGAGAAAACCACTCACTACTTTTGGCTGAATAACTTGAGTAGCTTTAAAAATATTAATGTAATAGAATAAAACAGTGACATTTTTAATAATAATATTTTTTAATAACATTGTTAGTTTTTTTTTTAATAATGCCGACCCCTCATGTAGAAAGTGTGTTCATTTGTATAATAAATTACTAAAAAAGTAGAGATGATAAAATAATTTATAATTATGCTTAGCCTTTATCAAGTTTTTTCTAATGCCTGACAGAAAAGTATCAACCTTTGTAGAACAATACTTCAGGCAGAATATTCCATCAGTCACAAACTTCAGAAAATTGTGCATCATGCATTAGAATGAGAACACAATTATTGCTGGGCTTAAAAGATACAAGAACTAAATCAATGTGGAACATTGTATCTCAAAAGGAGGACAATGTGGCCCCCCACGTGCTACTTAAAGAAATAGTTCACTCAAAAATGAAAATTCTCTCATCATTTACTCACCCTCATGCCATCCCAGATGTGTATGACTCTCTTCAGAACACAAATTAAGATTTTCAGAAGAATATTTCAGCTCTGTAGGTCCATACAATACAAGTGAATGGATGCCAAAATTTTGATGCTCCAAAAAGCACATAAAGGCAGCACAAAAGTAATCCATATGACTCCAGTGGTTAAATCCATGACTTCAGAAGTGATATGATAGGTGTGAGTGAGAAAAAGATCAATATTTAAATCCATTTTTGCTAGAAATTCTTCTCCCTGCCCAGTAGATGGCGATTATCATGAAGAATGTGAATCACCAAAAACAAAAGAAGAAGAAAGTTAAAGTTAAAGTGGAGATTGACTGAGCAGGGAGGAGAGTTTATAGTAAAAATGGACTGAAATATTGATCTGTTTCTTACCCAACCTATCATATCTCTTCTGAAGACATGGATTTAATCACTGGAGTCACATGGGTTAGGCTACTTTTATGCTGACTTATGTGATTTTTGTAGCTTAAAGATTTTGGCACCCATTCACTTGCATTGTATGGACCAAAATAGCTGAGATATTCTTCTAAAAATCTTAATTTGTGTTCTGCTGAAGAAATTCATACACATCTGGGATGGCATAAGGGTGACTAAATGATAAGATAATTTTCATTTTTGTGTGAATTATTCCTTTAAAGCCCAGTGTGGCCCCTGTACCAAACAACTGCTCTACTGCCTCTATGAGGCTTTTTTTAGTTTTTTTTTTTTTTTTTTTTTTGCATTCCTTGTATTGTTTGAATATGTTTTATGCGCAACAATAACTTTCTCAGTCGGCACTGAGGGAAATTTAGACCCTACACATAAACTGATTTTAATGTAATTGTTTCATACATTATGATATTGAAAATAACTTTCATCTTTTCATTTCTGTAATCATGTTGCCCTTTTATTTATTTTTTTAAATCAGATTCATGTAGTGTTTACAGTATCATAGATAAGTGATGTATTTTAAAAGTTGTCAATCACAAACACCTATAAAATAATTTTTTTGTTTTTGTTTCTATAATTCATTTTTTAATTCATAGCTTTTGCATCTCAGTACTCAATACTCACTACTCATGAGTACTTTTAAATGAGCTACTCTTTTACTCTTACTTGAGTAGTTTTTAGTACAGGTACATTTACTCAAACTACATTTTTTAAGAAGTAACAGTACTTTTACTTGAGTATTATTTTTCAGTACTCTTTCCACCCCTGTACACGACTATTGATTTTTAATGGTCGACTAGTCAAGCCTATTAGTCGAGTCGAAATCGACTAGTTGTGATGTCATTTCACCCCAAAACCACCACTCACCCGACCATCTAGCCTGCACTTCCTGTTGCTGCAGGCGGATTCCTCTTGCAGCCGCTTGTTGGGATGGTCAGGCGGACACAGAATCTAGCATGCAGACTACAGTTGGGATGTATTCCATCATGTCAATGGACTCCAACTCGAAGCGCTTTTCTAAACTAACACCAGATTGCGTTCTTGAAGGAGCGAACAGCATCCAAGTCAGATTTTCTAACACACAAAGTTGACAATCAAGATGTGTTCTGTCAGGTCTTTGGACTCCAACTTGAAGCACTTTGCTAACTGTCATCGAATTGTGTTCTTGAAGTAGCGAACAGCATCCAGATCAGCATAACACTAGTATTTTGGTTTGCATATATTGCAGATTACAGTAGCATTTTTATCAGAGTAGCCTATGTTATGTTTTTAACAATATCATGGTTGATACAATGCTATGCGCATGTGCAATACAGAAATGGAGAATGCGTGAGACTGTTGTTGATCTGTTGATGTGTTGCGTTGAGCAGAGCAATAAAGTACACAAACAGTTCTGAAGTGCATACTGTTTGCAGCCAAGTAGAGAAATTTCATGTAATTTAACCTTTGGACCTGGCCACTTTAAGAACCAGAGTTTTGTGACACCTGCTTTTTGGCACTCTCTCATGTTAGAGACGTGAGAACATATATAGCGCAAGAGCTCACGGTTTTGTTCATCGTTTGAGAATTCTTTTGGTAAATATACAATTTCAAACAAGATGTTTATAAATTGCATTAAATATGTGTTCAGAAGAGTTGTATGTTAAAATTGAGTGTTATGGATAACTTTTGAAGGATACATATGGATTGCATGTGTGGAGTTTGACCACGTTTTGTGCACATGCGAGGACTGGGTAGTCAAGTCAAATTTAGTATTAATCATATCTTATTTAGTGGTTTATAGCCTTATTCTTTTTTTTTTTTTTTTTTTTTTAAATACAATACAAATACAATACATAGACCGTGTTATTTTTTAAAGAAGAGCTGTCAGAATAAAACCTCAAAAGATATTTTTGTATCCTGTGATGATTATTTTCAACCCACTGTCTACATGTGTGTGTATCTTTTAATATGAGTCTGACAGAACATCACATCCTATATTTGCCTATATTGTGCCTTTTTTTTTTTTCTCCCAAGTTGGAATGCCCAATTCCCAATGTGCTTTTAAGTCCTCGTGGTCGCGTAGTGATTCGCCTCAGTCCGGGTGGCGAAGGACGAATCCCAGTTGCCTCCACATCTGAGATCGTCAACCCGGGCATCTTATCACATGGCTGTGCACGTTGAGCACGTTGCCGCGGAGACATAGCAACCACGCTCAACTCACCACACGCCCCACCAAGAATGAACCACATTATAGTGATGTCGAGGAGGTTACCCCATGTGACTCTACCCTCCCTAGCAACCAGGCCAATTTGGTTGCTTAGGAGACCTGGCTGGAGTCACTCAGCATGCCCTGGGTACTAGCAAACTCCAGGGGTGGTAGCCTGCGTCTTTACCACTGAGCTACCCAGGCCCCTTATTGTGCCTTTTTTAATGCAGAGCCACTGGCCTTCACACCCGGTTTATTTCCTACAGACGTGTTTTATAAATAACATAGTGAGCGACTAATCGACTTCAGGCTGACATGCCGACTACGTTAGTTGTAGTCGACGAGTCTGGGCAACCCCTATTATCTTGTTTGTGTTTCAAACTCCTGTCATGACAATGTAAAGCCAGTTAAACCCAGTAACTTTCACAAGATACGTGCAAGGATACCAGAAAGGGATGTTATGTGACTAACCATGAAGTACTGTCTACACCAGTGGTGATTCCTCAGGGCCAGCAAAGCCTTCTCTGCTGATGCAATATGCCTAATAAATAAATATTTTTTCATCCTTTCACTCTCATTGACCTTTTTGCCTATGTATTTTCAATCGCTTTCCACTCCTAATTCATCTACAAACGAATAGCAAAAAACAAAAAGTTTATCCAATCAGAATTTATTCCTCGATGCTTACAGCAAATTGTGACAACTGTTTCACAAATCACATACCCGAAGCCATGCTCCTTAGCTGGAGTCTAAGATCCACCCCGTCAGGCCTTCAGAATTTCTGCAGAATCCCTCAACACTGCAGTGAATAGGCATCTAAAGTCAGATTGTCAGAATCGTCAGCCAATCAGATTGATTTATTTGTTCTTGGTGGGTGTGGTCTTTAGGATATGTCACAGTCCAGGCCTTCTAGCTGGCCTTGAGTGATGCAATCACGCTTTAAGTGATGTACGTAATTTGAAAGCGAAGGGTGCAAGATCTTGCTGACGAGTTGGCTGTCACTGCCACATCAGCATTGAGAAAGAGATCCTTATGGATTTAAAACCCTGAGATGCTCTGCATGATCATGCAATTGATTAATTAAACAGGAAAGGAGGACTGATTTTCACTTCAAGCAAATTGGTAAGTGCTTTTTGCACTGTTATAGCAACATCAGGAGTTTTCTAAGTGTAAATAAGGCTGCTTGAGCATTCAGTGTCGGATCAAGTTTTGAAAAGTACGTAAGTAAGAAAAGTAAGAAAATACGGTGTTTTCTTAATGGCATGAATCGCACAGAAGGCCTAGACTTAAAATGCACGGGCTGCCACTGGTCTATACTGAGCAAATTTCACCTACATGAATTACATCAGTAGCATGTTCTAAAGAACAGCAGTCCCAACAGTAAATAATAAAAATATTTGAACAAAGAATTAGTACATTTCTAATTTCTGTGTAAGTGCATTAATGAAAACTTTGTTTGCTTTCACAAAACTGGAGGATAAGTCTAAATTATTTTCTGTGATAATCAAAAGCGTGTCACAGATGCTATCTATTGAGTTTTACTTTAACCCAGAACATTCCTAAGTCCTGCAATATGGAACAGAACTAGAAATGAGCAAGGACATGTTACATGTAAATGTTTTCTGTTTTGATTGTATTCTCTAACAGTTACATCCTCTTCTTAAAATCTGATAAAGCCACTTCACAATGTGTTCCTCTTCCTTAAAATTCCAATATACTTTAATTAGGCTCTGCAGCTAGTTGCAACAAAGCCCTTAAGTTAAGGAAACCCTTAGTAATAATATCCTTACAATTAACTGAAGGGGTTAGTTGCAATTTGTCACTGTTTTACCCTGATTTTAATGGAATATGTGCCACAACAAACAACTTCAAAGGTCAATAATGTCACTACTGATGCTAGCCAAGTCATCCTGATGACTGACATTCAAGTAACTGCACCCACTTCTGCTATTCAATTGTGAACTGTCAAGGTCAGGGGTTAGAAATGGCCTAGTGTTTTCTGCACTTGGCACCAGGGCATGGCCAGTGCTTGGGGATGGATGCAGCGAGACAGGGCAGGACAGTGAGGAGGGTACTGGTGCCTCCGAGACCCAACGGAAGCCCTGATGGGTGGGTGTAGGGGGGGCTGTGACCTGTCGGCTAGGCACAGCACTAGGTATGGAGCGATCCAGACCTACGTAGGACTCTGTGAGCAGTGTGTGTTCATCACTACTCAATGACAGTGTGATCTGGGGTTCACTATTCCGTCGCATCCACAACTCTGGAGATGGAGGTGATAGTGGTCGCAGTGGTTGGAACAGACTTCCGCCCCTTAACAGATGCTCAAGATGAAGCGCCTCATCAATACTACGGCTCAGGTCAATAGGGGTTGGAGGGCGCAGGTCAAAGTCATAGAGCGAGCTGGTTGACTCCTTGTCCCTGTCCAAGCTACTACTTACAGATCGCTGAGGTGGCAGCACAAGTGCCTGCAGCCTTAACTCTACTGAACCCCCTGCGAAGCTCTTTAGATTGCTGTCTTTGAGTAGGTCATGATTTCGTATCATGCTGTTGCTAATGTCTGCCCCTGATTGCTCCTGTCCTGCCCAGTTATTGGACAACTCTCTGACTGCTCCACCACTGCTGGACCCTCCAGTCCCATTGCTTTCAGATTTCTTTTGTTGCCTGACCTTCAGGCTCTGCACAATCTTTGCCCAGCATGTATGTCTACCAGTAGAGTTTGATGGGTGCGAGGATGAGGGCTGGTTTTCTGAGGCAGCTTCTTCCTGTCTTGGTGCTCCACATATTTGGCCTCCACTGGGTCTCCAGAAGACCCAGGAGGACACCAAAAGCAGGCAGAAAGCCCAAGCAAGCTCCAACAATCTTGCCCAAAACTGGCAGAGCCACCAAGCCCAACAGAAGCGCCTCCAGTCTCCTAGAAGCCCATATAACCACAGGCAGGCGTATATGTGCAACAGACAGCACACTACCCCAAGAAGAGCACACACTGCCAGTACCCTTGCCAAAACTCGCACCCTCCCTTCACCCATGCCCTTATTTCCAGCCTGAGGTGCATGTGTTTGTGAGAGGTGTGGCAAAGCCAGGAAGAGATACCCTAAACACAGTGCCAGGCCTGCAGTCAGTGTGAGGCTCTGTAGGATGACGGGAACAGCTGGTGAGAGAGCAGGTGAAAGTAAGTCTGCAGCAAGTAGCAGAGTGCATTGTAAAACAGCCAACACTCCCAACAGAGGGGGGCTCTGAAGTGCTGGAGGTAGCAAAGTTGCTCCTGCTTCTTTTAGTGCAAGTATAACCAATGCAGCCTGTGCCAAAATAAACAGCGGCAAGGGGAGCGTGTATAAAGCTATTATGACAGGAGGTGGCAGAATGAGTCGTGTCCCATAAGGGTCGAGCAAGAAGTGGCCAGCTCTAACTGTACCCACAACTAGCAAGAGGCTGTTGGCAAGCACCAGTTCACCACGGTGAGGGCAATGCATGCTGGGAGCTAATGCTAAGCCAAGGACGGCACCAGCAGTCAAAAGAAGGAAGAGGGCAGCAGAACCAAATACATGCAGCTCCCATGCAAATGACAGTGTGCGACGCAGGTCCCCCCACACTAAAACGCTCCCATTTGTGGCACCAGATTTATTAGGATCATTGAGATCTTTGGAAAAAACACAGGGGTCTGCACCAGTAGCACAGTGGGCCTTGGGTAGGGCAGGCGTTGGGGAGACAGTGCTTGACTTCACAGGTAGGACTACTCTCTGCGAGATTGACGGGTCCATCTCTGTGTATTTTGCATTGTTTTCCGAGAATATGAAGCGGCCACGTCCAATTGGGCGAGAAGATGTAGTCCTCAGAAAAGTGTTTTTACCTGTGGAGAGCAGCAGACAGAAAAAAAATATCTGAGGTAACTGTGTTAAATGTATAGTAAGATCAAAAACATAACTTCTTTAACACATAAAAATGTACAATTGTTTTTATACCATTTTCAGTGAATCACTATACAATGGATAGATTCTGACTCTAAATTCTGGATGACTGAACAACGTTCAAAGCTTCTGTAAAATACCTGCCTGTGTATGCTTATCAGTAGAATTCTGTATTAATGCAGCAAGCTGATTTGACATTGCTTTGCAAACGAAAACAGCCAACATAACTTTATTACTTTGTGGAAGAATTGTCTATTATACTTTTTCTTAATAATAAATGTAATTATTTATTGAACACTGGTGGGTTTTACCATATTATTGTTGTTGCTGCTTTATAAAACCAAACCAACTCAAGGCAGTGTTACAGTGATTTTTATCATGGTTAAGGGGATTTTTGGCACTCTATGTCAAGTCGTGTCTACAGTAAGAACACCTTTTTTATTGATATTTTATTGTTAATCACAAGTACATGTACAACATTGCCTCTTTTTTGGGGGGGGGGGGGGATTTTCTCCCCTTTTTCTCCTCAATTTGGAGTGCCCAATTCCCAATGTGCTCTAGGTCCTCGTGGTGGCGTAGTGACTCGCCTCAATCCAGGTGGCGGAGGATGAATCTCAGTTGCCTCCGCATCTGAGACCATCAACCGCAGGTTATCACATGGCTTGATGAGCGTGTTACCGTGGAGACCTAGCACATGTTGAGGCTTCACGCTATTCTCCGCGGCATCCACGCACAACTCACCACGTGCCCCACCGAGAGTGAGATCCACATTATAGCAACCACGAGGAGGTTACCCCATGTGACTCTTCCCTCCCTAGCAACCAGGCCAATTTGGTTGCTTAGGAGACCTGGCTGGAGTCACTCAGCCTGCCCTGGATTCGAACTCGCGACTCCAGGGGTGGTAGTCAGCGTCTTTACTCGCTGAGCTACCTAGGCCCCCATTGCTTACTTCTTATATTCCCACCACGCCTTCCCCCCCACCCATCTTTCTATGCAGAGATTGCTCATACCACAATAGCAGAATAAATAAATACATCCCTAAACAAAGGAAACCTAAAAAATAATATGTAAGTAAACATGCAAAAAAATTATAATAATAACAAATAGGAAAAAAAGAAACACAAATACACAAATGTTTAGCAGAACTCTTCCTTGAAATTACAGACAGTATGACTGCTACTTACATATCAATAGGAAGACTTTTAAGACCATCAGCATATGAAATTATATGGCTCCATTTGGCTCAAAACAGATGGGAAGATCCTCTAATTGTATATTTTATTTTTTCCAAGCTCAAAAACAACATAAGATCACTATACCATGATGATGTTTTAGGTGAATTAGGAGATTTCCAGTCTAATAAAATTCTTCATCTAGCTAACACGGAGACAAAGGCAATTTCATCTTTATATTTATGTAACTTAGGCTTACTATGAGGAATAACCCCCAAAATTGCAGTTAATGCATTAGGGGGTAGAGTTATACTGAATGCTTTGGACAATGTAGTAAATATTATGGTCCAATAATGTTTTAATGCTGGACATGACCAAAACATATGGGTAAGATTAGCAGGAGCTCTATGACATCTGTAGCATGTATTATTCACATTAGAATACATTTGGGAAAGTCTTAATTTGGACAGATGGACATGGTGCAGCACTTTAAGTTGCACCACTCCCAAACGGGCACAAGACAAACTACCATTTATCTGATCCAAAGCATCCTGCCATACCTCATCTGTTGTACTCCCTCCCAGCTCCTTTTGCCTAATTTAGTTAGTCCCACCTTATGCAATTAATATAAGTTATATTAAAATGTCTCCCTGGCTAAAAAAAATGGTTATGACATATGGGTCCTACAACAGAAAAATAATTGAACTTAAAATGCGATTGAAACTGATTCCTTAATGTAGAAATAACCATAGCATTTATAGTAAAATGCGATAGAGATGAATGGAGTTTTGAACAAACTAAAGCTGAAAACCTCCCCACACAAATGCTGTTATAAACCAATCCACAGAACAGAAAAAATACTTTTGGAGGAGAACTGGAAGGCACTGGAAAAGATACAAAAAACATGGTAAAATATTAATTTTAATATAACTAACTTTACCAGCCAAAGACATATGAAAACTACTTCATCTTTTAAGGTCTTGCTTTAATTTATCAACTAAAGGCTCAAAAAAATAAAAAATAAAAAAATATTTATGAAGGCTTGACATTTCTTGAACTATGTAAATGTGCAAATATTTTAAACCCGAATTGCATATATTAAATGGTAGGTCTTTTAATGTAAGTAGGAGAGCTGAATTGTTTAAGGCAAAGCACCCACTTTTAGCCAAATTTAACCTATAACCAGAGAATATTCCAAACTTTTGAAGTCCACAATTACTGGGGCACATTGTATTGGGTTAGAAACATAGAGAAGAAGATCATCTGCATATAATGACAGCTTGTGTTCAATATCCCAATGAGTTATGCCCTGTATTTCTTTAAGTGCAATTGAGAGAGGCTCAATTGCAAGGGCAAATAATAATGGACTCAGTGGTCAACCTGTCTTGTCTCTCTTGTTAACATAAAGTATTGAGAACTCACTCTAGTTTATAAGTTATGGCAGACGCTTTTGGGGAAGAATATAGCAGCCTAATCCAGTTAATAAAATAGGACCCAAAACCAAATATTTTCAGAGTTTCAAACAAATACTCCCACTCCACCCAATCAAAAGCCTTCTCAGCGTCCAATGAAATAACTTCAGGAACATCAATAGATTGAGTGGATAATCTCTTTTAATTGCAAAGGTTTTTCAGACTGCTCTCTACGGTGTTCAGTAATTCTTGGTAAGTGAAGATTTTTAAAGAAACCAAACATGGGTGCCAAATCTTTCGGTAACTCTGACGTACAGTATATAATTCTGAATAGCAGGATTTAAAAATTTTCTTAATTTGCACAGGGTCAGTAGTAAAATCCTGGGAAATATTTGTAATTCTAGATTTAATCTGTGATGAGGATCTACATTTCATTTGGTGTGCTAAGAGTCAACCTGCTTTTTCTCCATATTCATAAACCATGCCACGAGAATGAAATAATTGTCGTTCTGCCTTCTCTGTTGAGAGCAAGTTAAGTTTTACCTGAAAGGTCAATCTCTCCTTATATAACTTGGGTGTGGGAGATACAGAATATTTCAGGTCTAACTGTACTATGGCTGCTATAATTTATCATGCCCCTGCATCTTGGCGAAATCAGAGTTAAGAATTTCTGCATGAGCCTAGAAGTTGTAATTCTGACTTAAAGATGCATTCCATTGCACTTTTCCTAGTAGGAAGTTGGAAAATCCGACTTTCTGAGTTGAATGGAATGCAGCACTATTTTTCAAAACTTGATCTGACACTGAATGCTCAAGCAGCCTTATTTACACTTAGAAAACTCCTGATGTTGCTATAACAATGCAAAAAGCACTTACCAATTTACTTGAAGTAAAAATCAGTCCTCCTTTCCTGTTTAATAAATTAAGCAATCACATGGTCATGCAGAACATCTCGTGTTTTTAAATCCATAAGGATCTCTTTCTCAATGGCAATACCAGCAATGACAGCCGACTCATCAGACAGCTTGATCTTACGCTTTTCCCTCTTGAATTACGTACATCACTTAAAGCATTATTGCGTCACTCAAGGCCAGCTAGAAGGCCTCGACTGAGACATATCCTAAAGATCACACCCACCAAGAACAAATAAATCAATCTGGCTGATGATTCTGACAATCTGACTTTAGTTGCTCATTCATTTGCACTGTTGAGGGATTCTGAAGAAATTCTGAAGGCCTGACGGGGTAGAGCTCAGACTCATGTGCTGCTTCGGGCATGCGATTTGTGAAACAGCTGCCACGCTTTGCTTGTAAGCATCAAGGAATAAATTCTGACTGGATAAATTTAGTTTTTCTCTATTTGTTTGTAGATTAATTAAGAGTGGAAAGCAATTAAAAATACATAGGCAAAAAGGTGATTGAGAATGAAAGGATGAAAAATATTTATTTATTTGGCTTGTTAGGCCAGCAGAGAAGGCTTTGCTGGCCCTGAGAAATCGCCACTGACCAAAAGTGAAGTGCTGTTGGCTCGTGATGCGCAAATGGCTTGCACGCACTGCACAAGTCTGTTTTTAGTATACTGCAGTCTCGTCACATTTTAACTTTTTGTTTAGCCTCCCAATTAATTTTCACTCAAAATAACACTTAAATGGTTGTTTTTCTCCATCTGGATCACTTGGTTCGGTAATTTTTACATTGATTCTCGAGAACAGAAACAGAAAGCAGGCAATTAGAATCAACATGGCACCGCCCAGTGGTTGCTCAGGAAAAAGTGTGGATAGCTGCAGATCGGACACCTTGAAGTGGGAGGGGCTTACGCTGCAAGTGGGCAGGAATCTCCAAGTGGGAGGGACTTGTGCAGCAAGTAAGCAGGCAGACCTTCTATTGTTCATTATGAACGTGAGACAATTGTAGAGACAAGCTGTGATGGCAGCTAAAGAAATTACAGACTTCATGTTAATTGTTGCATATGTTATCTTTCTATATGACTTTAACAGATTTATTTAACATGTTCTTGTCATCTTAGATATTGTGATTAAAGCTGTTAATTTGTAGATACACTATGTGTGCTTCTAATTTCTGAAATTGTGCATCTTCATTTCCTTTCCTTGCTTCCTTTTCTTTGTTTCCTTGCTTCACCCTTTTAGAAATAGAGGAAAAGATGGAAGGAAAGGAAACGAGGACAGAGGAATCGAAGCAAGATGGATTTGTAAAATGAAATGTCCTGCTCACTTAAGCGTGACTTCAGAGAGCATTTTTGCACAGCTGCAGTACATCGGTGCACCTGCCGTTATGTTATTGAAACTTTATTTACTCATTTATTCATAATAAATCAAAATAATTAAACATGCACTGTTGAAGTATGTGCCAATTATGGTTTATTTATACTGCAAAAGTAAAACATGAATTAAAACTGTTGTGTCATATGAAGGGGGAGGAGAATTTATGCATGCGTAAGGTGCTTTGACCAAAAAGTCTTCTGCATTGGAAGCTCCTGTGATTTCTCGCTCAAGCATCCTCAGTAAGCTTCCTCCGTCCTCGGTCCTCACCTCCTCACAGTGCATTTAGAGAATTGATATGTCTTTCATGATGGCGGACTTTGATCAGTTTCCAACACAATTTAGGAAATGAGAAGCGCCCTATGTTAAATCCACGTTTGAAATCTCAAGTGTCATGATTAAATATGCAAAGAAAGGAACACTGTAATAATGAAATTGTATCAAATATTGATTATATTTGTATATTTTAGCATAAATATCAAGATCTCAACTCAAATCTTAAGCAAACATAGAGGTATAAACATGCACCATGATGGTCTTATTACTTTGTACACATGTCGAGTGAGTAACAACCACCACTAACCAATGTTTAGTTTAGTTAACAATATTAAGTGCCTATTTACACAATCAATTGCATTTATTATGTCAAACATGCAGCCAAAATATAATTTGAATATTTTTTGAGCTCTCTGAAATGTGCAAATCCAGTATCCACATTGGGACGTCCACAACAAAATAAGGTACTTCAGTTAATACAGAAAAAATATATATATATATACTGTATATATAAAAAAGTCATACACAAAGTCAAATACAAGTAATAATCATTTATTTGATAACAGCTTATTGCCTTGTGGAATGAGATAAACATTACAGTGACAATTTGTCATCTCTACAACAGTCAACCAAGTCTAGCAATCCAAAATACTCCAAAAATCCCACAACAGGAGAGTATGTGCTATACATGTTTTTGTTTTTTTTCTTGGCTACATCTTCCATGGTTGTATTGTAAAATTCTTTTACAGTTTACTGTGATAAATGTTAGTAAGGGTGATTATGTGAAGATGTGAAAAGTCTTGTAATTGCTGGTGCAGGTGTTTTCTCTTTCCCTTGTCAGCACTGTTTGAAATGGTTGAATTGCTCAAAAGTGCTTTAAAAGTGAAAATTCTCATGCAGAATTCAAATGTGTCACATGCACCACCATATTGAGGGAAGACAGATTTGATTGTGTATGTGAGTTGCTCTGCACTATCCTGTCACCGGAGCTCACATCCCTGTTGACGAGCGCGCACAAATAGAGCAGAACGCAACTTCAATCACTTCAGTCACTCCGTGCACATCCGTGTCCCACATGAGAAGCATATTTAGCTTATAAAGCAATATGAATAAGGTTGCTGCATCACATGACGGAAATCTGTACGGATGTGGCTGGCATGAGAGTGAAGAATAAAGGTAAAGGTTTAAAATAAAGGTGCATCTTAAAAAATATATACACTGATCTTTATGCGTTGTACCAGTGACATTGCATTTTTGGTTAATTGATTGATGCATTGATCCAGATTGATGGATCATTACACCCCTACTAGAAAATGGTTTAAAAAGCTCAAAGGTTTCAAAATGGCCACAAAAACACCCTAAAATAACTATAAAGTAGTGAACATGACTTGTGTGCTGAAACCATACAATAACTGATAGCTATGATTGTAAGAAAAAAAAAATGGAGGTTTGGAGCGACATGAAGGTAAATAATGAACATTTTCTTTAATGGGTGAACTATTCCTTTTCATATGCACAGGTAGCTGTCTAAACCTGCTGGGCATTATTGCCTGCCACATGTCCACCAGTGCCTTCACTCGTCCCGCAGCAGGACACTGGGTCCTTTCCATTGCTTCTAGTTTGTCCAAGGCCTCTTCTCTGTTAGAAAAGACAAGCTTTCAGACTACGCCTACCACCCTCCAATTCCTATCCTTAAACCAATCCCCCAACAGATTAAGTAGGATAGCGACGTGAGACACAAGACTGCGTCAGCCACCCCTCCAATGCCTAGCTTGGCATGGTTTCACTCCCCCACTCAATACCTCTCCAGAAACCCCCAGATAAGGGCCGAATGGGTCAGCGTAAATAATTCCTCCCCACCCTTTCCCTATCCTCACCACATATCACAAATGTTCCATATTCCTACTTTTTTACTTCTGCACACCCCATTTTTCGTCCTTCCTTCTTAAGGAAGATCCCTTTCTCAGCTTCCTCTGCCATTTCCTTCAGAGACTTCTTCAATGCTGATCCAGTGATACTGATGTAATTTAATAGATGCTGCATTGATCTTCCATAAATCCTCGACACCTGACCTCGACAGGGTAAGTGGCAGCCCTCCAACCATTTTCCTTGCACTCACAGGCCAAATCAGCATATTTTAGCTTCTTGGGATGGTAAGCTCAATCATTTTGACTTTTCTAGATGACTCCAACCATAACAATATATCGGCCTGAAGGAGGTAATGGCAATCTCAGCTGAAAATTTCAGCAGTGGGCCCAGGTCGACCACCTATGACCAATCACTTCCAGAATGAGCTTTATCAGAATCAGAATCAGAATGAGCTTTATTGCCAAGTATGCTAACACATACAAGGAATTTGTCTTGGTGACAGGAGCCTCCAGTACACAACAATACAAAAACAGCAACAAAAAAATACTTTTAAAAAATAATTAAAATTGAATTAAAAAACATATATAAATATTGAAAAGAAAAAAGTATATATAGAATACACAATAGATATATATATATATATATATATATATATATATATATATATATATATATATATATATATATACATACATACATACATACACATATACATACATACACACACACACACACACATACATACACACACAGACACACACATACATACATACACACATACACATACGTAGTGCAAATCTAAATACAAATCGGTTATATACAGTGCAAGGGAATGTAATGGCAGAAGAGGTTGGATGTGTTGGATAATATAAAAAGACTAAGCTGTGTATTGCACATTAATTATTGCTCAATGGGGCAGTTTTAACTGTTCGTGAGATGGATAGCCTGGGGGGAAAAACTGTTCCTGTGCCTGACGGTTCTGGTGCTCAGAGCTCTGAAGCGTCAGCCAGAAGGCAACAGTTCAAAAAGGTAGTGGGCAGGGTGAGTGGGGTCCAGAGTGATTTTTCCAGCCTTTTTCCTCACTCTGGAAGTGTATAGTTCTTGAAGGGAGGGCAGGGGGCAACCAATAATCCTCTCAGCAATCCAAACTGTCCTTTGTAGTCTTCTGATATCCGATTTCGTAGCTGAACCAAACCAGACAGTTATAGAAGTGCAGAGGACAGACTCAATGACTGCTGAGTAGAACTGTATCAGCAGCGCCTGTGGTAGGTTGAACTTCCTCAACTGGCGAAGGAAGTACAACCTCTGCTGGGTCTTTTTTGCAATGGAGTCAACGTGGGTCTCCCACTTCAGGTCCTGTGAGATGGTAGTGCCCAGGAACCTGAATGACTCCACAGCTGCCACAGTGCTGTTTAGAATGGTGAGGGGGGTCAGTATTGGGGTGTTCCTCCTAAAGTCCACAATCATCTCCACCATTTTGAGCGTGTTCAGCTCAAGGATGTTTTGACTGCACTAGACAGCCAGCTGTTTAACCTCCCTTCTGTATGCAGACTCATCGTCATCTCGGATGAGGCTGATGATAGTGGTGTCATCTGCAAACTTCAGGAGCTTGACAGAGGGGTCCTTGGCGATGCAGTCATTGGTGTAGAGGGAGAAGAGTAGTGGGGAGAGCACACATCCCTGGGGAGCACCAGTGCTGATTGTACAGGTGCTGGAAGTGAATTTCCCCTGTCTCACAAGCTGCTGCCTGTCCATCAGAAAGCTGGTAATCCACTGACAGATGGACGTGGGAACAGAGAGTTGGTGTAATTTAGTCCAGAGAATAGCTGGGATGATGGTGTTGAAAGCCGAACTGAAGTCCACAAAAAGGATATTTGCATATGTCCCTGGTCTGTCTAGATGTTGCAGGATATGATGCGATCCCATGTTGACTTTAATATACACTCTTCTAGGATCTCCACCAGCTTTCGCAGTACCTGATCATGCCGACACCTGTACTGTGCTTGTGCGAATGTTTGGGAGCCATCCCCAATCCAAGGTCTGCTCTTCCATATTGGTTTCTTTCCAACAATCTCTTATTGCTTCAGTCTGTTTACAACCTCCTCTGCCTTCCAAGCGTGGCCTCTTCTCTTTCTTGTAGCCCAGGGTGATGGACTTTAGTGGCAGTTGTATGGCATTCTTCCAAATAATGCTACATCTGAAAGACAATGCGGCGAGCCTAGCCACTTCCTGATGTAACTGTTGGCCTTGGTGATCCCACCTCAGATGGTATCTGGTCGCTCCTAACTCCCTTACAAATGGAAAGGCAACACAAATTTGTTGGCTTAATCTTCATCTTGGCTCATGCCAAAAGCTCTTCCAGCCTTTTCAAGAGTCTGTTTGTATATGCAGCAGTCTGGAGGATTCTTGTCACGTCATTCATATAGCTGCGCAGAGCTGGCAATCTCACTCCAGACTGTGCACGGAATCCTAAGGTCATCTGTCTGTCACTAATTAGGATGATCTCAAATGCGGCTGTAAACAAGATGGGAGAGATTGCATATCCCATCGCAATTCCTTTTTCCAGTTGTGTATTCCTGTGTTGAATGACATATTTTCAGTTCCCCATAGTAACTGTCTACTAAGCTCCTAATACACTCTGGTACATGGAAAAACTGCAAAGCATAGCTGATGAGCTGGTGTGGAACCGATCCATAGGCATTTTCCAGGTCCAGCCAGACTACATGGAGGTCTTTCTTGTCTCTCTTGGCAGACTGGATCTGATTCCATATTTCTGACGCATGCTCCACACACCCCGGAAAACCTGGTATACCTGCCTTCTGGCAGCTTGTGTTTATGTATCCATTTTTTTAGGAAGCAGTTAAACATCCTCCTTGCTAGCACTGAAAAGAAAATCTTTCCCTCCACATTCAGTACAGCAACACTCCTAAACTGACTAATGTTCTTTTTTATATAAAGATGGCCACTGCCCTTTGCCATTCCAAGGGTATGCACTGCTTCTTCCAGACAACTTACAGTAGTCTCCATAACAATTTAAGAACTGTCAGGCACCTCCTATACAACCTATACAGTATTCTATTTGGGCCCGGGGCTGAAGTTGCCCTGGATTTTTCTACCCCCTGCCTAATCTCACTCAACTTGGGTGGAGCTACATCAAATTTGCTCTGCTGGTCGTAGGACATATCCAGGGGAGCTGAGCGAGCTGTGTTTCTGGGGATCACTAAGTTTTTATTTATGATTCGCTATCACTAGTTTTCTGTGCCTCTTCTCTTCCAAAAGATTTTTGGCAATCTTAAAAGGATCCTTGATTAACTTTCTCTCTGCCCTCCTCATAACTACTAACCTAGCCCTTATTATATCCCACAACACCTTCAGGCTCTCCTTCTCATGCTCCTCTGCTCTCCTCCATGCCTTGTGGAGCTGCCTCCGGTCTTTCACCAGCTGCTACCTATCTCTGTGGGACCACTCTCACTAATGCTTCACCAAATTTACCTGTGCATTCTTCATAAACAATATCATTAAACATGTTAGGCTTGGCCTCCACCCTTCCACTGAGTGTATTTTCCAAGTTTTTATTAAAAAATAAACATAAATAAGAAAATAATTGTGGACAAAAACATCTGGACACAAATAATTAATTAATTGATATTAATGCTCATTAGTCAGGTATAACATAACAAGTCAAGTGAGAAAACTGCTGAGATTAAATATGATTGTAAAATGTGTATAGAAATTAAATAATAATTGTATTTAGAACTTTAAGAGTAATGACTAATGTCTTTGAAGTCCATCCTGGATTAACTGGAGAATTTCACATAGATGCATTGTCCTTTGTTAGTTGGCTGATGAAGGCTTTTGTTGGCAATTAAACGATAGTCTATGTATTCCATTTCAAGAGTGTAGTTCATCAATAGACAAAGGTGATGCAGGCAGAGATAAATGATGAGGTGCATTGCAGTTCAACCTGCAGGGCATTTCGGTGAGGTTCGGTGGGGTCCATCCTAAGTCCAAGGTTCAGGCAGTGGCATATGAAGATATGATATGAATCCCGAGGTTGAGACAGGGAAACAATAATATTAGTGTAGATGCCATTCAATTTTATGCAGCGTTATAGATCATGATTGATGTTTCTGGTTCAGGCAGACCTAACTAAAGCAACCTAATTATGATGGATAAATTAGGTGTATGCCTTGCTAAATAGATGTCTTAGTCTTTAGTCTATACTGAGTGAGTGTGTCTGCATCCCGAACACTGTTAGGGAGACTATTCCATAGTTTAGGAGCCAAATATGAAAAGGATCTACCTCCTTTTGTGGATTTTGGTATTCTTGGAATTATTAGCAAGCCAGAATTTTGTGATCGTAATGAAAATGATGTAACATAGCGTATCAGAAGGTCACTTAAGTACTGTGGAAATTAATACAAAATTTAACAGGTAGCCAATGTAACGATTTTAAAATTGGGCTAATATGATCATATTTCTTGGTTATAGTCAGCACTCTGGCAGCTGCATTTTGAACCAATTGAAGTTTATTTATTGAACTTGCTGGGCATCCTCCCAGTAATGCATTACAATAATCTAATCTTGAGGTCATGAACGCATGATTCATTTTTCAGCATCATCAACAGAGCATGTGTTGTAATATAGCAATATTTCTCAAGTAGAAGAATGCTGTTCTACAAACATTGGAAATTTGATTTTCAAAGGACAGATTGGTAACAAATATAACACCAAAGTTCTTTGCAGAAGAAGACGACATAACAGTACATGCATCGAGAGACTAATTATATTTTAGCAGCTTATTTTTAGAGGTTTTTTTGTCCAATCATTAGTACCTCTGTTTTGTTAGAATTGAGTAGAAGGAAATTTCTGGCCATCCAATCTTTGATTTCATTGATACACTCTGCTAATTTGGAGAATTGTGAATTTTCATTGGGTTTAGAAGAAATATAAAGTTGGGTTTCGTCAGCATAACAGTGGAAACTTATTTCATAATTCCTGATAATATCTCCCAGGGGAAGCATTTATAAGGAGAAAAGCAGAGGTCCTAAAACTGATCCCTGTGGCACTCCATACTTAACTTATGTTTGTTTTGACAATTCCTCATTTACACATACAAAGTGGTAGTGGTCTGATAAATAGGACCTAAACCATGCTAATGCAAGTCCACTAATGCCAAAATAATTCTCCAGCCTATTCAAGAGAATGTTGTGATCTATCGTGTTGAAGGCAGCACTAAGATCTAAAAGCACTAGAAGAGAAATGCAGCTGCGATCAGATGATAAGAGCAAGCCATTTGTAACTCTGATAAGTGCAGCCTCTGTATTGTGATGGGGCCTAAATCTTGACTGAAATTGTTCATATATTCAATTTCTCTGTAGAAATGAACATAGTTGGGAGGACACTACATTTTCTAGTATTTTCAGCATAAATGGTAGATTTGAAATTGGTCTGTAATTAGCCAATTCTCTAGGATCAAGCTGTGGCTTCTTAATAAGCGGTTTGATAACTGCCATTTTAAAGTTTCATAGGACATGTCTTAAGGATAGCGAGGAGTTAATAATATTAACAAGAGGTTCTGAGATTACTGGGAATTGCTCTTTTAAGAGCTTAGTTGGTATTGGATCTAACATACATGTTGTGGCTTTTTATTGTTTTTTATAAGGTTTGTTAGCTCTTCATGACCTGTGACAGTGAAGGATTTAAGTTGCTCGTGAGCAAAATTATGAAACACTGTTTTCTGAGGTGCTGTGACAGTTGATTGCATAGTTCCAATTTTATTTCTGATAATTTAAATTTTATTAGTAAAGAAATTCATGAAGTCTTTACTATTGTGCTGCAACGGAATATCTGGTTCAGTCGATGCTTTATTCCAAACCAATTTAGCCACAGTTCTGAATAAACACCTAGGATTGTTGTGGTCATTTTTTATGTGTTTGCTAAAATATGCTGACCTGGCAGCTTTTAGTGCCTGTCTGTAGCTACAGACACTATCCTTCCATGCAGCGAAAAATACCTCTAATTTTGTATTCTTCCACTTGTGCTCAATTTTCCGAGCTGCTCTCTTGAGAGCATGAGTGTGATCATTGTACCATGGTGCAAGGCTTTTTTCTTTAATTTTCTTTAATCGAAAAGGGGCAACACAATCAAGAGTGCTAGAGAAGACTTTATTTATATTTTCTGTTATTTCATCAAGTTCTTCTAGGCTTTTTGGCTTACTGAGTATGTGAGACAATTCTGGAAGATTATTTGTGAAGCTATCTTTAGTGGTTGAAAGAATAGTTCTACCTGAATGATAGCGTGGTGTAGATTGAGTGACATTAGCTGATCGCAACAAACAAGAGACGAGGTAATGATCTGAGATGTCATCGCTCTGCAGTAGAATTTCTACAGCATCAACATCAACTCCATATGACAGAATTAAATCTAGCGTATGATTATGGCGATGAGTTGGTCCTGTCACATTTTGTCTGACTCTTAGAGTTGAGAATATCAATACATGCTTATCCCAATGTGTCATTTTCATTATCTATGTGAACGTTGAAGTCACCTACAATTAAAGCTCTATCTACATTAACTACTAAATCAGATAGAAAATTTGCAAATTCACCAAGGAAACCAGAGTAAAGCCTGGGGACCTATATGCTGTAGCATGGGCAAAAGATGACAAAGATTTTTTATTTATATCTGACGGTGTCATATTAAGCATTATTAGTTCAAAAGATTTAAACTTCTATCCTGTCCTCTGAGTAACACCGAAAACTTCACTATAAATTGTAGCAACACCTCCTCCTCAACCCTTCAGATGAGGCTCATGTTTATAACAATAACCTGGGGGAGTAGATTCATTTAAACTAAAATATTAATCTGGTTTAAGCCAGGTTTCAGTCAAACAGAGTGCATCCAAACTATGATCTGTAATAATTTAATTTACAATTAGTGCTTTGTTAGAAAGCGAACTAATGTTTAGTAGCCCTACCTTTATCTAATGTTTATCTTCAATTTTATTTTATTTTATCAAGTTTGACCTTGATAAAAAAATTTCTAAATGATTTAGTGAGAGTTTTATGTATGGTAGTTTGGGGAACCGATACAGACTCTATATGATATCTAGGTGATACAATCTCTACGTGTTGTAGTTTGTGTGACCTATGTGATGTCTCAAGGCAGCTAGCAGACATTCGGATTAACCAGTTTGTCTGCTTCCTGACCTGGGCCCCAGTTAGTCAAATAACTATCATTATTAAGACTATGAGCCAAATTACTAGAGAGGAGAGCGGCACCTTCCCTGGAGGGATGGAGTCTGTCTCTCTTTAGCAGGTCAGGTCTACCCTCAAAAACTCTTCCAATTGTCTATAAATCCTATGCTCTTCTCCAGACACCACTCAGACATCCAGCCATTCATTGACACTAACCTATTATAAACCTCATCACCACGATGAGCAGGGAGGGGGCCAGTGCATATTACAGTGTCTGACATTGTTTTTGCAAGTTCACACACTTCTTTAACATTATCTCTAGTAATCTCCGTCTGGCGAAGCCAGACATCATTAGTACCGACATGAATAACAATTTTAGAAAATCTACGTTTAGCATTAGCCAGCACTTTGATCTGATGTCAGGCATTCTAGCACCCGAAATGCATTTAACAATAGTGGCTGGAGTCTCTATTTCCATGTTCCTTACAATAGAATCACAGATTATTGGGGCTCTTTTAACATGATTCTCAGTGGGTGCATCACTGAGTGGGGAGAATCGATTGGAAACCCTAACAGGAACAGGAGAGTGGTGTCACTTTGCTGAGTGAGTATGCCGCCGAGACATCACCCAGTCGCCCTGCTGCGGGAGCTCTAGAGCCGGAACCAAAGTATGTGTGTTGGTTGCTGTTCTACCTGCATCTGAAACAGTATTTACCAGCTTCTCTTTCTCACTGACCTCCACTAGCATTCGGATACGTGTCTCTAGCTCATTAACCTTCTCCGTTTAGCATGTGAATCCCTCACTGCTGACGGAAGAAGCTATAGTAAACATGTGGCATGTAATGCAGGAAGAAATAACATGAGTGGATGCCATGACTTACCGCAATTGTTTGTTGTTGTTATGGTTATTCTTGAGCGGCGAGGATTTGAGCTCGAGGTGCTTCCTAATCAGCAGATGTTTGAGATTGATGCAATAATCCATGTAAAACACAGTGGAGAAAACTAATGCACGCAGTCGAGACGCGAGATTTAGACAGGCAGAAAAAAGAAAAAGATAAAATGAGGGAAACGGGTGTGCACGGTATAATACACACAGATGAAACAGTAGAAAAGCGGAAAAACCAGGAGCACGTGGTAAAATGGTAAAGGATAAAACGATGAACGTATAAGAATAAGCAATGCTAAGCAGGCTAGCAAGCTACAAACACTCGTGCAGCGTGCCATCAGCAACAGAAACAGGAAGTGTTTTAACAGAATAATATTGAATATTTACACATATGCACAACAAACATTCATCAGGTTATATGGCCTGTTTTTATTCTAGTAATAACAGTGCAGTACTATAGCTATAAATAAACTTTTTGTAAATACAAGTAGGGACTGTGGTCATACATGTGTGGGATCTTACTGAATTTACAGAAATTTGTTCATAGTGATAAAAACTGAGTAAGCTCTGTCAATGAAAACAACCACTGACACTTCAAATAATTTAACACTTCACATACACAAGGAATACCAAGAGCTTTTCCACAAATGTGATCCTTCGAGAGCTCAAATGTTTAACTTATGTAATATGGGGTTACCATATTACAAGCTTACCTTACTCTGCCGCCACCCAAGATCAAATTGGACCATATCCGTGTGGGGTTAAACCAAATCAGACATGTTCATCCGTATGTACAGCCCACTTGCAGCTTTAGTCCCACCCACTTGGAGCTGCCCTGCCCATTTGGAGCTGGCTCTGACCTCTGTTTATAACAGACTCTATGTGTTTGACACCACTGATGTAGAGCGTGGCTCGAAGAGTAGATGGGGTTATTTGGCAGCTGCTATTAGTAGTGAGTCACAGTTTATTGTGCTCTGGGAGCCCAAGCATCAGCAAGCCCAAAACTGTACTCTGGAAACAAACAACCGCAACCCGCGACTTCCCATATTTATAAGTGTGTGAGCAAAGGATTTCAGCTCATCCTTAAATTGCTAAAGCTCCAAATTTTAAAAATAAAACTGACCTCTGATTATTATGAATTTGAAATCTTTAACCATTTCTCACATGCTTTTAGATGACTTCAACAGGACAGATATGTAATCTGTAAACATATCCACATTCAATCAGCGTCCTAATACAAATATTGTATCTATCTCTCTTATGATAATGGCAGTTAGTTACTTTGGGCTGTACCTCTTTCGATCAATACAGAGCCAAAAAAAAAAAAAACACACACCATGCCACACCCTTTAAAACATGTTTCTCTCTCCAAGTAGGAACTCTATGTGAACTTGTAAAACTGAAACTACAACAAATTTAATGACTTAACAAACATGTCTTCTACATGCCATATCATGTCTGCTCTGGATGCAATGTGTGCTAATTTTCCTGTGAAATCAGAGACGTTCCCTGAACACCGTTAATAAAGTCTGACCAAAAGTGGTCAAAAATAATTCCATGAAAAATTTATATCAGTTTACTTCATACAAAGTACAGTAAACAAAAAACTTAAATCAGTAATTGGTTTGACCACCCTATGCCTTTAAAATAGCCTCAATTCTCCTAGGTACACTTGCGTACAGTTTGTTGGCAGATAGGTTGTTCCAAGCATCTTGGAGAACTTGCAGAACAAAGGTTTTATGAATTTAGGCTATCTCAACTGCTTCTGTCTCTTTATGTAATCCCAGACTCAATGATGTTGAGATCCGTGCTCTGTGGGGGTCATACCATCTGATGCAATACTCCTTCTTCTACCTCTGTTTTATTTGGAAAAAGTAATGTTTGGAAATCTAAAATGTATATTTCCTATTTACATACTAAAGCAAAAGATATCAAATAACCATCTTAGGACAAACGTTTTAGTGAAACACCTAATGTACCTAAGGCTTTGACACAGTACTGAACTTCATACAGGAACGTGGTCATTGTCCAGTGACCTGAATATATGGCCTAGTAAGCAACAACAGCAAAAATTAAGTTACTCTGTTTTTGTCCAACAAGTATGCATATTCGAACATGGGGAGAGACATCTTTTACACATGTTTTATTAGGTGTAAACAAGGTCATGTTTACACTAAAAAAACTTGTTCTATGTCCCTCCAGAATAGCAGGAGCCAGACAAATGTCTTTGTCTTTATTCGTTATTTCCTCAAATCCTTATTTTGCCTCTCATTTCTATTTGTCCTCAACTCAACATTCTTATTCCCCTCTTCTCCGGCACATTCTTTACTTCTGGTCTGTCATCTCTCCTTTCCAAACACATACCTACAATTTCCATCTTGTTTCTTTTCCTGTCTCTCTCTCTAAAGGCCCTCATTCTTTGAGCTTTCTCCAACATCATTTTGAAACAGACCAGCTGCAAAAATAACTGAATTTTGTGTTAGACTCATTTGTCATTGGCAAAGCTAACCCTATACAAAACCCTGTTCAGCCAAACCTGGATTCCTTTGGTTTACTAAGGAGGTTTTTTTTGGTTAAGCTAGTTATGAATCCTTTTGGGTACCAGACCAACATCAAAAACACAACATATTCTAGTGAATAGCTATGCTGGTCTTTTTAACAGGGAATGTCTCACAAAATGCACAAATGATTCCTTCAGACACATAAATAAATCATACCTTTAATGTTTTGTTGATCAGTTTTGCCCGACAGCTTTGCAGTTAAGGTTGTAGTTTCTCTTGTCTTATTGGTTGTACTGGTCACTGTTCCTGTAGTTCCTGTCCCCGTTGACTGGTCGATGGGTATTGTTGTTGAAGTTGACTGTGCTGTGCTAACTGGTTGTGAATTGTTGTAAATAATGGTGTCCACTTCTGGTAATGGTGTCTTTAGTTGAAGATTGACTGTGCTTGTGCTAGCAGTGGTGGTTTTGCTGTACGATCGTAAAGTGGTGAACTGACTTTCTGGCTGGGTTGCAGTTGGAGTGGCTATCCCAAATCTACCTGATAAAATAATTAAAATATGAAAAAAGGTATAGTAACATGAAAATCAAAGATTTTGTCTTATGCTACATTCAAATCAGAACAACAAAACGAATTACAGTACATATGAGTTCCAACTTTGTTCTGACTTCGTACTAGGGTATCTAACATGCTTTTGTTTACATTATAGCCAGAGCTACTTGATAGACTGTCATTGTTCTTGAAGGTAACACTTTATTTTGATGGTCCCAAACAGATATTTAACTGACTATAAGTGACTTATCAACTGGCTTGCTATAGCTAGTAAACAGTTTCAACAAACATTCAATAGACTTTCAGTAGCCTGTATATAGATCTTTATTAATGACCTACTTACATTTATCAACTGACTTGCTATAGCTAGTAAACAGTGTTTCAACAAACATTCAGTAGACTTTAAGTAGCCTGTATATAGATCTCTATTAATGACCTACTTCCATTATTGTTGAGAACATCAGTTCATTAAAAGGTCATTTATAAAGATCTATATACAGGCTACTGAAAGTCTACTGAATGTTTGTTGAAACACTGTTTACTAGCTATAGCAAGTCAGTTGATAAATGTAAGTAGGTCATTAATAAAGATTTAATGTTTTCAAGATTTCAAGTTTGTTGAAACACTGTTTACTAGCTATAGCAAGCCAGTTGATAAGTCACTTATAGTCAGTTAAATATCTATTTGGGACCATCACAATAAAGTGTTACCTTCTTGAATATTTTGCATTAGCACATAGGAGTATGAATTTATGAATGTTGCCATAGAAACTATTTATTTTTGGGTCTAAAGATGATTTATATATGATGGAAAACACCCTGCACACCGGTGGGCCCCATCAACAATCAGCTCCATCAGCGATCAAGAGAAAGAGGTAGAAAAAGAGAAAGGCAACACACACACTCCACATATACACACACACAAACGACACAGCCGAGAAGGTGGTCACAACAGAATTATTGTAATTGTATCTTACCTATTTCCAATTGAGTCCCATTTGCATCCCAATGGTTAGTCCTGTTGGAAGTGGCCTGAAAGTCAGATCTGGATGCATTTTTTTCATTTGCTGGTGCAGGTACAAGCGGTCTGGTATGACGCGAAGGGTTAACTGTTGGATCTGTGTGTGCTGTGACCACACTAGCAAGCACACTGTAAGCATTCTGAACTTGTGGTCCATACTGTGCATTTTCTTTACCAGTTGATCTTACAGCATCTGTCGATGACCCTATGAAACCAATTTCTGCAGCTATCAACATGTCACCTGACCCTACTGTTGACCAATCAGTCTCCTTGAATTCAGTTTCTGGGTTGTCTTTCGTTGACTCGCTTCCTTGAAACAGTGAAAAGTCAGCACTATGATTGGCGATTGGCCATTCAGTTGAATGACTTTTGGGTTCTGTATTATTAGCAGCATCTTTCGGTAGCATGTCAGTGTGGATGGGTTGTCTTTTGACTCTGTTTTTGGGTGATACTAACAACTGAACTCTTGACTCAGTTTTTCTTGACAATGTATCTCCAGTTTTTATCCTTTCAACCCGTTCGTTTGGACTTCCACTTTGTTTAATGACATTTTTTCCATAGAAAATGTGTTTGGTATTTCCAATACCAAGAAATGGTCTGAACATTTCTAATGCAGCATTACCAGCAAATCCATGATAATTTTTTTTTACAGCCGCATCTGTCCGACTCTTTAAACTATAGGAAACTGATTTTGAGGGAACGGTTGGAGGAGAAAGAGAGTTTCCATGGACATGATTTGTGATTGGCTGAATCAAAGGCAGAAAGAGAAAAAATTGGAGTAGAGGGACCATAGTGACGTTCTGCCCTGTTGTGAAGCTGCTTATGGTTGTGTTTTGTAGCTGAGATCATACGCTTTCTTGTTCTTCTCATTTCATCTCCTGCAGAGATAAACAAATACATAAAACTGAAATTATAAGAGAGACATAAAACTGAAATTAAAACCAAAAACACTGTTGAAAACAAACCATTCCTATTGTCAGTCAGCGTTTGTACTGCAGAAGAAGTTAGTTCTGAGCTGGAAAATTGGCCCAGCACAATTCTCTTAACCTGTTGGTCACCAAGTTTACAGTTCAACATGATCACATGAGAAGTTGGCATAATGTTTCTGAGAGTTCCTGCATCCTAGGATTGGCCACTGTAGAGCCGAGGAGGGTGGGGCCGGGCTGGAATGACGCACGCCCGGTCCCCAATCAGCCTGATGGGGCGCGAGGGATAAAGGGGGCTGGGGACGACAGTTCGAGAGAGAGAGAATTACAGGCAGCTGTACTGTGTGTTTATAGTTGTGTGTTTTGTTTAAGTTGTTTATTAAATTATTATTTATATTCTTAAGCCGGTTCTCGCCTCCTCCTTTCCACTGAACCCCCTTACAGCCACATTATTCTGACCCACCAACATGTTCTATCTCCTATCAAGCATTTTTGCATCAGCTCCAGTGTTTTTACCTTCCCCTGTGTCATGCTCCAGATGCACGTTGCATTAGCAGCGTTGGAGACCCGGGTTTCCGATTCCGCGATAAAAACCAGGAAGCAACAACATCCACATAATCAGTGACGAGCACGATTCTGAGGTTGTATTTTTACCTCCAAGATAAAAATTTTACTCCCCTGATGGTTAGGAGTATTTTTGACATTTGGGAAGAGGAGTACAGTTTATAAAACATGCATTCCTCTTCACTGTATTACATCCTGTACAACTGAAAACAACTAGCTTCACAACATGCTTTTGGCGCCCCTGCGTAGATAATACACCCGGAAAATGGAGCTCATGTGTGCCCATCAGCCTAACAACACTTACTGCTTTGGCCACTCTCACAGAATGATTTTAGCTAAAGAAAAGGAAACCTACTGATTCCAATTTCAATGTGAAATCAGTCTGTACTGTCATACTAGCTTGTTATTTCTTCAGTTAATTTCTGAAGAGTCAGAAATTTATATCAGTCCACTGTTTAGCTTCATGTCTACAATGCTGGACCTATACAAAGTGCTTGGGATCACATTCACAGTCTTATGGATTATCAGTCACAGCTCGGCGCTTGAACCAGAGGCTAGCGGCTACAGACCACGTACCAATAGCTGGGAGGATCTTCTACAAAGCAGTTATATTTCCATTAGAGATCCGACCGAGGAAAAGTGGTAGTCGAGGAGGTGTACGAACCAGATTGAGAAAGTGTCCCTCCAGACCCCCTCTTCCCTCCATTATACTGGCAATTGTCCGCTTCCTCTGGAATAAAATGGATGTATTGCATGCCAAGTGCCTAGTGGAGAGGGCCTTCAAAGATGCCTGTGTCATCACCCTGACTGAAACCTGGCACGACGAGGACGTCCCAGACTCTGAGGTCAGTCTTGAACATTTTTCTATCATAAGGGCTGATAGGACTAGCCAGTCGGGCAAGGAGAGGGGCAGTGGGGTCTGCATCTACATTAACAACAGGTGGTGTAATAACATCAAAACCCACAGCAGAGTCTGTATACCAGACGTGGAGATACTGACCCTGTTTCTGCGTACCTTCTACCTCCCGAGGGAATTCCCCACTGTGATAATCAGCTGTGTTTACATCCCACCCAATGTGAACACCAAGTTAGCAGTGGAGCTAGTAGCCGAGTGCACTAATTCCATGCTGGCTAAATATCCCGAAGCTCCGGCATTTATTCTAGGTGATTTCAACAACTGCAGACTTGATGATGTTCTGCCCTCTTTCTATCAGTATGTGGACATCCCCACAAGGAAAGAGAACACCCTGGAATTATGTCACGGTAATGTCAGCAGTCAGCGCTCTGGCTCATCTTCCACTCAGCTTCTCTGATTACAGTGTTGTTTTCCTACTTCCATACTATAAACCAGAATCGAAAAGCATCAAACCGAAAACCAACTGCACCACCCAGTGGTCGGAGGACGCCATCACACGGCTACATGCTCACTGGCATGCACTAATTGGGACATCTTCCAAAGTGATCTGGATGAGAGAGTTTCACTAATCACTGACTATATCAAGTTCTGCATTAACACCACCATTCCCACAAGGACTTTTATAAAATACCCAAACTCCAAACCTTGGATCACCTTAAATAAAGTCTGAAAGAGAAGCACAAGGCATTCCGGTGTAAGGACTGGGCTTCCCTTAAAACACTCAATAAACATATTAAATATACAAGAACAAACTGGAATGGGAGTTTAGCAACATGAACATGAAACAAGCCTTCAATAAAGTAAAAATACTCACTGGTCATGAATCAAGACAAGATCACTCCTCAACAGCAGACCTAACCACCTTGGTAACTCCCTGAACAGTTATTTTACATGGTTTGACACCCACAAACACAACTACTCTGTTGCCTGTGAAGATCTGCTGAGATCCCTCCCCTTTCAAGAACTCACACACCCTCCCTTCACACTGGAGGATGTCCGACAGCAGCTGGGCAGGTGTAAACCTGGAAAGGCACCAGGACCAGATGGCATTCCAGCGAGGGTGCTCAAGCTCTGTGCTATGGAGCTCTCTCCCATTTTTTACTCCATCTTCTGGGAATCATACAGGACTGCCTCAATACCTACACTCTGGAAAATATCTATCATTATACCAGTACCTAAGAACCCTCGTTAATCGGGACCCAACAACATCTGACCAGTTACACTAACACCAATAATCATGAAATGCATGGAGACCACAGCTGGACCCGCATCAGTTTGCCTACAGAGCCAAACAAGGAACAGAAGATGCTGTGGCAGGCCTCCTCAACTACCCCCTTCAACATCTGGAATCACCAGGCAACATCGCATCTTTGTTGATTTCAGTTCCACATTTAATACAATACAATGCCACCTGTTGATTAAGAAACTCCACCACCTCAACGTTCCTCCACTTCTCATCCACTGGATACACAATTTCCTCAGCAACAGACCACAGGCTGTAAAAGTGGGCACTGTAACATCATCAACCATCATGCCCCTCAGGGCTGTCCTCAGTCCCTTTCTGTAAACCTTTACACAAATGATTGCATTAGTCAGTCACCCGTCACCACATACAACAAATACTCTGATGACACTGCCATACTGGGACTACTCAATGACAAGAACTCTGTTACAGCCTACCAACAATCAATCTCTCACTTCACAAAGTGGTGCTCTGACAACTACCTCCAGTTGAATGCGGATAAAACAAAAAAAACTGGTCATTCACACATCAAACACATCCCACTCTGGACTGAACTACACCATTATCCACGGACAGCGCTGAACAGATCAGCAATTTCAAATATCTTGGACTCATCATAGATAATAAACTAAGTTTCGATGAACATATCACTGCCATCCAAAAGCGTTCACAGCAAAGACTTTACATAATACACAAACTCAGAGCTCTGTCTGTTGCTCCCCACCTTCTGCTGCTGCTGCTGCTTTATAAAAGCATAATTCAATCCATCTTGTTGCACCGCTCTCCTTGATTCTTCACAATGTTAACCATTTCCAACAAAAACAAACTCACTAAGATAAAACATATTGCCTCCAAAATCATCAGCCTATCTACTCCCAGCCTTTCAGATATGAATGACAGAGCCACCGCACGTCTTGCAAAAGTAATAGCAAAAGATACTGATCACCCCCTGAATAATTTTTTTTATGCTGCTACCCTCCGGTTGCAGATACAGGACTTTAAGATGGAAACGAGCTCGCTTTGGCAAAAGTTTTGTCCCATCAGCCATTGCTGCTCTGAACAAATTGACTCGATAGCACTGATAATTTGTATGCATGTACATGGGTTGGGGCAGGGGAATTTATGTTATATTTCATATGATGTAATGTGGGTATCTGTATGTTTTGTGTTTGTGGAGCAGACTGGTGAAAACAAATTTCCCTCTGGGACAATAAAGACTATCTATCTATCCATCCATCCATCCATCCATAACTCGTTACCTGTATCTGTTTCTACTCTTTTAACACACTTTATGTTTTCAGAAGTATGAAAAGTGTTTTAACTTTATTTATCATCCTAAACTATGCACATTGATTCTTGTCTCACACTTTGTTGCACATGTCATCTGACATTTCAGAAATTGCATAATTTTATTGATGCAATGCCTAAAATAATTGTACCAAGTAATTATTTACTGATAATATAGTAAACCACACCAGAGAATGTCATAAGCACACCAAAGGCACATTCAACAAAGACCATCAACAATTACACTCCCTTCCAGCTTGCATAGCTTTTCCTCGATGCACCTAGATACAGGATATCTGTGACCTGCACAATGTTGCACAGTTTAAAAAAATTTTTTTCAAAAGATTATATGTAAGGAATAATTGATGACAGACTGTTGAATTATTGAAAAATAATGCACACATTATTTCTCCAAAATTCAACGGCCTGTAGTCAATTATTACGCTTATACCACGGTGACCAAACCTTCAGACATCGTTCAGGGTTTCATCTCAAGAATTTTGGGGGGGGGGGTTTTCGTCCCTAAAATGCTCTTGGGAGTGGAACTACTTTCTTCCTCCATGGATTCAATGTCTTGCATTCATACAGCCCAAGCCTCCGCTGCTAATTAGAAAATGTCACTTTAGAACTAGCAACAGAGGCTTGCGCTGATTTACTGGAGTACTTACAGTAACAAGGTGGTGTGTGTGTGTGTGTGTGTGTGTGTGATAGTAAAACCTGAGATCACCTACCTTGTGGGGCCCAGCCAGCGATCCCCACAAGGGAAATGGCTTATTTTTTTTGTAATTAACATTTTGATTGATTCATATGTATATGACAGTGGAAAAAACTCAACACATATATAAAGAATCAACATTTTACATTTAAACCCTACTAATACAATCCCACCCTGACCCCTAACGAACACCCCTGTGGTCCCACATAACACACACAATCCAAAGAAATTAAAAAATAAATATATATATATATATATATATATATATATATATATATATACACACATACATAAAATAAAATATATATATATATATATATATATATATACACAAATAAATAAATAAAATAATAATAAACATACATGATTAAACTAAACTACACTCTCTAAATCCCCTCTCCGAGAGTCCCCTAAAAAAACTAAATATTTGCCCCATTTTTTTAGCAAATAAGTCCCTAAACCCCAGCCTTCTACTTACCGCCTCTTCAAATGCAGCTACCCTCCCCATTTCCACACACCACTCCGAAAAAGAGGGTGCTCCACTTGACTTCCATCCCCTTAAAATTACTTGCCTGCCGATCATGAAACTGGTCATAACCCAATTATTTATATGATTATCCCCTAAATGCATGACCGCCCCATCACCCAAAATACAGAGTCTGGGACAAAGCAAAACCTGAGTGTTCAAAACGTCACACAAATACCTCTGAACCCTCAACCAAAACTCCTGGATCTTAACACACCCCCAAAAGACATGGGTAGTGTCTCCAACTTCTGACTGGCATCGCCAGCAAGTGGGTGTGTCTTTAAGACCAAGCCTATATAATCTAGAGGGGGTCCAATAAAATCTATGTAAAATCTTAAATTGCATAAGGCGAACCCTTGCATCTCTAGATACAGACTTGACATTTTTAAGAATCTTAGTCCACACTCCATCCTCCAATACCAAATTCAAATCTTTTTCCCATACTCTCTTGAGAGATGTCAAGGCTCCATCCCCCAGACTCTGAATTAGTAGGGAGTAATACACTGATGCTTCATGGCCTTTTCCAAAAGCAGCAATCACCTCTCCCAAAGCACCTGCCGCTTTAGGGGGGTGCGTGCCACTCCCAAAAATAGTGCAGAGTAGGTGGTGAAGCTGGAAATACTTATAAAACTGAGATCTGGGAATGCCAAAATGTTGAACCAAATTTTCAAAAGGTCTCAATACTCCACCCTCATATAGGTCACCAAGTGCATTAACCCCCCTCACAATCCAATCTGAACAACAAAAAGGGGACTTATTAATACATAGTTTAGGGTTCAGCCATATGTTCGAGGCTGTGTTTAAATAAATATCCGAATTAAACACTCTGGACACTTTTGTCCATATCGAGTGCAAATGCAAAATAACAGCAACTGGCTAGTTTGATCGAAAGGCTTTGCAGTTGTGAGATAGGGGCAAGAACTTCCTTTTCAATACAAAACCAGGGAGGGGCTCTCTCAGGTGGAAGCGACCAATGAGCCAAATGTCTAAGACCGAACGCATAATGATAAAACAAAATCTTGGGTAGGCCTAGCCCACCTTTGTCAATTGGCCTATGTAACTTATTCAAATTTAACCTGGGGCGCTTACCATTCCAAATAAAGGACTTCGCTATGCTATCAAATTGCTTGAAATAAGAGAGGGGGACATCTACAGGGAGAGACTGAAGCAGGTAGTTGAATTTTGGAATACAATTCATTTTAATAACATTAACCTTCCCAATCATCGATAAATGTAATGAAGCCCACCTGCCCACATCGCTCGAAAACCTTTTAATTAAAGGGTCAAAATGAACTCTAACTAAATCAGACAAATTTGCTGTGAATAAAATCCCCAAATACTTAATGCCCTGTTTGGGCCACTGGAAGGCGCCTGGCTGGAAAGCCGTTTCTGGGCAGTATGCTGTCAGCGCCAAAGCTTCGGATTTAGACCAACTGACTTTGTATCCTGAGAACTTGGAAAAGGAATTAATAATTCTGTGGAGGCAAGGCATAGATCTAGTAGGTTCAGAGACAAATAATAAAATATAATCTGCGTAAAGCACCTCCTGCTGTCACCCCTGGAAAATCATCCTCCTTTCTTTTCGCAGCTGCTAATGGTTCCAGGGCAAGACAGAACAATAATGGAGAAAGTGGGCAACCCTGTCAAGTGCCCCTATTCAGAGTAAAATAATCTGAAATTAATCCATTTGTTTGTACCGCTGCTACAGGGTGTTTATAAAGTAACTTAATCCAACCAATAAATGTTCTCCCGGACCCATACATTTCCAAAATCTTAAAAAGATAATCCCATTCTACCATATCAAACGCCTTTTCGGCGTCAAGTGAAATGGCAGTGACCGGAGATTGTTCATTCGCCACTGACCACATGATATTGATGAGACGCCTAATGTTATCGGAAGAGCTGCGGCCCAGAATAAACCCCACCTGATCTATATGTATAAGAGATGTCATAACTTTACTTAATCGGTTAGCCAAAATTTTTGACAATATTTTTACATCTAGTTGGATCAGGGAAATTGGACGGTAACTTTTACACTCGCTTGGATCTTTGTCCGTTTTAAGAATCAGACTGATCAGGGCTTGTGTCATGGTAGGAGGAAGTTTTCCCTTCTTTAATGATTCAGTATAATAAACTTCTAACAAAAGTGGAGCCAGTTCTGTAGCATAGGATCTAAAAAATTCTGCGGCAAAACCATCTGGCCCCGGAGCCTTGCCAGTAGGTAGGGACTTAATTACCTCGTCAAGCTCCTCCAAGGTTATCTCAGAATCAAGAGAGGTTTTTGCTCAATCGTCAGTTTAGGAAGATCTAATGGTTCCACAAAGTTTCTAATATCTTCATCAGTAGACGAAGGCATGGAACTATAAAGATCAATATAGAATTATTTAAAGGCATTATTAATATCAATGGCTGAGGTAAATATTTCACCACCAGCAGATTTCACTGAGGAAATAGTAGAAAAAGACTCTCTCTGCTTTATATATCTAGCCAAAAGCTTCCTGCTTTGTCACCCAACTCAAAGTATGACTGTCTTGCCCTGAATAACCAAAACTCCACTTTCCACAACAAAATAGTATTATATCTATATTTAAATCGGGTCAATTCTCTGAGGCCATCAGCTGACATACGGCGCTTCAGCTCTGCCTCGGCACTTTTAATATTTCCTTCCAACTCCACAAATTCTCGTGCTTTGGATTTTTTGATGAATAAGGCATACTGTATTATCCGGCACCTAAAGGCGGTTCGCCTTTAAGTGCCTCCCAAGCCACGCCCACAAAGGATACTGAGGACCAGTTGGTCTCCATATAAACATTGATTTCAGCCTTTAACATTTGTTGGAAATCAGGATTTTGCAGAAGGGATACATTAAGGCGCCAACTATATGATTTTTTTTTCTCTATATGTGGCATCACCTCTAAACTCACCAGGGTGTGATCTGAGACTAAAATGTTTCCAACTGAGCAATCAACAACAAATGAAATTAGGGATTTGGATATAAAAAAAAAAAATCTATTCTAGAATAAATCTTATGGACTGATGAAAAAAATGTATAGTCCCTACCGGATGGGTTCAAAAGTCTCCAAATATCCGAAAGTCCAAGATTTTTACACATCCTGTGAAGCGTCAGTGTTGCTCTAGGGGGTTTACACACTTTTGCTTCACTATGATCAAGGACTGAATTCATCAAAAGATTAAAGTCTCCTCCCAATATTATATCATGAGGGGTGCCAGCGGCTTGCAACATCCCTTCAAGATCTATAAAAAAGCCCTGATCATCAGCATTAGGTGCGTAAATATTAGCCAAAATCAGACTTTGCCCTTGAATTTCAGCTAAAACAATAATTACTTTTCCTTATTTATCTTTAGTCTGTTTGAGACATTTGAATTGTAGATGTTTATTTACCAATATAATGACTCCCTTGCTCTTACTTGAGCCAGCACTAAAGAAAACATGTCCACCCCATATCTTCCCAAATTTTTCAGCTTCCTGCAGGGAGAGATGTGTTTCTTGAAGAAACACTATATCATATTTCTTACATTTAAGAAAAGAAATAACCTTCCTTCTTTTTACGGGGTGCCCCAACCCATTCACATTCCATGTGGAGAGAGATAGTACACTCATATTAACAACTGGCATATTGATATAATAAAAAAAAAAATAATTGTGTGTGAAAAACAAAATTATACAGACCACATTCCCCATTAGTGAAACATTCAACCCCCGAACATCCCCCAGAACAAAACAAACAGAAAAAAGAAAAACGTGCGCATTAACCCCGCGCACGAAAACCTAAAATGTCGCCCAGCTTCCTCAAGAGTAAGTACAGCGAGTCAGACCCACTCACATGAGAAACATCCAATGGTTTACACAGACATTGATTCTATAAAAGATATTGCCTGATTTGGACATGTGAATACTTTGCGACCAACCTTCGTTTCTATTCTCAGTTTGGCTGGAAACATCAGAGCGAACGAGATCTTTTTCTGATGTAAGAGTTTCTTACATTCCTTGAACCGATCGCGTTTCTCTCTTGTCCGGGAACAAGAAAACATTATGGTTCTTCCAAGAAAGCTTCCCTTTGCTCCTCGCCTGGTGCAACACAAGATCTTTATCGGATGATCTCAGAAATCTGGCCAGAATCGGTCGGGGCCTGTCTCCCTCAGCAGATCTACGAGCAGGGACTCTGTGAGCTCGCTCGATTTCCATCTTGTGGCCTGTTATGTCGAGCAGACTCAGGAAAAACTCGTCTAGGAATTTCACCATATCTCTGCCCTCCTCATGCTCAGGACTTCCAACAATCGAACATTATTCTTGCGGCTTCCATTCTCAAGAGCTTTTCAAGGAGATGTTCCAAATCAACTTTGGTCGCGGGTGGATTAGCCTCCCTCTCCAAAGATTCCAGAATATCGATTCGTTTTTCAACATCAGTCACTCTTGTACCTAACTCAGAGAATTGTATTTCCATCGCCATAATCGATCGACGTATTACAGCGAGATACTCCCAAGTCAGCAAGAATCTTCGTCAACATCACCGACATGTTGGACAGTTGACGCTGGATTCCTTCTCCTGCCGCGCCATCCAAATCGAGTCCCTGGACTGTAGGCCTGTCGGGGCTTTCATCCTGAACATGTAAGTGTCTTTTAATATCTCCAGAGCCTGAGGATTTTGACTTCTTTGCCATGTTTTGCAACAAAGGGCAAATGTGTAACTGGGTGTATCAAATTTCACCAGATTATAACATGAGAATAATCAAAAATTCAGCAAAGTGTGCAGAGCTCGTCGCTTACACGTCTGCTCCTTGCATGGCATCACCCCTTAATCCATTATTACACATACTAAACTATGTTTTTGGAAAATCTAAAAATGTAAATAGGTTTCTGTGAGGGTTAGGTTTAGGGGTAGGGGTAGGGTTAGGGGATAGAAATTATCATTAGATCTGTATAAAATAAGAAAAATGCATGGAAGTCTATGGAGAGTCCCCACAATGATATAAAAACAAGTTTGTGTGTGTGTGTGTGTGTGTGTGTGTGTGTGTTTGTGTGTGAGCGAGAGATAGAGAAAGAGACAAAGAGAGAAACTGAGAGAGATCGCATGTGGGAATTATCTCCGGCTTTTGTCAGCAGTAAAATTGCTTAAATTGTCAAGATGTAATTTTAAGTAGACTTCTCAGCAGCAGTGAGTGTAGCCATTTTTGTTGCTTAACAACTGTTTACAACTCCACTGAGTCGCAGGGGTGCACTGGCATGAAGGCTATGTTTGTTGCTCACGTGTGAGAGTGTGTCCGTGTGTAAGAGCAAAAGAGAAGGAGAGGGGTAGCGCAAGTGTGCTTTCCACAGTTTTGCGGGACCTGGGTAGCTCAGCGAGTATTGACACTGACTACCACCTCTGGAGTTGCGAGTTTGAATCCAGGGTGTGCTGAGTGACTCCAGCTAGGTCTCCTGAGCAACCAAATTGGCCCAGTTGCTAGGGAGGATAGAGTCACACGGGGTAACCTCCTCGTGGTTGCGATTAGTGGTTCTCGCTCTTAATGGGAAGCATGGTAATTTGTGCGTGGATTGCGGAGAGTAGCATGAGCCTCCACATGCGGGGTCTCTGCTGTGTCATGCACAACGAGCCACATGATAAGATGCGCAGATTGACTGTCTCAGAAGCGGAGGCAACTGAGACTTGTCCTCCGCCACCCGGATTGAGGTGAGTAAATGTGCCACCACGAGGACCTAGTAAGTAGTGGGAATTAGGCATTCCAAATTGGGAGAAAAGGGGATAAAAAATAAATAAAAATTTGTTTTGGATAATATAGAAACTATTGTATTGATCAAGTTGTAGGGGGTGCATTTACATCAAGGCTCTGTTTATTGGTCGTGACTCAATGTGTGCATATATATGTGTGTGAGTGTGGGTAAGATCGCAAGGGCACTTTTCAACTGAAATTGAAATATTTTTAGGAAATTATAGACATTATTTGTCATTCATATCCGATGTACTTAGCCAGTGTCTTTGTTTTAATTGATTATTTTGCCGTGGTCGCCTGTTCTGCTTTTATATTATATTATATTATATTATAGTATATTATATTATATTTAGGGCTGTGAATTTTTAACTAATTAATCACATTTTTCTGTGATTAATCATGATTAAATTATGGTACACAATACATTACAACAAACATAAAAAAATCATCATAAATATATTTACTTTATAACTTGCAAGAAATTGATTAGACATTATTTATTTTAATTATTTAAATATGTATATTATGTTATTATGTATATATGTTATAACATACTTTTTTTGGATACAGTTAATTAGACACATTTTTACAGGTATTAATCTTTAACACAAGTATATTTACTATAAATGCTATAAAATCGGTGGAAATGCTGTCATTTAAATTTGGGCAAAATCTTCTGCTGTTTTACAGTGGTCTTTTTTTTAATAATAGGATCAGATAGGCAGATTCAATTAATTTCATACTTTAATGGCAAGGGAAACTTAGATGTACATTTCCAATGCATTATTAGACACTATACATACAGATACATATTGAATGCTGGGGTTTATTTTGCTGATTCAAAATCTCAAAACTATTATTTCCTCTGGCTGCCGTTCAGTCTCTCTACAAGTATACTTGGTTGTAACTTGCTGAATGGCCAGATCTTTCAGTCTCTATTGCGCAAACGCTGGGTCTCATTAGGGTGGTTTTGCTTTTGAAACTGGTTCAGATGAAAGTAAGTGAGTGTTTTCGGCCAGTGCGAAGAGATACAGTAGCTTGCTCGTGAAGTCTTCATTCTCCATACAATAAATTCGCACCCATATATATTTGGGACATGCGTTACGCATAATGAATAAGCCTGCACTGCTCCACACAATCAGTTTCTGTGCTAGGATGTGCAGAGTTGAGGCAAATGTGTACCTCCTGAACATTTACAGTATATAAGCCAATGTTAGCCTCAGAAAGTTGGGAAAAACATTGGGGAAATTATCACCCATTGTACAAAATTGACAGTGCTTGGGTTTGTTCCTGGCAGGCAGCAGATGCCCTAACCCTGCCCTCACCCTAATCTAAGCATCTAATCGAAGCCTGTAAAACTGAGTAGCCTGCCAGGCACAACTTGGGACACCTTTCTCCATAAAGATCGCATGAAGTTTCAGGAAGTAAAAAAACGGATACTTCATTAATTGCGTTAAAGAAAAATTTGCGTTAAAAAATATTAATCGCAGAAATTATCGCGTTAAATTTTCCAGCCCTAATTATATTTGTTCAGTCTGTATATTTTTAATAGTAAAATATTAATCACAGATTTTGAAAGTGCTGAAATTTGTCAAAATGCATTTATTTCCTTCTTAGGAAAAAAAAACAATTACAATAATGCTTTATTAAAAATTTCCAAGCAAAGCCTTCCACAGTATAAAAATAGAAAAGCACTAAAATAATTCAAGTAACATTTAACTTTTCCCAAAGTCCAAGTGGGAGGTTGATTAATAAAATAACTAGTCCCCATAGGTTGTGTATTCATTGCAATGCGCATTAAACCTCTTAAACTCTCATCCTCCACAATATTAATATTCCAGCAGACTGTGTCTATCCACTTTGCTATAACAATTGCCATTGTCAAGGGCTGCTTTAAACTCCACATGAAAAGTGTTGCAGAGACTCTTGTTCTGCTTTTAGCACTTGCACTGCCCATGTAATGATACTTCATCCGGTAATCATTAGCTGATGCTTCGAAAGATCAGCGGTCATGGGCTCAAACTGAAATTATGCGAACTTTGAGCCGAGTGTCGACAGACCCTCCACAGGAAAAATTAGCCAGCTGCAGTGAACCCTCATCAGTGTCATGTATCATGTTTTTCCGTTTTGGTGATTTAAGACTTGACGTGCCTCTGTGGTAATTTATTTGTGCTCTACAGAGGCTGAAGAGTACTTGATTTCCATCACAAATCCCATATGGGCTTGTTTTGTACAACAAATAGCTTTAAGAGGTCCTTTCTCCAACACTTCATCATTGACAAAGAATTGCTGTGTGTGTTATGGTGTGTGTCAGTGTAATAACCCCGGACAGACTGCAATGGTTCCGCCCTATTCCAACCAGTGTTCAGAACAAACTATCAAATTGTTAAATGCATTAACGAGTTAATTTTGAGAGCTCTAATTATATTATATACAATTATACCACGGGTCTGTTGAATGGTTGAATTTGATTGGCTGACAGACGCTCCAAGGTGTGCAGTTATTTTCCAGTAATTAAGTAGTTCCAGGTCTTGATCGCATAACAGTTCCATATCAGTTTGCCAAATTATTTCAGTTATTTCAAAAGCCGTACAGGCTACCACAGCAAAATAACCAATTAATACAAGAAAATGGCTAAGTACATCGGATAAGAATGACAAACAATGTCTATAATATCCTAAATGTATTTCAATTTCAGTTGAAATGTGCTCTCGTGCTCCCTCTCTCTCTCTTTCAAATCGTCTCATCCACACTCACACATGCTGACACTGACACATACATACACACACACACATGCACGTGTACACACACACAGACGTAAACACACCCCCGTGACTTGATGAATACAACAGTTTCTACAGTATATTATCTTAAATATCTGTGGAAGCACCCTCACGTTCCCCATCCCCCTCTCTTTCGCTATCACACACACTCCCACACACATGGACACACATCCATATACACTTTATGCACACACTTATTTGTAAGCCAAAAACAGAGTTTCAGTGGGGTTGAAAACATTTGTTAAGGTTTACAACGGAAAAGCTACATACAAAAATGGCAACACTCACTGCTGCTGAGAAGTGTGCTTAAACTTACATCTTGGCGATTTTGAAGCGATGTTACTTCTGACGAGAGCAGCAACAAATAAAGATAATCCCACGCGCAATCTCTCTCAGTTTCTGAGATTCTCTCTTTCGATCACTCAAACACAAACTCACAAATGCACACACACATGCACAAATGCACTACCTTGTTACTCCAGTAAGTGCTCCAGTAAAGCAGCGCAAGACTCGCAATCCTCCATTGCTAGTTCTAAAGTAACGTTGTCGAACTAGCAACAAGGTCTTGGGCTGTATCAAAACAACACGCTGAATCCATGGCAGAAGAAAGTAGTTCTACTCGCAAGAGTGTTTTGGGGACGAAAAACAGTAAATGTCTTGAGATAAAACCCTGAACGATGTCTTAAGGTTTGGTAACCATGGTAGAAGTGGAATAATTGACTCTGGCCAGTTTAATTATTGAAAAACAATGCACAACCGAGGTGTCTGCTGCGCTGAGCATTATCGGGTGAGCATTATTTTTCAATAATTCAACTGGCTGGAGTCAATTATTCCTTACTCCTTCTAGTACAAGGATGGCACTTAATGAATTTACTTAATAAAATAGCACATTTTAAAGAAGATTTTTGTCCTTAATATTGTAGCTTATTAACCAATTTATCAAATCACTATTATGTTATGAATATAGTCATGGCTGAAGTGGTTGCAGACTTCATCACACCTTGACTTGCAATGAAATTGCAATGACATGTCATTCTTTTGAGACAGACATTGTGAATATTCAAAGACAATCAGCCAAACAACTGAAGTCGGGACATCCTGTGTTGTTTTTGTTTTTTATTTTCAGGGCACCAAGTCTTATCTTGTGTAACCGGAACTTCTAGTAAAGTCTGTATGATATTCTGGTCTCTTGAATTGGCTCGGGATCCTTCTCCATTGTAAGTCTTTGGAAGTTTTGTTTGCAATCAGTTGGAAATTATACAGCTATAATCCATTACATATTTGCATTCAATGCAAAACGTCATGGTTACTGGTGTAACCTCCGTTCCCTGATGGAGGGAACGAGACGTTGGTGTCGATGTAGTGACACTAAAGGTCACTCTTGGGAGCCCGAGACACCTCTGGTCTTTGATAAAAGGCCAATGAAAATTGGCGAGTGGTATTTGCATGCCACTCCCCCGAACATACGGGTATAAAAGGAGCTGGTATGCAACCACTCATTCAGGTTTTACGCTGAGGAGCCGATATAAGTTCCGGCCATTTCAGCGGGTAGTTCAGCGTTGTGGCAGGAGGGACCAACGTCTCGTTCCCTCCATCAGGGAACGGAGGTTACACCAGTAACCATGACGTTCCCTATCTGTCACTCACTCGACGTTGGTGTCGATGTAGTGACACTAGGGGTCCCTATACAAAACGCCACAAGGCTGAACTGTGTTACGTGAACTGGCGGTGTGTGGTGGGCAGACTTGCTGTGTGCCTCATAGCCAGCGCACCAGGTCGACACGTAACCTCCCCCAACACAGTTATGAGTGTCAAACGGCCCTTTTTGGGGACAAGTCGACTACCCAGAGATAGAGACAGGCTTAACGCAGTCGTGGCCTCTTTCCCTTCTCTTTTTCCACTCCCTAAAAAAGAAGGGGGATTATCTGACTGGGCCGCCAGGTCTAGTCGGGGGGTGTCCCTCCCAAGGGGAGGACACCGCGGAGACCACACCTCGCCCCAAGAGAGGGGGGGGGGTATTTAAGTGGAAGAATACATCACATGGTCTTTCCAACCATGTGGAGAGCCTTCAAGGTAGATCCTGTCCAATGGGGGAGGAGTTACTACAACATGGAGACTGAGGGGCTCTGCCCAAGGAAGACGCAGTTTGCCAGTAGGGAAACGAACTAGCGGAAGATATAGATCGCATGGGGTTAGCCTTACAGGGAACCGCCACATGCGGAGCACCTACCCCAGAACCGGGCTCTTAGCGCCTGTACTGGGCCGGCAGCGAGTCTCTCCGAAAACTCGACTGCCACAGGGCTCGGAGGAAGTCAACCAGGGAACAACTTTTGTGAACACTACTGGGAATTAACAGCGCACGTCTTCAGCTCAAAAGGAGGTGGAAGGCGCTATGTGCAAGCGATACACCCGGCCGGCTATCCCGGGATTATCCGCTTGTGTTGAGTGCCACTACCTGGGACGAAACCGGTTCCACCCGGAGGTTGTAGAACCTTGCAAAGGTGTTGGGTGTTGCCCAGCCCGCAGCTCTGCAATGTCTGTTAGAGAGGCACCTCTGGCCAGGGCCCAAGAAGCCGCTACACCACGGGTAGACGGGGCTCGTAGCCCTACCGGGGGCGGCATGTTTTGGGCGAGACATGCCATAGTTATGGCGTCAATGAGCCAGTGGGCGATCCTCTGCTTGGAGACAGCGCTTCCTTTCCGCTGTGCACCAAAGCAGACAAAGAGCTGCTCAGAGATTCTAAAGCTCTGCGTGCGATCCAAATAGATGCGTAAAGCGCGCACCGGACACAGCAACGACAGGGCTGGGTCTGCCTCCTCCTGGGGCAGCGCTTGCAGGTTCACCACCTGGTCCCTAAAAGGAGTGGTGGGAACCTTGGGCACATAGCCCGGTCGGGGGTCTCAGGATCACGTGAGAATAGCCCGGACCGAACTCCAGGCACGTTTCGCTGACAGAGAACGCTTGCAGGTCACCTACCCTCTTGATGGAAGTGAGCGCAGTCAGGAGGGCAGTCTTCAAGGAGAGTGCCTTAAGCCCAGCTGAATGCAAAACTCAAAGGGGGCTCTCTGTAGACCCTGAAAAACTACAGAGGTCCGATGAGGGAACAAGGCGTGGCCTGGAGGGATTCAGCCTCCTGGTGCCTCTTAGGAACCTGATGATCAGATCATGCTTCCCTAAGGACTTACCGTCGACTGCGTCATGGTGTGCTGCTATGGCAGCAACGTACACCTTCAAGGTGGAAGGGGACAGCTTCCCTTCCAACCTCTCTTGCAGGAAGGAAAGCACTGATCTGACTGCACACCTCTGGGGGTCTTCCTGATGGGAAGAACACCACTTAGCGAACAGACACCACTTAAAGGCATACAGGCGCCTCGTAGAGGGAGCCCTAGCCTGAGTGAATGTTAGCTTAGGTCTTCCGCGTCCCGTCCAGGGGCCAGACATGGAGATTCCAGAGGTCTGGGTGCGGGTGCCGGATGGTGCCCCTTCCCTGAGAAAGAAGGGCCTTCCTCAGGGGAATTTGCCCGGGGGGAGCTGTCACGAGGAGCGTGAGGTCCGAGCACCACGTCTGGGCGGGCCAGTAGGGTGCTTACCAGGACGACCTTCTCCTCGTCCTCCCTGACCTTGCACAGGGTCTGTGCGAGCAGACTCACTGGGGAAAATGCATATTTGCGAATGCCAGGGGACCAGCTGTGTGCCAGCACGTCTATGCCGAGGAAGGCTTCGATGAGGGCGTACCAGAGCGGGCAGTGGGAGGATTCTTGGGAGGCGAACAGGTGCACCTGTGCCTGACTGAATCGACTCCAAATCAGCTGGACCACCTGAAGGTGGAGTCTCCACTCTCCCTTGAGGGTAACCTGTTGTTACGGCGCGTCCGCCGGAGTGTTGAGGTTGCCCGGGATGTGAGTGGCTTGCAGCGACTTGGTGCTGCTAACTCCGTTGGAGGAGACGGCAGGCGAGTTATGACATACAGCGGGAGCGCAGACCGCCTTGGTGGTTGACATATGCTACCGCTGCCGTGCTGTCTGTCCGAACTAGAACGTGCTTGCCCTGGATCAACGGCCGGAACCTCCGCAGGGCGAGCAGAATTGCCAGTAACTCGAGGCAGTTGATGTGCCAACGCAGCCGCGGACCCGTCTAGAGGCCGGCGGCTGTGTGCCCGTTGCCAGCAGCGCCCCAGCCCGTTTCGGAGGCGTCTGTCGTGACCACGACGCGCCTGGAGACCAGTTCTAGCGGAACACCTGCTCGTAGAAACGAGAGGTCGGTCCAAGGGCTGAAAAGACGGTGACAGACCGACGTAATGGCCACGCGGTGTGTCCCGTGGCGCCATGCCCGTCTCGGGACTCGAGTCTGGAGCCAGTGCTGAAGCGGCCTCATATGCATCAACCCGAGCGGGGTGGCCACCGCCGAGGATGCCATATGCCCCAGGAGCCTCTGAAAATGTTTCAGTGGAACTGCTGTTTTCTGTTTGAACGCCTTCAAACAGGCCAGCACCGACTGGGCGCGCTCGTTTGTAAGGTGTGCCGTCAAGGAGACTGAGTCCAACTCCAAACTGAGAAAAGAGATGCTCTGAACCGGGAGGAGCTTGTTCTTTTCCCAGCTGACCCGAAGCCCTAGTCGGCTGAGGTGTGAGAGCACCAGGTCCCTGTGTGCGCATAACCCGTCTCGAGAGTGAGCTAGGATTAGCCAGTCGTCGAGAAAGTTGAGAATGCCCACCTCCCTTAACGGGGCAAGGGCAGCCTCTGCGATCTTCGTAAAGATGCGAGGAGACAGGGACAGGCCGAAAGGGAGGACTTGTACCGATACGCCTGACCCTCGAACGCGAACCGCAGGAAGGGTCTGTGTCGAGGAAGGATCGAGACATGAAAGTACGCATCCTTCGGGTCTACCGCCGCGAACCAATCTTGATGCCGGATGCTCGCTAGAATGCGTCTTTGCGTCAGCATCTTGAACGGGAGTCTGTGTAAGGCCCGGTTCAGTACTCGCAGGTCCAAGATTGGCTGCAACCCACCGCCTTTTTTCGGTACAATGAAGTAGGGGCTGTAAAACCCCTTCTCATCTCGGCTGGAGGGACAGGTTCTATCGCGTCCTTCCGTAGGAGGGTAGCGATCTCCGCGCAAGGTAGCAGCGTTTCTGTCTTTCACCAAGGTGAAGTGGACACCGCTGGACCTGGGCGGATGTCCAGCGAAGTGAATCGTGCAGCCGAGTCGGACGGTCCGGACCAGCCCTCGTGATGGACTGGAAAGTGCAAGCCATGCGTCCGAGTTCCGCGCAAGGGGGACCAAAGGGATAACGTCATCGGATGTACCGGCGGGTGGGGCCTCGCGGCGGGGCGGAGCTTGAGGTGCCACACCACATCGTGGCCGTGCTGAGTCCGAGGACATCGAAGCACTTACCTGGCTCCTTGTGACCACCCCCAGAACAGCCTGGGACGGGTGAGGAAGAGGCCTGTCCTCATGACCCGTGGAGACTGTCACATCGGGGGCGGATTTGTGCCACAGCTGGGCGCTCAGGGCGGGAGACCGCCACTGGAGCGCCAACCTGCCAAATGGAGTGGTGGACGGTGGTCGTGATGCCAGCCGTACACACCGAATATGTGACCCAGGGAACAAGGAAACCACTCTTGCGGAGCTCTTGAGTACTGCAGCCACTTGGGCATGCAGCGCAATTAAATGCAAAAGGTAACAAAAAGATGAAGATCTGCTTACCAGCTCCAGAGCAGTGGGTTTCGTTGTCCCTGGGTCGCCCGTCTCAGGGGCACTTCGAAGACCTCCATGGGTTCTTCGGTGCCGGCTGTGAGACGGGTGGCGTCGGCTTCCTGCGGTGGGCTCCATGCCGGGGCCGGGCCGGAGGGGCGGGCTGCGGCGGAGCCGGTGCAGTCACCGCAGGGGGACGCCCTAGGCGATGAGTAGATGGGGTGCGGGATCTTGAGCCACGCCGGGGCAGGACAAGCCGGCTAGCATCCATCTACTGCTCTACCATCGAGAACTGCTGGGCAAAGTCCTCGACGGTGTCGCCGAATAGGCCCGCCTGGGAAATGGGGGCAGCAAGGAATCGTGTCCTGTCGGCCTCACCCATCTCGACCAGGTTGAGCCAAAGGTGGCGCTCCTGGACCACTAGTGTGGCCATCGTCCGCCCGAGAGACCGCGCCGTGACCTCCGTTGCTCGGAGAGCGAGGTCGGTCGCCGAGCGCAGTTCCTGCATCAATCCCGGGGCGGAACTACCCTCGTGCAGTTCCTTTAGCGCCTTGGCGGACTTGCAGGAGAGCCATGGCGTGCAGGGCGGAGGCGGCTTGTCCAGCAGTGCCATAGGCTTTGACCGTCAGAGACGACGTAAACCTACAGGCCTTGGACAGGGGCTTTGGGCACCCGCGCCAGGTGGCGGCGCTCTGCGGGCATAGGTGCACCACGAGCGCCTTTATCCACCGGGGTATTGCCGAATAACCCTTGGCCGCCCCACCATCGAGGGTAGTGAGAGCGGGGAAGCTGAAAAGATCGGGACCGGGCAGTAAAAGGTGCCTCCCGCGAACTTGTCAGCTCTTCACGACGAGCCCGCTCTCCAATGCTGCGCTCAAGAGCTCATCACTTTCGCGGGCTCCGAATAAGAGGTCGAACTCACCGTGAGACGAGCTGGCGGACTCACCCGGAAGCCCGATCGGGGCAGACGAGCGTGCTGGGGAATGAGAGGTCCGCGGGGGGATACCCGGCGGAGGCGGTCCCATTGGGGTCCCCAAATCACCCCCAGTGCTAGCCGCGCTGGCCTCAAACCCGTGGGTAAAAGGACCGAGGCGGGAGCCTCTGGGGTGGCTCGCTTCCTTACGAAGGCGAGCCGCGACCGCAACGTTGCCATGGACACATTCTCGCAATGAGAATGTGACCATCCACGAACGCTGTCTCCGCGTGAGCAGTGCCCAGACACGAAAGACAGTGATCGTGACCGTTAGAAGGCGAGAGATAACGAGCACAACCAGGAATAACACACAATCGGAAAAGCATCTTTAAAAAGACGCGTCTTTAAAAAGACGTTCCGTGTGTGCACTCTTTTAGAGAAATATATACTCTTTTAGAGGGGAAAAATGCTCTTTCAGAAAATATACTCTCTAGTTTTTCTGCCGAAGCGCCCAGGGGCGTTCTCTGCAGTGCACCAGTGCAGAGGAGGGAGAAGCCGCTGAAATGCGCCGTCAGATCCAGCAGGTGAATGAACAGTAGTATTCAGCTCAATGAGCATGACCGTTCGGCTCCGAAGAGAAAATCTGAATGAGTGGTTGCATACCAGCTCCTTTTATACCCGTATGTTCGGGGGAGTGGCATGCAAATACCACTCGCCAATTTTCATTGGCCTTTTATCAAAGACCAGAGGTGTCTCGGGCTCCCAAGAGTGACCCCTAGTGTCACTACATCGACACCAACGTCGAGTGAGTGACAGATAGGGAACATTACTTACTGATGGCTGCACAATTATCACATAACTTTCTTCCAATTTCGACAAAACCTCATCTATGCCAGACAGATAGAAAAAGAATTTGCAACAATAATGTTTAATACCTCACAGAAAATCAAATATATTTAAGTTTGGAAGCCAATAAAAACATGTGCATAGTCAATGATCACAATAGTAAGCGCTTTTACATGCGTGTTCACATACACAATTTTACACCGACTGCTGTATGCTTAATAAGCCATGTAAACACCTTAAACCATGTTCTTTTATCAGTATAAGGTAGTAAACTCTTTTAGCCAAAAAAATAGGTAACACTTTATAATAACTTTCATTAATAAATCATTTACAGACGTTATATAATGCTTAACAGATCATTAGTTAATGTATATTCAGATAGAAATATGAGATAATATGCTTGTAAGGTTTACTAATGTAAATTAACTAACATTAACTATCTTTTAAGCATTATGCAATTTAAGTTCAAATAATTTTAACTAATATTAAACCTTCATTCCTATATGGCTTTGCACTTTTTAACACCTATAAATGATTTTAACAAATGTTACATAATGATGAATATGTTGTATAGATATGAATGTTGATGACACGGAAAAAAGTCACACCCACAAGCATGTGTCACAGAAACCCAGACTCGATGAAGGTGTTGAACCCGAAGGCAGGTATTTATTGACACACAACACAAACAGTGAATACAGGTGAGTGGTGCCGATATGATGAACTGAAACCTGATAATGGTTCGTGTGGATGCAGGTAGTGATAATCCTTGGTGTGACAAACACACAGTGGAAGGTAGATGTAGGAGTGGAGGCTTGGAGAGATCGTTGGAGTTACGGTGGAGAGAAATCGAGGAGAGATCGCAGGTAAATCACAGGTAAGTGAGTCTGTATTCTGAGTTGAGACCAGACAATGAGTGAAGGGAGAATGGGGTTTAAGTAGAGGAGCTGATTGACGTGGTGATGAGAGGCAGGTGCAAGTGATCAGTATTCAGGAGAGAGGGAGGGTTGTGTGTATGTGGCAGGAGGGTCATTACCCACCTACCCCCCCCCCCCCCCCCCCGGACCGCTCCAGAGGAATGTGCTTCCTGACACCATGGCCGACGGTTTGGGTGAGTGTCATGGAAGTTGGAGAGTAGGGTCGGGTCCAGGATGTCATCTCCAGGTATCCATGATCTTTCCTCAGGACCGTAGCCTTCCCAATCAACGAGGTATTCAAGACGACCCCTGCAGCATTGGGAGTCCAGGATGTCTCAGATTGCATAGACCAGTCCATCTTTCAGGATTAGTGGCTGGAGGGGTTCGACAGCTGGATCAGGTTCTGAGGAGTGAGGAGAGAGATACGGATGGTAAGGTTTCAAAAGGGAGATGTGGAAGGTAGGGTGAATGCGATATTCAGGGGGGATTTGGAGTTGGTATGTGACAGGATTAATTTGTCTGGTGAAAGTGAAGGGACCAATGTAACAGGGACTTTGCTTTTTGCAAGGGAGGCACAACCTGATGTCCCTCGTGGAGAGCCACACCTTCTGCCTGGGCTGGTAAATAGGAGTTTAAGATCTCTGGGCATCAGCATGGCCCTTCTGGCAGTGCACTGCCCGTTGTAGGTGGTGGTGAGCAAAGTCCCAGACCCTCTCGCTCTCTCTAAACCAATGGTTGACCGCTGGGGCATCTGATGGTTCTCCATGCCAGGGGAAAAAAGGAGGTTGGTAGCTGAGTACACACTGGAAGGGTGTGATGTTGGTGGAAGGCTGACGTAGGGAGTTCTGTGTGTACTCGGCCCAGGACAGGAAACGACTCCAACAGTTCTGGCAGCGATGACAGAAGGTTCTGAGGAAACGGCTTATCTCCTGGATCTTCCTTTCCATCTGCCCGTTACTCTGCATATGGTACACAGAAGAGAGGCTGGTGGTCACTCCCATAATAGTAAAGAAGGCCCTCCAGACTCTAGAGATGAACTGGGGACCTCTGTCAGAGATGATATCCTCGGGGATCCCATAATTTCGGAACACGTGGTTAAAGAGGGTTTCTGCGGTGGGAAGACCCTTGAGGGGAATCAGCTTATAGGCTTTGGAGAAACGGTCCACGGCCACCAATACATTGGTGAATCCCTCAAAGGATGGCATATCCATGATAAAATCGACCCCTAGGTGTGACCAGGGTTGACGCGGGATGGGCAGCGGTAGGAGTTTGCCAGCTGGTAGTTGTTGTGGAGCTTGAGATATAGTTTGTGCTATAGCACAATCCGGACATCCCTGGACGAACCTTCTGACATCTCTGTCCATGCGTTGGGAAGAGGGTACGTAGGTCTTGTTGATGGGGCAGCCCGGTGGAACAGGTTCAGTGGCGGCTGCTTCCGTGATGCTATTGTGAGGAGGAAGTATGTTGTCAGGTTCCTCAGGGTTTTTCTTGGGAGCGTAGAGACGGGAAAGGGCATCCGCCTTGATGTTCTTGTCACCTGGACAATAAGAGATGGTGAAGCTGAAGCGTGTGAAGAAGAGGGCCCATTGTGCCTGGTGAGGGTTGAGACGACGAACTTCCTGAAGATACTCGAGATTTTTATGGTCCGTCAGCACCAGGAAGGGATGTTGGGCCCCCTCTAGCCAATGCCGCCACTCTTCCAGGGCCAATTTGATAGCCAAAAGCTCCCGGTTTCCAATATCATAATTTTGAGCTTTCTGGAGAAGAAGGCACATGGATGGAGTCTAGATGGTTTCCCCTGCTGCTGAGAAAGGACGGATGATATGCCGTTAGTGGAGGCATCTACCTCCACCACAAAAGGTCTGTTTGGGTCAGGATGGATGAGGAGTGTAGCAGTGGTGAAGGTGTCCTTGAGATGTTGGAAGGCGTAGGAGGCCTTGGGGGTCCAGGACAGAGACTTGGGCTTGGACTTGAGGAGGGAGGTTAACGGTGCAGTGAGGGAGCTGTAGTTCCTGATGAACTGGCAGTAGATGTTGGTGAATCCCAAGAAGCGCTGGAGTTCCTTGATGGTGGTAGGAGTGGGCCAGGATCGCACAGCTTCTACCTCCCCTTTGTCCATCTGAATGCCTTTAGGGCTGATGTTGTAACCTAGGAACTGGAGGGATGTCTGATGAAAAGAACATTTCTCAGCCTTGAGGTACAGGTGGTATTCCCTCAGCTTTTCCAACACAAGCGTGACATACTGACGATGGTTGGTCTCATTCCTGGAGTACACCAGAATGAATCAATGGAGGTACTCTCGGAACACCTCATTCATGAAGCCCTGGAACACGGAAGGGGCGTTGACCAGGCCATATGGTATCACACTGTACTCGTAATGGCCGGTAAGTGTCGTGAAGGCGGCCTTCCATTTGTCTCCCTTCTGGATCCAAATGAGGTTGTACTGCGAAGGTCCAGCTTGGTGAAAATTGTAGCTCCTCTCAGCAGTTCCAAGGCAGCTGGGATGAGGGGAAGCAGATATCGGAACTTGATGGTGATCTTGTTGAGGGAGCGGTAATCAATGCAGGGCTGCAGGCCTCCGTCCTTCTTCACCACGAAGAAAAAACTCGAAGCAGCAGGGGATAAGGATGGCCGGATGTAGCCCTGGCTAAGGGCCTCCTATTATAATGACTCCACTGGCTCATTGGGAAGGTCTATTGCGCAATCCCATGGTCAATGAGGAGGTAGTTATGAGGCGCATAGGGGGCAGAAGACATCCTGAAAGTGGGAGTAGCAGGATGGGATCTCCACAGAGGTGGAACTAGTAGGGCTCTTGATGGTGGTAATGTAGAGACGGAGCAGAGGAGATTTCTTGACAGATGCCGAGGATTTTGGAGTGGGACGATTGGGGAAACAGGAAGGAAAGCACTGGGGTCCCCACCTCAGGATGTCACCGGTGGACCAGGAGATGACGGGGGAATGTCGTATAAGCCATGGACGTCCCAATACAATGTCTGCAGTGGAGCTCTCCAGAACCAGTAGGATGATGTCTTCGCTGTGAAAACATCCAACTTGAAGTTTCACTGGGCCCACACAGTGACGAATAATACATCTACCAAGGGGCTTGCCGATTATGGAGTGTATCTTGGGTTGGGGTCACATGGTCGTCTTTGGAGCTGGAGCTGGCGGCAGAGAGCTTCAGAGATGAAGTTGCTGGCGGACCCAGAGTCGAGGAGTGCGAGTACTGTGAGAGATAAACCAGAAGCAGCAAGTGTCACACTGGTTAACAAAGGAGAGGAACAGACATTTGGAGTGTTAATGTGGCTAACCAGTGGGCGTGGAGGACGAATGGGACATGCCGAGATGATGTGTCCCTTACCAGCACAGTACAGGCACAGCTGCTAGGTCAGCTATCATTGGCGCTCTGCCAAGGATAGCCGAAAAACATCCATCTGCATGGGTTCACTGTCTGATTGGATAGAGGGTTGCTGCTGAGGAACAGGCGGAGACTGCCAGGTGGGCAACTCATCGAGGCAAGCCTTCATTCAGTTGGCAATGCAGATGGAAAGTTGAATGAAGTGCTCTAGCCCCATGGTGTCGTCGAAGGAAGAGAGATGCAGCCGCAGCCTCGGTTCGAGCCACAGACGGTAGGTGGTGAGGAGAACGGGCTCATTCTGTCCACTGGAGGCAGCTAGGGAGCGGAACTTGAGAGTGTTATCGTTGATGGAACTTTTGCCATGACGGAGATTATAGAGTTGTTAACAAATGGATGAATCTCCCACTGGGTGTCCAAATACTTCCCTGAAGTGTTGGGTGAAGCTCTCAAGTGACTGAGTTACAGGACTGTTTTGCTCCCAGAGTGATTGGGCCCACTATAGCGCTCTTCCAGCAGGCAGGGAGATGATGTAAGCTATTTTTGCCTGCTCTGTGGGGAATCGATGCGGCTGCATCTCTAGGGCGAGCGAACATTGGAACAAGAAGCCGCCGCAGTTCTCTGCCGATCCAGAGTATGGTGCTGGATTGACCACGGGACTGGCAGAATAGACCGGTGAAGAAGAATCGAGATTGGCCAACCCCTCTGCACTGGTTGAGATCGGAGGTGCAGAGGGGTTGGCCGATGGGGTAAGTGCTCGACGGAGAGCGTCAACCAGCTCCTGGAAGGGGTCCGGACCTGCTGGGTTCATGGTTTTGGTTGGTCTGGTCTTCTGTCACAGAAACCCAGACTCAATGATGGTGTTGAACAAGAAGGCAGGTATTTATTAACACACAACACAAACAGTGAAAACAGGTGAGTGGTGAATAAGCAGGTCTGTGCCGATGTGATGAACTGAAACCTGATGATGGTTCGTGTGGATGCAGGTAGTGATAATCCTTGGGGTGACAAACACACAGTGGAAGGTAGACATAGGAGTGGAGGCTTGGAGAGATCGAAGGAGTTACGGTGGAGAGGAATCGAGGAGAGATCGCAGGTAAGTGAGTCTGTATTCTGAGTTGAAACCAGAAAATGAGTGAAGGGAGAATGGGGTTTAAGTAGAGGAGCTGATTGATGTGGTGATGAGAGGCAGGTGCAGGTGATCAGTATTCAGGAGAGAGGGAGGGTTGTGTGTATGTGGCAGGAGGGTCAGGTGGATCCATGACAGCATGGCATACGAGACGGAGTTTAACGCAGTTCACAAATGGTCAAAACACAAAATTGACTACAGCATACATTTGAGCCAGGGTTCGACATTAAGCATTGTCATGTGCTTGTCCTCCGGACAAGTAAATTGGTCATTCACTTGTCCAAGTAAAAAAGTTACTTGTCCGGAGAGAAAAAAGGTCATTTAAATTACATGCTTAATGTTGAATGAAATGCAATATAAAACTACTACTGGTCTTTACTATATGATTATAATACATAAATACTCTTTAAAGCTACTAAAGATATGCAGTCAAAAGCAGTGAGTGTTTTCTTGTTTTCTTGTTATGGTTGTTTGATTATTATAATGACACACTACACTAGATGGCAGCAGGTCTATTAGCTTACATTTATACTTACAAGTCTGACATTTTAATAAAAATTCTCCCTTTTCTCTGCTGTTTACGTTCACTTTAGACATCACTCTCTGTGTTTACATGAATACCTCACCAAGAAGGGCATTTTGGCGGAATTTTGAAATGTATTTGACCGTTTAGGTGCACATTAGTGCGAGCAATTTTGTAACGCTGTGGAGTTCAGCACACATACGCTGCCTGTCAATCAAACAGGGTGCAGCTCTTACTAGATCGCTAGCGAATTATAAAATCATGTGCTCTTGATTACTTTCAACAGCAGAAAAAGTGACACAGGCCTAGGCTATCACAAATATAGATGGGCAATTCCAGCATTATGGATGTGACATTTTCATTGAAAATGTGAAATTTAACTTCATATATAAAGTACTCATTACCAGTATATAAAAATTTTTTTTTGTGTATAATCATAGTCCCCTGCAGATAGTAGATAGAAGTTTTGTTTCCAGTTTAGATCAGGAAATGAGCTTGCGTTACGGATGTAACAAAAATTGACACAAGTTTTTGGGAGACCACACACTTTGTAAAAACATTGTGAACTGAAATGCACAATCCAGAAATAATACTAGCCACATAATTTAGAAGTAAATATTAGTAGAAAATATCATTGTTTCACGGTATCATGGTATATGGTATTACGCAATTATTATAATTTTTATGGTTGAACAAATGCTTTATTATAATTGAAACTTGAAACAAATTATTTTAATGGAAGTATATGTAAAAAAAAGTCTCCCTTTTGAAAATAAATAAAATTAACAGAATTATAATAATAAACCGAATTATAAACATGATAAAAAAAATAGCATGTATCTATAACATGTTATATAACTAAAGCATGTTAATTTACATGTTAGCATAGCATGTTAAATTAACTACTAAATGAAAAATAACATCAGCTGTGTGAGCTTTTAAAGTAATGTCCTATGATTATTAAAAATTAACATATACTGTAGGTGCGCAACAGCGCAGCCAGACTGCTCCTGTCTGTACCTTTAACTCAGTGTACTTTTAACTCTCAACTGGTTTTGCTTCAGGACCCAGATTTTACATTGGAAATCAATGTAAAAACGTAACCTGTATTTAATGTATCCTGGGTCGCATTTCCTTTTGTTGCATTGTTTTATTCATGGTTTTCAAGTACAAGGACATGCATCAAGTGACATTATTTTTGTAATGTTGTTGTTGTCAAAAACAAAAGTAACAGGAAGTTTTCTCTCCCCCCTTTTAAAAATTGAAGAGCATATTTACTTATATGAGCCCATTATTATCCCGTTTGTTTCCTAATTACAAACACAATTCAAACTGAGCATACATATTACACAGGAGGAAAGGCTCCTCATTACCATGGTTAGGTCAGTGTAGCTAGTCTTAAATAATAGTAATAATAATAACAAATTATAGTATTTATGAAAAAATAAATACTAGCCGAAACACATCTTGAAACTTTAACTACAACTGCCACTGTTGATATAAAATGAGGTCTAACAGATTCTACCTTTAGACTATTTCATATGAAACTATAACATTTTGTCAAAATATAACAGTTACTTTTACTCATGTAAAATTGTAAAACAATTTTGTAAAGGTGATGATGTATAATGAAAAAAAATCTGCGCATAGCACAGTGTTGCTCTTTTCCTCCTCAGTGCTGTTTGGCATGTCAGGGCTGCCTACTGTTTGAGAGGTTCAACTTGACTTCCTCCGTAACGCTTTAAACTAGAAAAGTCTCACTAGAATTGAAACTGGTCACATCAGTTTTGAGGTCTGCGATCCGCAATATCGAGGGAAGCCCGGCTGTCCAGAGAGAAGAGCAGATCATTAGCGCGAGCTGGTTCCGTTACACTCATGCGAAAGTGCAGATGAGAAGCCTTTAGCTGATTAAGAGATTATCATTAAATCTGCCTCGGCAGTCCTAAATAGGCTATCACTTGGGCGGACGCCGAAATATCTTCAATGGGAGAAACATGGCATTGTTCTTTCCTTGCTGTCCGCGACCCAGTCCGAATAGACCTGCGACCCACCAGTTGAGAAACACTGCTTTAACTCACACACACACTCACTTATATCAGACCCCTCACCTCGCTTCTCTCTGATATTTTTTCCGCTGCATGTGTGTGTGTGGGGCAAGTTGACGAGTCTGACAGGCAGTCAAGGAGGAAAGGAGATGCACACGCGCAGGTGAGATTCTCCGTCCAGTTGCATTTTTTTTTTTCTCAATACCGTAGATAAGCAAATGTACATGCTATTATAACTGTCAGTTTTCATACCGTGGTATACCACTGCAACCCTACTTGGCACTCCTAAGAACATGTAATATTTATTTTTTATTCATTGTCACATTTTTACATAAATGGGGAAAAACCAGCACTACAGATGTGACATATTATTATCTATGTCTTGCTGCTGTTTTTGTATTGTTTTTGAATTGTTGTACACTGGAAGCTCCTGTCACCAAGACAAATTCTTTGTATGTGTAAGCATACTTGGCAATAAAGCTGATTCTGATTCAGATTTTTTAAAGTGTAGGTTTAACAGGGCCTGGGAAGATCAGCGAGTAAAGACGCTGACTACCACCCCTGGAGTTTGTGAGTTCGAATCCTAGGGTGTGCTGAGTGACTCCAGCCAGGTCTCCTAAGCAACCAAATTGGCCCAGTTGCTAGGGAGGGTAGAGTGACATGGGGTAACCTCCTCGTGGTTGTTATAATGTGGTTCACTCTCGGTGGGGCGCGTGGTGGATGGCCTGAAGCCACCACATGAGCTATGTCTCCGCGGTAACGCACTCAACAAGCCACGTGATAAGTTGTGTGTTTTGACGTTCTCAGATGCAGAGGCAACTGAGATTCGTCCTCCACCACCCAGATTGAGGCGAGTCACTATGCCACCACGAGGACTTAGTGTGCATTGGGAATTGGGCATTCCAAATTGGGGAGAAAATCCCCCCCCCCCCAAAAATACTTTGTACTTACTCTGTAATTGAAATTAGAGGTCAAACTAAAGAATTTAGCCCTTGGAATTCATTTATGAAATAGAGGTAGGCTAAATTTGCGCCTCATTAAATAACATATTTCTCGCCTTTGTAAATGTACTATTACAACATATCTATTGTTTTTTAGTGTTCTTAGTGCTCTCTCACTTCTTGTTTTGTACTTAGATAATACACCCTAACGCATATATCATGACGATTTTATGAGAAGCTATGCTTAATGTTACTACCCACAGACTGTTTTAGGCATTATAGGTGTTTTTATTTGTTCTACTGCTTTTACTTCTCTTTTATTCAAATTTATGAATTTTACTCATTATGTAACGAAGACAAAAAGAGTATTGATAAAACATGCATCTAAGGGTGAAAAACACAGCTACACCAAACAAAACACCACAACAATAATTTCTGATAAAATCGGACTTTTCCGCTAGGATTTTGATGACTTTTTTTTTTTGTTATTAACATTTTTATTGATTTCAACCACAAAACAGATAAACACAACAATTAAAATTATAATTAAAAATAAAAACAATTTAAAAAATATATTTTCAAAAAAACAAGTGCACATACATATCAAGCTAAAAATTAAAAATCCCTCTCCACTGCCCCTCCCCGAGAACCCTCCAAAAAAGCTAAATATCCACCCCACTTCCTATTAAACAAATCCCATTTTCCCAACCTTCTATATATCGCCTCCTCAAATGCTGCCACCCCACCCATCTCCCCGCACCACTCCCTAAACGAGGGTGCCCCAGCTGTCTTCCACCCCCTAAGAATGATTCGTCTAGCAACCATAACTCTGGCCAGGACCCAACCTTTCAAGTGGCTATTCCCAAAATGAATGACCACCCCGTCACCCAAAATGCAGAGTCTGGGGCAAAATGAAAATTGTGTCCAAAACGTCACACATAAATCTCTGAATCCTCAACCAAAATTCTTGTATTGTAACACATCCCCAAAAAACATGGGTTATGCCCCCGTCTTCTGATTGGCATTGCCAGCAGGTGGGTGTGTCTTTAAGACCAAGTCTATACAATCTAGATGGTGTCCAATATAATCAATGCAAAATTTTTAATTGCATCAAATGCACCCTTGAATCTCTAGATGTAGACTTGATGTTTTTTAGAATCCTAGCCCACACTCTCTCCTCCAATACCAAGTTTAAATCTCTCTCCCATAATCTCTCGAGAGAAGTTGAAGCTCCGTCCCCCAGACTCTGAATTAGCAGGGAGTAATATACTGATGCCTCATAACCTTTTCCAAATGCAGTAATCACCACTTTTAGAGTATCTGCCCCTTTAGGGGGGTGCATGCTACTCCCAAAAATAGTACAGAGCAAGTGGCACAGCTGTAAGTACCTAAAGAACTGAGATCTGGGAATCCTGAAATGTTGGACCAAATTTTCAAACGATCTCAACATTCCACTCTCATATAGGTCAAAGAGCGTATTAACCTCCCTCACAATCAAGGGAGGGGCTTTCTCAGGTGGAAGAGACCAATGAGCCAAATGTCTGAGACCGAATGCATAATAATAAAACAAAATCTTGGGTAGGCCTAGCCCACCTTTGTCAACCGGCCAATGTAACTTATTGAAATGTAATCTGGGACGCTTAGCATAGCGAAGTCCTTCATTTGGAATGGTATCAAATTGCTTGAAATAAGAGAGGGGGACATCTACAGGAAGAGATTGTAGCAGGAATTTTGGAATACAATTCATTTTAATAACATTAACCCACCCAATCATAGATAAATGTAATGAAGCCCGGATTTTGATGACTTTGACAGTTTTGTGCAAACAAATGTTATAGTTATTAAGCTTATTTATTTTTGGAATGTCTGTTATCCTATAGAAGGGCTGTGCTTAGTGTCTAAGAAACACGTCTGATTGGTGTCTTAATTATCTAATTATACAGGGCTTTGACAAACACACTCTCACGGCGAAATCGTCAGGATTGCGATGACATTTTTTTCTTGAAAAAGTTTTTATTTAATTTTTGTAAAATAGAATGTAATGGTAATAGATAAATGTTAAAAAGAACTAATATTACTTTAGAGTGCTTTTAAGTGTCAACCAAGCCCCCTTGCCATGCCCCTGATTCTATCCATATAATTTCATATTGCATGAGTAATTATGAAATGGCTTGTCATGTCATTTTAACACAAAATTTGGAACCAAAAATTCAAAATACAATCCCCACATCTCAACATTTAAGTGCTTGTACTATGTAAAAAGTACAGTGTAGTTGCCTGACATTGTCTGATTTATCTCCATGCTCGTGGGGAAATAAACACTCACAGTGACAGCTGAACACATCGCTTACATTTTCACGTTGCGGGAAGAAATAGATCAGCTTCTTTCCACTTATTGAAAACGCATTTTTATATGACCATTTCTAACTTGCGCTGACTGACAATACGACAAAGAGCGTGGGCGCCGAGCGCATAACGTCATTGGCATGGTAACAAGATATATTTTATCTGATTTACTATAAGACTAGACTGAAAGTATCATAAAATCAACGTGCACTGCGTTAAAGTTAGTTTTATGTTTGACATTCGTTGGATATTCAGGTTCATACACATTAAACTTCAAGACCACTTGACCTAAAGATGTCAAACCAACTGCAAATTACTCAGAATAGTATTCCCTCTATTGCACAAGGCTTATTTTGGGGAGTTTTTCTTTGGTAGTTTTTATAATAGAATATTTAATCCCTGTTTTTATATAGAATATTTGGTACCTTTAAATCCATTAAACTCCAAGACCGTTTGACCTAAAGATGTTTAACCAACTGCAAATTACTCAGAATATTGTTCCCCTCTATTGCTCAAGGCTTATTTTTGGGAGTTTTTATTTGGTAGTTTTAAATAGAATATTTGGTCCCTTTAAATCCATTAAAACCCAAGACCATTTGACCTAAAGATGTCAAACCAACTGCAAATTACTCAGAATAGTATTCCCTCTATTGCACAAGGCTTATTTTGTGGAGTTTTTCTTCGGTAGTTTTTATATAGAATATTTGGTCCCTTTAAATCCATTAAACTCCAAGACCATTTGACCTAAAAAAAGATGTCAAACCAACTGCCAACTGTTTTTCTTTGGTAGTTTTTAAATAGAACATTTGGTCCTGGGGTTGGGCGATATGACCAAAATCTTATATCATGATATGAGTAATTCTATATCACAATAACGATATATTTCATAATATAGTAAACGTTTTCTGGAAAATCAATATAAATAGGTTTATATAAAAAACAACCATATTGTAATGCCTATTTTTTGGAACTCTAGTCAGTGAATGAAATACTTTATAAATTAAAACTATTTCCTCTTTAGTTGGAACAAGACAAACAATGACAAAGTAAATAAATAAATTACATTTTACCTTAACAAAATGCTAAATATAACAGTATGCCACATTTCAGTTTAAAACTTTGTTGACCAATATAATTATTATTATTATAAACTATGCTCAAGAAACTTAATATCTTCTCAAAGCAATGCGACATAGAAAATAAAACATAAGTAAAAACAAATATCCAACATAAATAAACACTTCTTGAAGAAAATAAACCAAATAAATATCACTTCTTGCTAAATAAATAAATGACCGAATTAATGTGGAGTTAATTTTTTGGCTTGCATAATATACTTTTGCGTGCTTAATTTTGAGGTGGTGAAACAGATTGCTTAAATTACGAGCGATTATCGTTGTGCGAACCACAGAAGTCACACATGTTTTAATAACAAGCTCCTATTCATTTTCTTGCCCTGTTTGGGAGTCGTCCCATTCTGTGGAGATTTCTTTGTCCATTTGGGGTTTTCCTGAGTCAAAATTATTAAATAGCATGAGTGTTCCCGCTCTGAGCTCTCCTGTCTCTGGAACACAAATATCGGAAAGCCTGCCGTACTCGCGCACTTCGGAGCTCCAGAGACAGCATGCGCTAAAGTCACATGAAACATTTGCATGTTAGATGAGAGGAATATTTAGCACTTTAAAATCACCAAACGCGCGATGAAGGTCATTAAATTTGCTTTGGCAGCCGCAGAAAAATGTTCAATGCCGGAAAATCCCTGTCCATGTTTCTTCAATTATCTCAGTCTCATGTGAAGCCCTACTCACCTATAAATAAGCCCATGCTGCACACATGGACATTTACATATTGCGATATACACGATATAGCAAAATCTCCATTGGTTGACACTTTATATCATCTCCACGATACATATCGCGATATTGCCCAGCCCTATTTGTCCCTTTTTATATTGAAAGTTTGGTCCCTTTAAATCCATTAAACACCAAGACCGCTTGGCCTAAAGACGTCAAGCCAACTGGAAATTACTCAGAATAGTATTACCTCTTTTGCACAAGGCTTATTTTTGGGAGTTTTTCTTTGGTAGTTTTTAAATAAAATATTTAATCCCTGTTTTTAAATAGAATATTTGGTCCCTTTAAATGTTTAACATCTTTAGGTCAAACGGTCTTGGAGTTTAATGAATTTAAAGAGACCAAATATTCTATATAAAAACTACCAAAGAAAAACACCCAGAAATAAGCCTTGTGCAACAGAGGGAATAATATTCTGAGTAATTGGCAGTTGGTTTGACATCTTTAGGTCAAACGGTCTTGGAGTTTAATAGATTTAAAGGGATCAAATATTCTATTTCAAAACTACCAATGAAAAACCTTCAGAAATAAGCCTTGTGGAATGGAAGGAATAATATTCTAAGTAATTTTCAATTGCCTTGACATCTTTAGGTCAAGCGGTCTTGGTGTTTAATGGACATAAAGGGACCAAATATTCTATTTAAAAACAGGGATTAAATATTCTATTTAAAAACTACTAAAGAAAAACTCCAAAAATGCACCTTGTGCAATGGAGGGAATATTATTCTGAGTAATTTACTGTTGGCTTGACATCTTTAGGTCAAACGGTCTTGGAGTTTAATTAATTTAAAGAGACCAAATATTCTATAGAAAAACTACCAAAGGAAAGACTCCCAAAAAATAAGCCTAGTGCAATAGAGGAAATAATATTCTGAGTAATTTGCAGATGGTTTTACATCTTTAGGTCAAACGGTCTTGGAGTTTAATGGATTTAAAGGGACCAAATATTCTATATAAAAACAGAGATTAAATATTCTATTTAAAAACTACTAAATAAAAACTCCCAAAAATAAGCCTTGTGCAATAGAGGGAATAATATTCAGAGTAATTTGCAGTTGGTTTGACATCTTTAGGTCAAACGGTCTTGGAGTTTAATGGATTTAAAGGGACCAAATATTCTATATAAAAACACCAAAGAAAAACTCCAGAAAGTAAGCCTTGTCAAATAGAGGGAATACTATTCTGAGTAATTTGCAGTTGGCTTGACGTCTTTAGGCCAAGCGGTCATGGTGTTTAATTGATGTAAAGGGACCAAATATTATATTTTTTTAAAAAAAGGGATTAAATATACTGTTTAAAAACTACTAAAGAACAACTCCCAAAAAATAAGCCTTGTGCAATAGAGGGAATACTATTCTGAGTAAATGGCAGTTGGTTTGACATCTTAAGGTCAAACGGTCTTGGAATTTAATGGATTTAAAGGGACCAAATATTCTATATAAAAACTACCAAAGCAAAACTCCCCAAAATAAGCCTTGTGCAATAGAGGGAATAATATTATGAGTAATTGGCAGTTGGTTTGACATTTTTAGGTCAAGCGGTCTTGGAGTTTAAAGGATTTAAACGGACAAAATACTCTATATAAAAACTACCAAAGAAAAACTCCCAAAAATAAGCCTTGTGCAATAGAGGGAATAATATTCAGTAATTTACAGTTTGTTTGACGTCTTTAGGCTAAGCGATCTTGGTGTTTAATGGATTAAAAAAAAAATTTAAAAAAAAAAGGATTAAATATACTGTTTAAAAACTACTAAAGAAAAACTCCCAAAAATAAGCCTTGTGCAATAGAGGGAATACTATTCTGAGTAAATGGCAGTTGGTTTGACATCTTAAGGTCAAACGGTCTTGGAGTTTAATAGATTAAATGGACCAAATATTCTATTTAAAAACAACCAAAGAAAAGCTCCCAGAAATAATCCTTGTGCAACAGAGGGAATAATATTCTGAGTAATTGGCAAATGGTTTGACATCTTTAGATCAAATGGTCTTGGAGTTTAATGGATTTAAAGGGACCAAATATTCTATATAAAAACTACCAAAGAAAAGCTACCAAAAATAAGTCTTGTTCAATAGAGGGAATACTATTCTGAGTAATTTGCAGTTGATTTGACATCTTTAGGTCAAGCGGTCTTGGAGTTGAAAGGATTTAAAGAGACCAAATATTCTATATAAAAACTACCAAAGAAAAATCCCCAAAATAAGCCTTGTGCAATAGAGGGAATACTATTCTAAGTAATTTGCAGTTGATTTGACATCTTTAGGTCAAACGGTCTTGGAGTTTAATAGATTTAAATGGACCAAATATTCTATATAAAAACTCCCAAAGAAAAACTTGCAAAAATAAGCCTTGTGCAACATAGGGAATAATATTCTGAGTAATTTGCAGTTGGTCTGACGTCTTTAGGCCAAGCGATCTTGGTGTTTAATGGATTTAAAGGGACCAAATATTCTATTAAAAAAAAAAGGGATTAAATATACTGTTTAAAAACTACTAAAGAAAAACTCGCAAAAATAAGTCTTGTTCAATAGAGGAAATACTATTCTGAGTAAAAGGCAGTTGGTTTGACATCTTTAGGTCAAATGGTCTTGGAGTTTAATGGATTTAAAGTGATCAAATATTCTGTATAGAAACAGGGATTAAATATTCTATTTAAAAACTACCAAAGAAAAATTCTCAAAAATAAGCCTTGTGCAAGAGGGAATACTATTCTGAGTAATTTGCATTTGGCTTGACGTCTTTAGGCCAGGCGGTCTTGGTGTTTAATGGATTTAAATGGACCAAATATTCTATATAAAAACAGGGATTAAATATTCTATTTAAAAACTACTAAAGAAAAACTCCCAAAAATAAGCCTTGTGCAATAGAGGGAATAATATTCTGAGTAATTTACAGTTGGTTTGACATCTTTAGGTCAAACGTACCTGGAGTTTAATGGATTTAAATGGACCAAATATTATATATAAAAACTACCAAAGAAAGACTCCCAAAATAAGCCTTGTGCTATAGTGGGAATACTATTCTGATAATTTGAGTTACTGTAACAAAGTTTGTGTAAGGGGTGGTTTGTTAAATTTTGTTGTATGCTTGATCCAGACACATAATACACATAATAACAAGAACAGTCCACACTGAAAACTGTTTATTGCCTTAACAGATTTTTTTATTAAAAAAAGAGGGAAAAAAGCAGGACTCAATTGTGCCATATCACAATATATCACAATAAATCACATCATATATGTAATACGGTTATTTGTATTTTTAAACCTTTCAATGTTTTTTTTACCTGGAAATTACCAATACAGATTCTGACTAACAAACACAAGTTGTTTTCTGGATCTTCCATTTTCGAGCAGGTTTAGTATGTCTTGCATTAATTGTATTACACTAAATTTTAATGAATGAACGCATATTGACAGACACTGTCATTTAGCGGGCGGTCATTCTGTGATCTCTGATTGGTGGATCCATGAAGGCCCTCGCTTTAGGAGGATTGTGGGTAGTGTAGTACTTAACTGGGAATTCGGCCTTTGCTCGTTTGTTGATAAAATCTCACAACTCGCGATCCTCGTGTTGGCCAGGAGGAGATGTCACTTTTATGTGTTTTGTTCATGTATTGTATTCATGTCTTTTATTTTGAAATTTGAATTCCTGTTTCATTGCCATGTCATGTGATCTGTTCCTTCATGTGATCCTCTCTTGTTCCATGTGTTTTGTTCTCATTGGTTTGTGTTCATGAGTCTTGTTATCCTGTTATCAGTTCTGTTACGTCATTGGTTCATGTTTCATTGTCTTATTATTAGTTCAGTCTTGTGATTGGTTGTCTTGTTTACTTGTCACTTGTTATGTCTGTGTATTTAGCCCTGATGTTTGCCATAGTTCTGCATCAGTATTGTTGTGTAGCGTCGTGTTAAGTCAAGTCAAGTTTAGTCTAGTATAGTCAACTTCATGTTTATGTTTTGTTATGTTTCACGTTTGGATGCCACTGTAAATAAACTGCACTTGAGTTCTTCACATCATCAGCGTCTTCGTCTGCCTGTCATTGCCAAAGATCGTTACAGGATGAACTATAGTATGAGTTAACTCCTTATGATCCCAGTCGGGAAGGGAGTTTATTTATAATGAAAGTGCTTGCGAATTTATGGTAAATTATAATGGCCTGAATGCAGGCAGTTGTGCAAATGATGGGGAGCCCGTACTTAAAGGGAAGGGCATAAGTATTCTCTGAAGAAAGAGACGTTACGTCTTGGTTGTAAAACCTTGCGAATGTGTTTTGAGAGGAACATCCTGCTGCAAAACATATGTCTTGTAAGGACACACCATTCATCCATGCCTATGAGGAGGCCATGCCTCTAGTTGAGTGTGCTTTAACACCAATTGGGCAAGTCTTACCCTGAGACTCATAAGCCAGGGTAATTGCATTGACAATCCAGTGAGAGAGCCTTTGCTTGGAGATGGACATTCCTTTTGTGCATCCTCCATAGCATATAAAGAGCTGATCAGACAGTCTGAACTGGCAAGTATGCTCAACGTATGCATGTAGTGCCCGCACAAGGCATAACAAATGCAATGATTGTTCCTCATCCGAATTAAATGGAGGAGGGAAGAAGGCCTGAATGTGAACCACCTGCGCTTTGATGGGTGTGGTTAGGACCTTGGATACATAGCCTTTCCTGGGTTTGACAGTGGCTCTTGAAAGACCGGGGCCAAACTCCAAACACGAATTGTCGACTGATAGTGAATGCAGTGCAGTCTTAACGGAGAGCATGCACAGTTCAACGGAGTCCAAAGGCTTGAAGAGGGGTCCTGAGAGAGCTTTTAGGACTAAAGTTAAGTCCCAAGTTGGGATTGTAGCTGGCCGAGGTGGGTCTAATCATCTTGCTCCTTTAAGGAACTTTATGATTAAATCATGCCTGCCTATAGAGGCGCCGGCTTCATGTGCGTGATACACAGATATAGTTGCCACATACACTTTGAGCGTTGATGGAGAGAGTCCTGCGTCTAATTGCTCGAAGAAATATTAGAATTTCACATATGGGGCAGTTTACTAGGTCCTTGCAATGTAAGAGACATCAATCAGTGAACACCTTCCATTTTAGTGCGTAGAGGCGTGGATGGTACTGTGGCCTGTAAAATGGTGCTCATGACTGAACGCATCAGTTCCGGCACATTTAGTGTGCCCGTTCAGGGGCCACACATGCAGATTCCACAGCTGGGGCTGGGGATGCCAGATTGTGCCTCATGCCTGAGAGAGGAGATCCCTCCTCCTCGGTGGTATTTCCCATGGTGAGCTGTATAGCATCTCCATCATTTCCAGAAACCATGGCTGGTTGTGCCATTTCGGCGCAACTAATAGAACCGTTTTCTTGTCCTCTCGAACTTTGCATATGACAGAGTGAATAAGGCATACCGGTGGAAATGCATATTTGCATTTCGCCGGCTATTTGTGTGCCATTATGTCTGTTCCCAGCAGGGCTTGGGACTTCTAATACCAGAGGGGACAGTGGGCATTCTCCACTGAGGCAAATAGATCGATTTCTGCTTTGCCAAATATTTCCCAAACCCTCAGTACAGTTTGAGGATGAAGTCTTCATTCGCCCAGTATCACCCCTTGGCATGACAGTAGGCCCGCACCGTAACTCAGGCGGCCTGGGACATATGTCGCTCTCAGGGAGAGGAGATGACACTCGCTCCATAGGAGGCAGTGACACATCAGTCTCAACAGTGGCAGTGAATGAATTCCGTCTTGGCGGTTTATATATATGCCACAACTGTCATGTTGTCTGAGCGAACCAGCTCATGACAGCTAGCTATTTCTGACTGAAAAGCCTTTAAGGCTAGAATTACTGCCAATAGCTCTAGGCGGTTGATGTGCCATGCCCTCCTCGCACCTGTCCAGGTGCCGAAAGTCGGGCGTCCAACACACAACCTGTGTTGGGAGCATCCGTGGTCACCACTTTCCGCCTGGCAAATTGGGACTTCAAGTACCAGAGGAGACAGTGGGTATTCTCCACTGAGGCAAATAGATCGATTTCTGCTTTGCCAAATATTTCCCAAAACCTCAATACAGTTTGAGGGTGAAATCTCCTGAATTCCGCTTCGGCGGTTTATATATGCCACAACTGTTATGTTGTCTGAGCGAACCTTTTTTATGACAAACTATGACAGTTTGCTATTTCTGACTGAAAAGCCTTTAAGGCTAGAAATATAGCCGATAGCTTTAGGCACTGCGTGACAACTTGCCCAAGCGCAACACCTCACTGGTAAAATGAAGGAGCCGTCCATGGTGCTAAAGCAGCGATACAGCGGCGGGATATAGTGATGCGCATGCGCCCTTGGCGCCAAGCACGTCATGGCACATGGCGCTTCAGCTAGCACTGAAGAGGTCTCATGTGTAAGAGACCTAATGGAATGGTGCCGGATGCCGCCGCCATAAATCCCAATGATTTCTGAAACTGTTTCAGTGGAAGTGTTCTCCCCAGATTGAACTGAGACAGACACTGTAGAATGGCTGAAGCAGTAAGTCTCTGTGCTGGCATAACAAAGCCTCTGACTGCGTCAGTAACAGCCAATCGTCGAGGTAGTTCAAGATGCACTCAGTCTCAGAGATGCACTTTGTGAATGTGCGAGGAGCCAGAGACAGTCCGAAGGGTAGGACTTTGAATTGATACGCTGTTCCCTCGAACGTGAATCTCAAAAACATCCTGTGATGTCGTACAATTTGGATATGAAAGGACACATCCTTCAGATATCAACGCAAACCAATCGTATGGGCATACATGTAATAAGATCTGTTTCAGAGTAATCATTTTGAATGGGCGCTTTATGAGTGCGTGATTTAAATGTCTCAGATTCAGGATTGGCTGAAGTCCGCCGTTTTTCTTTGGAACAAGAAAATAATGGCTGTAAAAACCTTTTTATGCTTGACAATTTGGCACAATCTCTATTGTGTTTTTCATGATGAGGCTGTGTATTTCGGCTCGTAACACGGGTGCGTCTTTGGACGAAACCGTGGAAGACAGAATGCCATTGAAATGGGGTGGCCGGCATGCAAACTGGATCGTATAACCATGTTTAATCATTTTTTGCACCCATTCTGAAATACCCGTTAGGGCTCTCCACGCATCCACGTAATGGGACAGAGAGCAATTTGGTTTGTTATAATACACTGTATGATATAATGAGTCACTTACGATAGGGAAGCGGTTGCGCATAATGTGTGTACTTTGAAGAGGAAAAAGGGGCTCTTTATTGAGAATGTGTGAGCATCTCGTGCATTTGCAATGAATGATGTATTCTTTTTTGCACTTATTGCATTTTTTTTTTTTTTTTTATTGCATTTATTTGAGTGGAAGATACAGAAACAACATTTTGAACAATATTGCGAACAACAATATTCCTTTCCCAACAAACAATAGTGGGGAGATGGGGAACAGTGTTTTGTGTCTCCAATCGAGCCTTTTTTGGAGCAGACCCGGAGGGAACCGCGGCTTCTGCTTTCCGCTTCAAAGGGTTGTGCTCGTCAGGAGCACTTTTGCTGCACGTGCTGATACACAGTATCCGCTAGTGCGGACGTTTGTCGACATGGTTTGGAAGGATGTATGGGGTGTGATTTCCATGGCCTGTTACTCACTCGGCAGAGGTGTGCCGCTACCACCCCTCCACAAGGTGTAATTAGGCATAACCGCCGAGAAGCACGCACGCCAGGACTTGGATAGTTCGTTATGAACTTAGGGGAGAATGGGGCAGATATGCAGACGCTGCCGTTTGATGGCATCCGGACTGCTGGAACCATTCATCGAGGCGAGACTGTTCAGGTTCCTCTGGGGGAGACCACTCAATGTGAAGCTCTTCGACCACCCTTGTAAGGAGGTGGAGAATCTCCCTGTCAGTGGCATGTACACGTTCCTCTCCCTCGCTGGGGGGAGGGGCAGAATCACTGACCACTCACCTGATGCAGCGAGAGGCAGCTACGCAATGTCAAGTGTACTGAGTCATAAGGGAACGTCCTGGTTACTTGCATAACCTCCGTTCCCTGATGGAGGGAACGAGACGTTGTGTCGATGTAGTGACACTAGGGGTCACTCTTGGGAGCCCGAAACACCTCTGGTCTTTGATAAAAGGCCTATGAAAATTGGCGAGTGGTATTTGCATACCACTCCTCCGAACATACGGGTATAAAAGGAGCTGGTATGCAACCACTCATTCAGGTTTTGTGCTGACGAGCCGAGACAAGGTCCCAGCCATTTCAGCGGGTAGTCCAGCGTTGTGGCAGGAGGGACACAACGTCTAGTTCCCTCCATCAGGGAACGGAGGTTACGCAAATAACCAGGACGTTCCCTATCTGTCACTCACTCAACGTTGTGTCGATGTAGTGACACTTGGGGTCCCAGGTTAGCCTCTTATCCTCTCTTTTTTTTCTCTCCCCCCCAAAAAAGAGTGAAATTTGTTAACCGACTGGGGCCACCAGATCTACGTCGGGGGGGTCACTCCCAAGGGGAAGACACCATGGAGACCACACCCCGCCCAGAGAGGGGGGGGAGGGTATTTTGAGTGGAAATACGTCACATGGTCTTGCCGAGTTTTGTCGAAAGTATATCATGTGGAGAAGTCCCATGGTAGGTCTTACCCTATGGGGGAGGAGTTTCTACAAACATGGTGACTGGGGCAGAGGGGCCTCTGCCCAAGGAAGACGCAGTTTACCAACAGGGAAACGAATTAGCGGAAGATATACATCGCATGGGGTTACCTATGGGGAACCAGCACATGCGGAGCACCTACCCCAGTACAGGGCTTAGTTAGCACATGTACTGAGCAGGCAGCGAGTTTCTCCGCAAACTCGTCTGCCACAGGGCTCGGAGGAAGTCATCCAGGGAACACAGTTTGTGAACACTCCTGAGAGTCAACAGCACACGTCTTCAGCTCAGGGGAGGTGAAAGGCGCTATGCGCAAGTGATACACCCGGCCAGCTGTCCCGGACTTACCTGCTTGTGCCTGCCACTACATGGGACGAAACCGGTTCCACCCGGAGATTGTAGAACCTCGCAAAGATGTTAGGTGTTGCCCAGCCCGCTGCTCTGCAAATGTCTGTTAGTGAGGTGCCACTGATCAAGGCCCAGGAGACCACCACACTCCTGATAGAATGGGCTCGTAGCCCTGCCGGGGGCGGCACGTCCTGAGCGTGATATGCCATTGCTATGGCGTCAATGAGCCAGTGGGCAATCCTCTGCTTGGAGACAGTGCTTCCTTTCCGCTGTCCACCAAAGCAGACAAAGAGCTACTCAGAGACCCTAAAGCTCTGCGTGCAATCCAATAGATGTGTAAAGTGCGCACCGGACACAGCAACGTCAGGGTTGGGTCTGCCTCCTCCTGGGGCAGCGCTTGCATGTTCACCACCTGATCCCTAAAAGGGGTCGTGGGAGCCTTGGGCACATAGCCTGGTCGGGGTCTCAGGATCACGTGAGAGTAGCCCGGACCGAACTCCAGCCACGTTTCACTTACAGAGAACGCTTGCAGGTCTCCTACCCTCTTGATGGAAGTGAGCGCAGTCAGGAGAACAGTCTTCAAAGAGAGTGCCTTAAGCTCAGCTGACTGCTGGGGCTCAAATGGGGCTCCCTGTAGACCCTGAAGAACTACAGAGAGGGCCCATGAGGGAATGAGGCACAGTCTGAAGGGATTCAACCTCCTGGCACCTCTCAGGAACCTGATGATCAGGTCGTGCTTCCCTAAGGACTTACCGTCCACTGTGTCGTGGTGTGCCACTATAGCGGCTACATACACCTTCAAGGTGGAGGGGGACAGCCGCCCTTCCAACCTCTCCTGCAGGAAGGAAAGCACCGATCTGACTGCGCATCTCTGGGGGTCTTCGCATCGGGAAGAACACACCTTACCGAACAGACGGCACTTCAAGGCATACAGGCGCCTCATAGAGGGGGCCCTAGCCTGAGTGATCATGTCCACCACCGCGGGTGGTAGGCCACTTAAGTCTTCTGCATCCCGTCCAGGGGCCAGACATGGAGATTCCAGTCGCGAGGAGCATGAGGTCTGAGAACCACATCTGGGTGGTTCATCAACTCCAAATCAGCTGGACCACCTGAGGGTAAACTGTCATGACAGCATGTCCGCTGCAGTGGTGAGGTCACCCGGGATGTGAGTGGTTCGCAGCGACTTGAGGTGCTGCTGACTCCAGAGGAGGAGACGGCGGGCGAGTTGTGACATACAACGGGAGCGTAAACCCCCTAGACGGTTGATGTATGCCACCGATGCCGTGTTGTCTGTCCGAACTAACACTTGCTTATACTTCATACAGTGCCCCAGCCCGTTTTCGAGGCGTCTGTCGTAACCACGACGCGCCTGGAGACCTGCTCAAGGGGAACGCCTGCCCGTAGAAATGTGAGGTCGGTCCAAGGGCTGAAGAGGCGGTGACAGACCGGCGTGATGGCCACGCGATGTGTCCAGCAGCACCATGCCCATCTCGGGACTCGAGTCTGGAGCCAGTGCTGAAGCGGTCTCATATGTATCAACCCGAGCGGAGTGGCCACCACTGAGGATGCCATAAGCCCCAGAAGCCATATGCCCTTGAACTGGAGTCTATGTAAAGTCCGGTTCAGTGCTTGCAGGTCCAAGATTGGCCACAACCCACCACCTTTCTACGGTACAATGAAATAGGGGCTGTAAAACCCCTTCTTCATCTCGGCCGGAGGGACAGGCTCTATCGCACCCTTCCGTAGGAGGGTAGCGATTTCCGCGCGCAAGGTAGCGGCGTTCTCGCCCTTCACCAAGGTGAAGTGGACCCTGCTGAACCTGGGCGGATGCCTGGTGAACTGAATCGTGTTGCTGAGTCGGACGGTCCGGACCAGCCATCGCGACGGGTTGGAAAGCGCAAGCCACGTGTCCAAGCTCCGGGCGAGGGGGACCAAGGGGACAATCTCATCGGACGTACCAGCGGGTGAGGCCTTGCAGCGGGGTGGAGCCTGAGGTGCCACAACGTACCGTGGCCGTGCTGAGTTCAGGGACATCGAAGCACTTACCTGGCTCCTTGTGACCACCCCCAGAACAGCCTGGGATGGGGGATGAAGAGGCCTGTCCTCGTGACCCGTGGAGACCGTCACATCGGGGGCAGATTTGTGCCACAGCTGGGTGCGCAGGGGCTGTGAGACAGGTGGCGTCTGCTTCCTGCAGTTGGCTCCACGCCGGGGCCGGGCCACAGGGGCGGACTGCGGTGGAGCCGGTGCAGTCACTGCAGGGGGACGCCCTTGGCAACGAGCAGATGGGTGCGGGATCTTTAGCCACGCCAGGGCAAGATGTGCCGGAGAGCCTCCATCTGCTGCTTCACCACCGAGAACTGCTGGGCAAAGTCCTCGACAGTGTCGCCGAACAGGCCAACCTGGGAAATGGGGGCGCCAAGGAACCGTGCCTTGTCGGCCTCTCCCATCTCGAGCAGCTTGAGCCAAAGGTGGCGCTCATGGACCACCACAGTGGACATCGCCGGCCCGAGAGACCGCGCCGTGACCTTCGTCGCCCAGAGAGCGAGGTCGGTTGCCGAGCGCAGCTCCTGCATCAATCCCGGTGTGGAACTACCCTCGTACAATTCCTTTAGCGCCTTGGCTTGGTGGACTTGCAGGAGAGCCATGGCGTGCAGGGCAGAGGCGGCTTGTCCAGCGGCACAGTAGGCTTTGGCCGTCAGGGACGACGTAAACCTACAGGCCTTGGACGGGAGCTTTGGGTGCCCGCACCAGGTGGCGGCGCTCTGTGGGCATAGGTGCACCGCAAGCGCCTTATCCACCGGGGTGGATCGCTGAATAGCCCTTGGCTGCCCCGCCATCAAGGGTAGTGAGGGCGGGGGAGCTGAAATATCGGGACCGGGCAGTAAAAGGTGCCTCCCACGACCTTGTCAGCTCCTCGTGCACTTCTGGGAAGAAAGGAACTGGGGCGGGGCGTGGCTGTGAGCAGCACCGCGAGCCCAGGAACCAATCATCAAGCCGCGAGGGTTCAGGGGAGAGCAGAGGGTTCCATTCTAGCCCGACGCTCACGGCTGCCCGGGAAAGCATGTCCATCATCTCCGCATCATCCTGTGACTGGACAACCGTACCCGAGGGGGGGAGCCCAGCTGAGGCTTCCGTGTCCAACTGGACGAGCCTGCTCTCCGATGCTGCGCTCGAGAGCTCATCACCTTCGCGGGCTCCGAACAAGAGGTCGAACTCGCCGTGAGACGAGCCGGCGGACTCATCCTGAAGCCCGATCGGGGCAGACGAGCGTGCTAGGGAATGAGAGGTCCATGGGGGGATACCCGGCGGAGGTGGTCCCATTGGGGTCCCCAAATCGACCCCAGTGCTAGCCGCGCTGGCCTCATACCCGTGGGTAGAAGGACCGAGGCGGGGAGCTGCTGGGGTGGCTTGCTTTCTTACGACCGCATCGTTGCCATGGACATGTTCTCGCAATGAGTACACGACCCATCCACAAACACTGTCTCCGTGTGGGCAACGCCCAGACACGAAAGACAGCGATCATGACAGTCAGAAGGCGAGAGATAACGACCACAACCAGGAATAACACACAAACGGAAGGCATCTTTAAAAAGACGCATCTTTAAAAAGACGTTCCGTGTGTGATGCTCTTTTAGAGAAATATACTCTTTTTTTAGAATATACTCTTTTATTTCTGCCGAAGCGCCCAGGGGTGTTCTCTGCAGTGCACCAGTGCAGAGGAGGGAGAAACCGCTGAAATGCGCTGTCAGATCCAGCAGAGGTGAATGAACAGCCGTGGGAATTCAGCTCAGTGAGCACCGACTGTTCGGCTCCGAAAAGAAAATCTGAATGAGTGGCTGCATACTAGCTCCTTTTATACCCATATGTTCGGGGGAGTGGTATGCAAATACCACTTGCCAATTTTCATTGGCCTTTTATCAAAGACCAGAGGTGTTTCGGGCTCCCAAGAGTGACCCCTAGTGTCACTACATCGACACAACGTCGAGTGAGTGACAGATAGGGAACTAATGTCTGTAACAAGTACAGCTAAATTTAACAAACCACCCCTTACACAAACTTTGTTACAGTAGCTCAAATTCCAATGTCCATCAAGGTACAAAATAATATTTAGTAAACCTTTATAAAAATGTACAATGTATGAATATTTTAAACTTTAGCTTGGGTACTTATTAATAAATTATTTGTTAAGATGTGTAAATAGTAAAAGCATGCATGCATTCATTAACAAACAAACAGTAAATGTGTGGCTTTGTCAGATGTTGGTTATTACTAAGATGGATATTAATAAATAATTTGTAAACATGAATAGTGTTTGAAGTGTTGAAATATACAAATAATTTCTGAAAACATTTGTGAAAGTAAAAAATTGCATGACCTAATTTATAAATGATTTATGAACATTTTTATGACATTTGTAAGCATTCAAATGGATATTAACGAATAATCTGTTTGTCATTATGTAACATTTAAAAAAAAAAATAGTTTATTAATGTTAAAAAAGTGCAAAGCCATACAGGAATGAAAGCTTAATAACATTTGAGTATTTTAATTTACATTAACTAATGATCTGTTAAGAATTATGCAATGTTAGTCAGGGCCGCTTCTAGGCACAGGCGAACTAGGCGGTCGCCTAGGGCACCACCTGCTGGAGGCCCGTGCCAAAAAGGAAGCCGCCGCAATAAACAATAGTAATAGTGATGCTTGCCATAAGGTGCAGTGACCCTAGACTTACAGCATGCGATATGGGCAACAGGATATGATGTCATGCTCTAGGGTTTTGAATAAATAACAAATAATAATACATTAATAAAATAATATGTTAAAAAAATTTAAATACACTTACCGAGCATTTTATTAGGAACACCTGTACACCTACTTATTCATGGGATTATCTAATCAGCCAATTGTGTGGCAGCGGTGCAATGCATAAAATCATGCAGATATGGGTCAGGAGCTTCAGTTAATGTTCACATCGACCATCAGAATGGGGTAAAAATGTGATCTCAGTGATTTCGACTGTGGCATGATTGTTGGTGCCAGACGGGCTGGTTTAATTTAAGTCTCTGATCATAAATACAGTCTCTGGTGTGTCACTCCTCTCCTTCTGCGGAATGGCCATCTTTTATCTCCCCTGACTTTCACTGTGAATATATAAACGGTAATTAGTCAAAATTCATCTTAGGTGAATGTCCTTACCGCTATCTCTCTCCCCCAGATGGGCGCTCGACCATGCCCTTACCTCCACAATGTAATTGCATTTATAATGTAATTAACACAATTTCAAAGGTATACAATGATGATTTGTGAGTTTTCACTGCAAAACAATCCCCAAAAATGCCGCAAATTTCTACGCAAAATTTGAGAAAAGCCGCAGCAAATTCAGTAATTTCGCCGCAATATCTTGGTGGAACTGTGTAGATTTTACTCTGAATGATGCCAAAAACAAAAAACATCCAGAGAGCAGCAGTTCTGTGGACTGAAACGCCTTGTTGATGAGAGAGTTCAACGGAGAATGGCCAGACTGGTTCGAGCTGACAGCTACAGTAACTCAGATAACCACTCTGTACAATTGTAGGAAGCAGAATAACATCTCAGAATGCACAACACATCTAACCTTGAGGTGGATGGGCTACAACAGCAGAAGGCCATGTTGGGCACTTTATTAGGACCACAGTGTACCTAATAAAGTGCTTGGTGAGTGTACTGTATATCAGTTAGGGGTGTAATGGTTCACATTTCTCATGATTTGGTTTGTAGCATATTTTAGGGTCACGGTTTCGGTATGGTTCGGTATTGGTTATGTTCAGGGAAAAAAAATATATTACTGCCAAATCCAAAGTAAAAATATTCTATTTGGTAACAGACACTTCAAGATATTTGCCCTCACTACAAATCACCATGTTTTTATTACAGTAACCATAGTTTAAACATTGTATTTGTAGTAAAATCATAGTAACCACAAAATTAACATGGTTACTGTCATGGTTACAATACTATAGTAAAATCAAGGTTACTATATATAGAAACCACAGTATTACTGTTGTAAAACAATAGTTAATTGTATCAAAACTATGATTTCTGCCAAGAAAACAAAGGTAACAGTCATTGTTAATTCAGTCATGGCTACTACAATATTATTATAGTAAAACCATGGTTACTATATGGCTACTACAGTATTACTACATAAAACCATGGTTAATTCGATCAAAACCATGATTTCTGCTAGAAACCATGGTGACAACAGTCCTTGTTATTACAGTCATGGTTACTACAATATTACTATAGTAAAACCATGGTTAATTTTTGTTAGGGTCCTTAAAAAAAAACAATTCTCTAATTACTAACTCAACATTTTAACTACATACCTGCATTATTACACTATATGTATCACCATAAAGTGCATTTCAAACTCAACTCAACTCATATTCAACATTTAGAATATGTACATCACTATAGAAGAAATAAACTTACTATTAAAATGAATATGAGAATGGATGTCGTAACACGTATATTTTAATAATACGCGGAAATCCCACATCTTCATCAACGGAGAAAGGGCAACATAACTTTGGCTATGAACACCCCAAGCGCATTAAGTCTTGTTTCATGTCTGTCCAAACTAGCACCGAGTGTCTGCTTATAGACGGAAGGGAGTGTGTCTGTGTGTAGTTTCGGGCTCACTTGCGGCTCTGTGCGCACCGCGTGCTATATATTTTCGGATGATGTCAGCGTATCAATAGTGAATAGCTAATCAAATATCGATGTATTACCAGTATACGGCACTCGCGTCGAGCAATGTCTGCAAACAGTGCCTGTTTTGTAAATGTTTTTTGACCATCGCTGTTGTAATTGACTGCATAAAGAAAAAGTTCCCAGACAGGAGACTTAAATGACGCAGGGGCTTCTCTCTTGCCGCTTGTTTTCTCCGTTTGCAATTTTGCCAACTAACGCGTGCAGAACTGTGATATCACCAACTGGTTTAACATATTAACAATTAATACGGGACAGGGCACGGGATGTTCGTCAGTTCGTGTCGATCTGTCCAGTTTGTGCTAGCAGAAAGACTTCCAATCGACCCCCTGCGGGACTCCTCCAACCGCTATCTGTCCCTTCGAGACCCTGGTCTCACATTGCCATGGACCTGCATTGCGTGGCATCTCGGGAACTGTCATCTTGGGAGTTCCAAACTATCCTGGGTTGAGTATGCTGTTGGGCCTCATGTTTTCAGATATAAGACAAAGGCAGGCCTAACACAGTTGTAAGCCTGACTGAGGCCTACACACACACACAGTCTTTTATCTTACTGATAAAAACCGTGCCAAAATCAAACAAAGGGAGTCCAAAACAGACTACAAATCTACTAAATCTACAGACTACTTTTTCCAGGGTGGTGCCCCGGCGATATTAATCCTTATTAATATTCCATTCTATCGTAACAGATTACTGTCTACGTGGTAGTTTCACGTGACTTATTCAAACATAAACAAACATGGTGCATCACAGTGTGTTTGTATACCGCTTTTACTCTTGTTTTTAAGGACATAATTAAACATGCAGATTAATGCAAATCATCATTCCCTGTCTATCACTCACTCGACATAGTGACACAAGGGTTCGATCTTGAGAGCCCCAATCACCTTTGCTTAAGATAAAAAAGGCCAATGAGAATTGGCGAGTGGAATTTGCATGCCATTTCTCCACCCCGGACATACGGGTATAAAAGGAGATGGCGTGCACCACTCAGGACCTTCTCACTCAGGGGCAGGGCACGCTCCAGCACCCACGGCCAGACCTCTGGAATCTTCACGTCTGGCTCCTGGACGGGACGCGGAAGACCTAGCGGGACCAGCAGGCACTCTCTGTCACCAGCAAATGACTGGAGTTTGAGTTGGCACACTCTCACGTGATCTTGAGACCCCACCCCGGTTACGTGCCCAAAGTTCCCACTACTCCTTTTCAGGACCAGGTGGTGAACCTGCAAGCACTCCCTTCAGAGGAAGAAGACCCGGCCTTGTCTTGCTGTGTCCAGTTTGTGCCCTGCACATCTATCTGGACCGCACGCAGAGCTTTAGACACTCGGAGCAGCTCTTTGTCTGTTTTGGAGGACAGCAGAAGGGGAAAGCTGTCTCCAAGCAGAGGCTAGCCCATTGGATTGTGGATGCCATTTCTCTCGCATACCAATCTCAGGACTTGCCGTGCCCCTTGGGAGTCTGGGCACAATCCACTAGAGGTGTTGTGTCCTCCTGGGCACTGGCAAGGGGGGCCTCTCTAGCAGATATATGCAGAGCTGCGGGTTGGGCTACACCCAATACCTTTGCAAGGTTTTATAACCTACGCATGGACCCAGTTTCGACCCAAGTGTTATGCGGTAACAGCAAGTAGACCGGGCGGCCGGTTGGGTGTACCGATTGCATTGTGCCTTTCCCCTTTTACAAAGGTGATAATGTGCGCCTTTTTGTCCAGAACAGTTCCTGGAGAGGGAAGTGCACTTCCCCGCATTATTCTAGAAAGTGCTCGGCAGTAAATTGCTTGACAGCAAATCAGGAAAGGCACCGCTGGTAACCTACTTGGGTAAGTGCCTCCTCCCCCCTTAACGGGACTATGGAGACGACTTACCTAACTCGCTGTCACGACGGGGTTGAGCGCTCACTGCGAGGCATGCAGCAGCTTGCCTGTGTCCACTCTTCCATACCTCGTGGCACGGTTCAGCGCCTGCGGCGTTTCCTATAGGAACCCTTAGTGTCACTACATCGACAAAACATCGAGTGAGTGACAGACAGGGAACATCTTGGTTACTGATGTAACCTCTGTTCCCTGATGGAGGGAACTGGCGCTGAACTGGCCGCTGACATGGCCGGGAGTCTCTATCAGCTCCTCAGCATAAATCTGAATGAGTGGTGCACGCTATCTCCTTTTATACCCGTATGTCTGGGACAGAGAGTGGCATGCAAATTCCGCTTGCCAGTTCTCATTGGCCTTTTCTATTTTAAGCAAAGGTGATTGGGGCTCTCAAGATCGAACCCCTAGTGTCACTACATCGACACAACGTCTCGTTCACTCTATCAGGGAACAGAGGTTACATCAGTAACCAAGACGTTATTACATTGCTCAGCAAGATTGTCAGAGACAGCATCTATCTAAAGACGACAGGTAAGGTAATTACATTATATTGTATGAACTATGGCTTAACTTGCCAAGTTCTGTAAACTGTTACAATGGAATCATTATTAACATTGGTGTAGCAGATGGTTGTATTTTGATTTTTGCCATATCATGTAATATTATTGATTGAGAATCCCACCGTTTTACTTAACAGATAGCCGCGATCTTCCAAACTTAGTGAGTAGCTTGTCCCCTTACAGAACAAAACAATGCACAAAATAAGATGACAATAGTGTAAGAAAAGCTAACACTGTTGGCAAATATAACAACTTACTGAGATCAGCTGCAGAGGACACCACAAATCCACTGTTTATCACGAGCGTTACTGGCTGAATTCAATGCTCTTTGAGTTAGCAGACTGGTCGGTGCCTGAGTCCAAAACATCGTTGCTCCAGCCACTGTCGCTTTTGCTTATGTTCTTCATATGGTCCCTGCACTCCCTTAAGTGTTTTTTAATTTGTTTATGATTTGGTAAATTGTCCGATTGAAGGCAACGTGCATTTCTCGTGGAGTATTTTTTTCCTTTGCGATCTCTTTAGGTTATCTCGGATCTTCTTAAATACCATATCATGAGTAGAGCACTCATTTCATCGTGTTACCTAAACGCTTTTGAAGTCTGATAATTTTGTGGGTTTTTTATTGTCGTTATAGAGCAAAGAAGTACACCTTGCTGCAGACGGTAGCTACTGTTGTTGTTGTTTAGGAAAACTTTACCATGGTGATGAAACATTATCCCACCCTCCATCCCCTGACGTAATCGGTTCCTGCGTAGAGAACAGCAAGCTTTTGGGGCCGTTGTGGAACCAGGCCTTTTCTGCAGTGGAAATGCACGGAACAGTTTGAAAATTTGCACCAGCCCAGGAACCTGCACCTGAACCATGTCGGTGGAAAAGGGCTATAAGTATTCCAGCCTTGTAATTAGTAGGGGTGAGTCAAAATATTATTATCGCATTGATAGTGGAATTAGCAACAACATTTTCAGATAATTTGTTACAGTTTATTTGCTTGCAGCAGAGAATTTCTGACTGCTTGCAGCTTCTCTGCTTCATGCAGGCAGTCTCTAGGCTGCAAGTGTCAGTGTGCATGCACACGTGTTTGATCAGGAAAGAACGGGTGCTTTTCAATACTCTACTTGATGCTTTCGTGTTTCCTTGCTCCTCTGTTTTCAAGCCCTTGACCCGGAAAAAGATCAAAGCCCACCATCATGAAACTCCTGTTTAAAGGTTTAAAAAGCAAAAAGTTAAATGATCAGTATTGGACACAATGAGTTGCAAATTATCGTTATCGTATCAGCCTAGAAAATCCATATCTGTGCATCCTTAGTAGGGCTGGGCGATATATCAAATATAACGATATAATTGAGATAATTTTGCTGACGATGTAAAATTGAACAATATTGTGAATATCACAATGATTTTAATGTGCTTTAATTTGGCCATTAAGTTTCATAAAGTGTGCATCAGTAGACTAATTTCCCGATCTTCAGGGCTGCACAATTAATCAAAAATAATACCAAAATGGTGAGTTGGTCATATGTGATTATTATTCCACAAAAGGCTGTTATTTAAAGACAGATAAACATGGTCTGTGTGTGATTCAGAACAAACCGGTGACGCGCTGAACTGTGTGCCTGTGCATGGCAGTGCTCTCAGATCAGTTCATGTGCATTGTGACATCAACGTAATTCAGGTTCAAGCATTCGCACTATTCCAAACATTAGTAACCGCAACAAGATATTATACAAATCTACAAATTCTGCATCATATAACAGAAAAGGAGAGGATTACAGCGTTTCAGGAAAAGCGTAACATTGTAAACTGTCAAATACACATTGCCTTTTCTGTGTCAAATTAAAAGATCCTTGTGAAGTTGAAGTGAATAGGACAGCACTTTCAGTGTCAAAATAAAAGCCCCAGGTGGAGGTGAAGTAAACAGGACAGAAATATATTACTTTTGTATAACGCAAATCTAATAATCAGAATAAAAATGATAATTCAGCATTATATTATAATTATAAATCCTGACGTGTCCCACAGTAATAATTTAGTATTATGCAATGTTCAACTGGGGTTTCAAAAATAAGTCAGTGAAGTTGCTTTGCACTCCTTATTCATTCACAAAAATGTATTAGTAAAAACATTTTGAAGGATGTTTTAAATAATTAATATTAAGAGCTTAGTTGCAACTTCTCCCATTCATTTTAATAGAAGTGGCCCGTCTCTGCTAAATAGTCTCTGGTGCAACTTCAAGGTAAAAAGCACTTCACGTGTGCAATAGTCTTATTCACTATGCACTGTATGTACAACTGGTTTGATTCAATATTTTTTGAGCAATTGTGATTGCTAATGTGGACATGCCATCCATGGTTGCTGGCCTACTGTGTGTACTGTTATTTCCTTCTTCCTAATATATCAACAATTTCTTTATGTGCAAATAAATTACTAAAATTTGATGACTGAACAGAAATCAGCAGAAATCTACCATTTAAAATAAAAAAAATTACAAAGTTTTGTGTGAAATTGAGTAAATATAGTGATAAATAAGAGTTTATAATTTATTTATTTTTTAGCAATTTTATGTTTATGTTATTTACTATATTAAATTGTGTGATATATCAGCATTGTATCGGCCTGTCGGCCACCCTGCTCTCTGGATATCGGCATCAGCCATTAAAAAACCCATATCAGTCGACCACTACTACTATGTATAATTTTAAATGAAATATAAATATATAGTGCATATCAATGAAAATTTTTGGATTTCACTCTCCCTTGTGTTTATTTAATGAAAAATTTATTATTTTTAAATAGATTTTTAATGTCAGTGTTTACACCACCTTGACATTAAGCCCCAAAAAAATATCAAAAATCATCTTTATTCAAAAATGTAATATTCATCATAGAAGAGGTGTATTCAAGTCATTATTCATACAGACAACGAATGCATTTCTTCTATGATGAATATTCAATTTATGAATAAAAATGAATGTAGATATTTTTGTATATGTATTTTTTTTATACATTAAGAAAAAAAAGTTTAATATCACTGACCCAAATCTGAATGTATTAACACCTAAACAAATTTGTAAGAGTAATGCAAACTCATTAAAACAGTGTAAAACAAAGTAAAACAAACCTGAAAAAACCACAAAAAAAAGTGTTACATTTCACATGTTTGTGACTCAAGAGTCAGTGTTGAAAGAGATGTCTGTTAGCACAGCTGGCCTCACTCACCAACTCATATGCACACTCAGATTCCATACAGTCAGACATTTCCGTACATTTTCGTGAATGTTTCCAGACACAGACAGACAGAGGCCCGTTTGTAGGCAATTATATCAGAGCTGTGTCCCGTATAACCGCGTTTGTGTGTGTGTGTGTGTGTGTGTGTGTGTATGTGTGTGTGACTGCGGGCAGAACTAACCAGTCTTACAGCATTTCTGTCAGTTTAGAGGTACATGTGTATGGATAACTTGTGTCAGATTGGGGGCTGGGGGGGATATGGACTGTTTAAAGGTTTATGGTAGCATTTTACATAAACAGTTTAAGGCCCAAGGAATGTCTCTCTCTCATAATTCCTGATCACCATTAAACAACCTAAGCAAATTGCTGCACACCCACGAATACAGCCCAACTGGCCTTTGATTCACCTAACTGAAGTCAAACATTTTCCATTATTTAATGTCTCAAATTGCAGTCTGCAGCAATTATAGCTGAAATGCTAATAAAATTTGTGGTCAATCAAAATGAAATTACACAATGCAGATAATATAAAAATGGGCAAATATCGACCTGGGCCAATATATTGGTCCATCACTAATTACACTAAAACCATCAAAACAAGTTTGATTTTAACAAAACCATTCCTTTATAAACTAAGGCCCACGGGCCATCTGCGGCCCGCCGGCTGTTCTGATGAGGCCCACAAGATATTTTAGATATAGAACAGAATTTGACCTGTTATTGAGAAATTACATGTAATTCATATTCTGAACACTGGATGTCGCTATCACATACCAACACATTTCACAGCACATTGTCTCCACTTTTGCATTCTCTTTGCAGTCGCCACCAGCTTCATACAAAGGCAGAGTTCAACAGGAGTTTGGAATACTCCAAATTTCCATGGATGAAGCAGCACACAAAAAGAATGATGAGTTTGTTATAGGGCTGGTATCAGTTTATACTTTGCTCATGTACTCGTTAAAATGTCCCAAATGCATGCATTATACAACTGAGTAGAGCTGTTGTGCAGCACGAGTGGCCACCTCGAGTTTATTGAGTGTGCACAGAGAAGTGCAAGCTAAGCACACTCTCCCAGAATGACCTCTGTAGTGCTGGGAAATTTAATTTAATGTAATGAATTGGTTCGTTCAAATGTTTTATTGAAATAAGAAAAAATATTCCCTGGCTTCCCATCTGTGCCTGTACTATATGCGGTCAGCTTGCACATGCACGTCAACCAAATAAAAGGGACAGCAATAAGTTTGATCAAATTAAAATCGTATTTGTAACTCAAGTAACAACAGGAAATTTTTATTTTATTCTGATTATTTTGATGTGTCACTCCCAGCACTGATCAGTAGTAGCTCTATGTGCGAAACACTGAATGATGTTCTCTGTTTTCTAACATTTGCTCCCCTATCTCCAAATATTCTCTCTCCTCAAAGACATGTCACATTGATAACTGGTTAAGATTGACTTATCAAGTGTTTCCATTACTCACCCTCGTGCCATCCCAGATGTGTGTGACTTTTTTTCTTCAGCAGAGCACATATGAAGATTTTTAGAAAAATATCTCAGCTCTGTTGGTCCTCACAATGCAAGTGAATGGTGGCCAGAAATCTGAAGGTCCAAATATCACATAAAGGCATCATAAAAGTAATCCATATAACCCCAGTGGTTTAATCAATGTCTTCTAAAGCGATCCAGCTGGTTTGGGGTGAGAACAAACCAAAATATAACTTGTTTTTCACTGTACATCTAGCCATTGCAGACTGCTGTCAAGATTTATAGTGAAAAAGGATTTACATTTTGGTCTGAGAGAAAAAAAGAGAGAGAAAAAAATAAATTGCTTGCTGGTTCCCAGACACGCTGTCGCCTGGTGCTCGACCACTCCTCCACCCTATGGCGGACAACAGCCGCTCCGCCCCAGGCGGACCGGAGCGAATCCTCCGACCCCTGGCGGATGGAACGCTCCTCCGCTTTCTGACGGCCGAAAGCGAGCCCCTCCGCCCCTGGCAGCAGCTCCACCGCTCCAGGCAGCCGGCAACGAGCCCCTCCTCCCCTTGCGGATGGCAGCCTTCCTCTGCGTCCAGGCGGCCGGCAACGACTCCTCCGTCCCCCAGCGGATGGCCGCGGCTGCTCTTTTTGGTGGACGGCAGTGGCGAGGACTCCACGACAGTGCATCCCTCCTCCTTCCTGGGTTTCAGCACCAATGTAACAGGAGTTAAAATGGGCAAGGAGGAGGCAGGAACCGGCTGAACAGTCAAAGTAATATTTTAATAAGAACTTAAACAAAAAGACACAAAACACAAACACACACACAGCAGCTGCATGTGGCTCTCTCTCTCCCGAACTGCCGCATCCAGCTCAGCTTTATCCCTCTCCTTGGCTGATTAGCCCGATTGGGGGCCACGCCCTCCTCCTCGTCACAGTAGAGTTTTCTATTTCTGGATACTCAGGCTTTGTGTTATTAAGTTAAAATCATAGCAATGATTTACTTACAGTGGTGTGAAAAAGTGTTTGCCCCCTTCCTGATTTCTTATTTTTTTGCATGTTTGTCACACTTAAATGTTTCAGATCATCAAACAAGTTTAAATATTAGTCAAAGATAACACAAGTAAACACAAAATGCAGTTTTTAAATGAAGATTGTTATTATTAAGGGAAAACAAAATCCAAACCTACATGGCCCTGTGTGAAAAAGTGTTTGCCCCACCTGTTAAAACATAACTTAACTGTGGTTTATCACACCTGAGTTCAATTTCTCTAGCCACACCCAGGCCTGATTACTGCCACACCTGTTCTCAATCAAGAAATCACTTAAATAGGACCTGCCTGACAAAGTGAAGTAGACCAAAAGATCTTCAAAAGCTAGACATCATGCCGAGATCCAAAGAAATTCAGGAACAAATGAGAAAGAAAGTAATTGAGATCTATCAGTCTGGAAAAGGTTATAAAGCCATTTCTAAAGCTTTGGGACTCCAGAGAACCACAGTGAGAGCCATTATCCACAAATGGCGAAAACATGGAACAGTGGTGAACCTTCCCAGGAGTGGCCGGCCGACCAAAATTACCCCAAGAGCGCAGCGACGACTCATCCAAGAGGTCACAAAAGACCCCACAACAACATCCAAAGAACTGCAGGCCTCACTTGCCTCAGTTAAGGTCAGTGTTCATGACTCCACCATAAGAAAGAGACTGGGCAAAAATGGCCTGCATGGCAGAGTTCCAAGACAAAAACCACTGCTGAGCAAAAAGAACATTAAGGCTCGTCTCATTTTTGCCAGAAAACATCTTGATGATCCCCAAGACTTTTGGGAAAATACTCTGTGGACTGACGAGACAAAAGTTGAACTTTTTGGAAGGTGTGTGTCCCATTACATCTGGCATAAAAGTAACACCGCATCTCAGAAAAAGAACATCATACCAACAGTAAAATATGGTGGTGGTAGTGTGATGGTCTGGGGCTGTTTTGGTGCTTCAGGACCTGGAAGACTTGCTGTGATAAATGGAACCATGAATTCTGCTGTCTACCAAAAAATCCTGAAGGAGACTGTCCGGCCATCTGTTTGTGACCTCAAGCTGAAGCGAACTTGGGTTCTGCAGCAGGACAATGATCCAAAACACACCAGCAAGTCCACCTCTGAATGGCTGAAGAAAAACAAAATGAAGACTTTGGAGTGGCCTAGTCAAAGTCCTGACCTGAATCCTATTGAGATGCTGTGGCATGACCTTAAAAAGGCAGTTCATGCTCGAAAACCCTCCAGTGTGGCTGAATTACAACAATTCTGCAAAGATGAGTGGGCCAAAATTCCTCCACAGCGCTGTAAAAGACTCACTGCAAGTTATCGCAAACGCTTGATTGCAGTTGTTGCTGATAAGGGTGGCCCAACCAGTTATTAGGTTTAGGGGGCAATCACTTTTTCACACAGGGCCATGTAGGTTTGGATTTTGTTTTCCCTTAATAATAACAACCTTCATTTAAAAACTGCATTTTGTGTTTACTTGTGTTATCTTTGACTAATATTTAAACTTGTTTGATGATCTGAAACATTTAAGTGTGACAAACATGCAAAAAAAAAAAAGAAATCAGGAAGGGGGCAAACACTTTTTCACACCATTGTATAGTACAACACTTGGATTTCTTGATGTTGCATCTGTCTAAATGTGACTAAAATATGACTAAAATACTGAGGGTTTTCTTTGACTAAGATAAGACTACAATGCCCAGACTTTTAGTCAACTAAAACTTGACTAAAATAAAAAACAGGATAAGGTTGACTAAATATGATAAAAACTAACAAGGACATTTGACACAGGACTAAGACTAAGACTAAATTAAAAAATAGCTGACAAATTTAACACTACTTTCAAATGACAGGGAGCGCGTCTCTCTCTCTCTCTCTCTCTCTCTCTCTCTCTCTCTCTCTCTCTCTCTCTCTCTCTCTCTCTCTCTCTCTCTCTCTCTCTCTCTCTCTCTCTCTCTCTCTCTCTCTCTCTCTCTCTCTCTCTCTCTCTCTCTCTCTCTCTCTCTCTCTCTCTCTCTCTCTCTCTCTCTCTGGTGGATTGTGTGAATCATTAAGGACCCACTAAAGATCTTCTTCCCTCTGTCTCTCTTTCTCACACATACAAACACAAAAACCATCACATGCTCTCCCAAGAATCTATTGCCATTTTAATGGAAAGAAATCTGACATATTATTTCTCTCTTAAAGGGTTAGGTCACCCAAAATTTAGCATTATGTCATCATGTTCTAACAGTCATTTACTCTTGTCATTCCAAATACGGATGTCTTTTTTGTTTCATGGAGAAATTTTGAATACTGTTTAAAACAACATGAAGCTAAGGGTAATTATTATTATTATTATTATTATTATTATTATTATTATTATTTTGCATGAACTATCCCTTTAAAGTGACAGTAGAAGTACAGGTTCAGAAGTAAATGTCCCATTTATTTTCTCCATTTCTTGGAGAAACTGAGTTTTAGCAATAATGTTTAAAACTTTTAAGAAAGCCCTACTATGAGGTGTGAGGTTGTTAAGCAATGCTTCTGTAGAAGCCAAAATGTAGATGTTGCCATATTGAAGCAAATATAAGGTTCCCTGACTTTTTTTTTTTTTTTTTTTTTTTACTGTGTACACCCGTGTAGAATATTTGGCGTGTTACATGCGCGTTTCAAACAGCTGCATTTTTGGCGCGTTCAGAGTGCGCAACATCTTGCGCTTTGGAGTATGACAAACCCTAACACGTATGGATTCAACAGTATGAATCCTAAAATGCGTTAATAGATATGCGGCAGTCGTATCTGTGTATAGCTACACGCCATACAGTACAACAGCACGAAAATGCACCGTAATGTCTTCATACCTAATGATATCTCATAATCTGAACATTATCGCTTCGTAATGATTCAATTTCGCAAGATTTGCCTGCGCAGGTTAGTGACATCGTCATGAAGGCATTTTATTACCAACATATACACACGTATTTTCATTCATATTTAATAATCTATTCACATACAGCAGTAACATGAAACATGCTTACGTGTCAGCGCTCAGTTTCGTCGTTTGCTGTCGCGTCCATGGCGTCGCGTTCATTAATATTTCCGTCAGTACATCTAGATCCACGCGGCCTTATACACGAACCGCGCTTAAGCAGGCTCAATATCTCCTTTCCTCCAGCAATTCTGCTTTATAAAGACAGTGCGATACAAAATACAGCGCGCTCTCTCTCTCACACACACTCCCTCTCTTTCCACGAATCACATGCATATAACACGCAGGCCGCTACAGTTACATCGGATTAACACCTAAATCTCTCTCTCTCTCTCTCTCTCTCTCTCTCTCTCTCTCTCTCTCTCTCTCTCTCTCTCTCTCTCTCTCTCTCTCTCACACACACACACACACACACACACACACACACACACACACACTCCCTCTCTTTCCACGAATCACAGGCATATAACACGCAGGCCGCTACAGTTACATCGGATTAACACCTAAATACTGCAGATGGCTAGTTGTCACACTCTTTACTCCGGAGTATATTTCTCAGAGAATGTTTATTTTCCATGTCAAGTCATTTCCATGTAGACAAAAACCTATTGAACTTCCCACCTTTACTGGCAACAACAACAAAAACAGTAGGCTATAATTAACTTAGTGGTTCTCAACCAGGTGTTGAAAAAAATATTTAAAAGAAGTTATTTTTTAAATTACTTTATTAAAAACAGAAAAGACATCAAGATTACAATATTGTCTTGGACAGTGTGGGAAAACCACCGATTTAAACACATTGGCCCAATAGTGGGGCACGTTGTCACATTATATGGGGAAATTGTTCCAAAGCAACCTACTACAGGCTTTTGTGCGACACTGAAACAGTAAAAGTATTCTAAAATAAATAAATAAATAAACTATTCACAAAACTGCAAAAATGTAAAAAATGTTAAAAAACAGTATTTATTTACATAAATATCAACAGAAAGTGGTAATAATTTGTGTAAGATCTCATAGAATGTGACAATTTGCCAAAATTAAAATGCAAAATACTTACAACCTGACATTTATGATAAATAAATAACCTTGCCATGAGAACTTAATTATATGGTTGAACATTGCATTAAATTGTAAGGTTTCTCTCATGCAACAGTTCAATTAAACAAAACTGATACTAGGGGTTAAGGCAGGTCAGAGCTGGCATATTTTACTACTGCTTTTATGTGGCACTGCATCTTTACACGGAATTTGGAGGCAGAACAGGGCATCCTGAGAGCAGCCTTAAGCCATCAGTCACCTGTAAAACTATGCATAAATCCCTGTCCTAACCAGAAATAATGTGGTAAAGATAAAAATTCTTCCAATTTTCTTTCTTCTGTGGAACACAAAAGGAGATGTTAAGCAGTAAATTATGACAGATAATTTTTAAGTTAAATTTCCCTACACTGTATGAAAGTGTGGTTTAATTGTGTTCACTTGTATCTCCAACAGCTATTACAAAAACATAAAAAGTGAATAGAAAGTATATATAGAATGTTTCTATTTCATTCTATTTCTTTTATTATTATCTCAGTCTTGTTGCTGTATTGTTTGTGCACTGGAAGCTCCTGTCACCAAGACAAATTCCTTATATGTGTAAGCATACTTGGCAATAAAGCTGATTCTTATTCTGATGAAACCATTGTAATTTTTTGTTTGGAGGACAGATTTCACAATCTTATACAAATATAAGAAATTAAATTAAGTGTTTCAAACTAGGTTTAAAAGCAACATGCAAAACCACAGCCAATGAAAACACACTCTGTTTCTCATTTCGAAGGCTGCTGCTAGGTAGGACTTCGCATCTTTGTAGGCAGTCGTATACAAAGCGTGCTCAAATTTGAATTAGCTTACTTTCAATGAGATGGCCTTTGCAGAACAAACAAAAACAGAACGTATCATGCTTGCTGTAACAGCACACATTGCTCTCAATCTGCACAAGCGCTCTGAGTAAGGAGGGAATATCTGAGGTAAACTTTAGGAGAGTTATTTTGCGTTTGAGAGAAACAAATATATTTTGCGGCTGTACTTTTATATATACATTATAACACCATGTAACAATTTTTGTTTTTGTTTTTTTTGGTTCCTGGATAGTAAGTGTTATTTCCTAATTGCTTATACCTCAAAAGTATAGAAAAAAACTACTCACTTCTAAATCTTTTGTAGTCATTTTTGTATTACTTTAGTATAAATACATGTTAATTTGGATTCATATGTTGTTTTTTCTGACTTTATGTGAACGAAAAGACACAAATTTGCCCATTTTCTCATTGGAAATAGGTAAATTTCAAAATATCACTGTCCTGGTCACAAAAGCAAAGTTTGTGGGGAATAATAGCCATTTTCTATACTTTTGAGGCATAAGCAATTAGGAAATAACACTTACTACACAGGAACAAAAATTGTGTTATATAGTGTAATACTTTATTTTACATTATATATTATTAGAATTTTACATAGGCCTATTATATATTTTACTCTCGTCCCATCTACTGAGGTACTTCAATTTAGGAATTAACATTACTTGCATTTGAATCATATTTATGGGAAAATCAGCCTAATTTTTGACGAACTATTTCTCTTCTGGAATTTAGACCTATAAAGATGTCTTTATTGTCCTTCAGACTCGAGTTATACAATTACAGGTTTGGGCTTTACACTCTCCTTTTACCACAGATACCTGTATTTATATATTAATTTGTCTGAAAATCTGGTTTGATCTTCATCTTATTTACAATAACAAAAACAAACAGTTTTAACTAATAACACACAAATTATTGAGTTTGCTATTCATAAGAAACCTCTGCTGACATGTACCATGCCTCGCAAAAAAGAGATCTCAGAAGAACTATGATCAAGAATTGTTGCTTTGCATGAAGCTGGGAAGGGTTACAAAATCTCGAAGAGCTTAGATATTAATTTGTCCACAGTTAGACACACTATCTATAAATGGAGATGATTTAGTACTGTGGCTACTCTCCCTAGAAATGGCCGTCCAGCCAAGATGACTCAAAAGGCACACCGCATAATGCTCAGTGAGCCTGAGGTAAAAGAGAACCTTAGAGTGACAGCTAAAGAATTGAAGGAACCATTAGAACTAGTTAACATCTCTGTTCATGAGTCCACTATATGGAAAACATTAAACAGGCATGGTGGGGGCCTGGGTAGCTCAGCGAGTATTGACGCTGACTACCACACCTGGAGTCGCGAGTTCTAATCCAGGGTGTGCTGAGGGACTCCAGTCAGGTCTCCTAAGCAACCAAATTGGCCAAATTGCTGGGAAGGTTAGAGTCACAAGGGGTAATCTCCTTGTGGTCGTGATGAGTGGTTCTCGCTCTCAATGGGGCGTGTGGTAAGTTGTGTATGGATCGCAGAGAATAGAATGAGCCTCCCACGCTGTGAGCCTACATGGTGTCATGCACAATGAGCCACGTGATAAGATGCATGGATTGACTGTCTCAGAAGCCTAGGCAACTGAGACTTGTCCTACGCCACCCGGATTGAGGTGAGAAACCGCGCCACCACGAGGACCAACTAAGTAATGGGAATTGGGCATTCCACATTGGGAGAAAAAAAAGGGGATAAAAACAGGCATGGTGTCCATGGCAGGACACCACGAAGGAAGCTGCTGCTTTCCAACAAAAACATAGCTGCGCACCTGAAGTGTTCCAAAGACCACACTGACACTCCACAATGCTACCGAGAAAATGATTCATGGCCTGATAAAACTAATTGTTTGGGAAGAACACGCAGCACTATGTCTGGTGTGAAAAGGGCACCGCATACCAACATGAATACATCATCCCAACGGTGAAGTACGGTGGAGGGAGCATCATGATTTGAGGCTGCTTTGGTGCTTCGGGGGCCTGGACCCCTTGCCATCATCGGCAAATGAATTCTCCACGACAGGGGAAAATGAATTCTCAAGTTTATTAAGATATCTTACAGGGTAATTTCAGTGTGGCTGTGTGCCAGCTGAAGCTCATAGAAGTTGTGTGATGCAGCAGGACAATGACCCTAAACACTGAAGTAAATCCACTACAGAATGGCTTCAAAAAACAAAAATCCACCTTTTGGAGTGGCCCAGTCAGAGCCCAGACCTTAACCCAGTAGAGATGCTGTGGAATGACCTCAAGAGAGCTGCTCAAGCCAGACATCCAAGAATATGGCTGAGCTGAAGGAGTTCTGTTAGGAAGAATGGTCCAAAATTCCTTCTGAGTATTGTGCAGGTCTCATCTGCAGGTTATTGCTGCCAAAGGAGGATCGACCAGTTATTAAATCCAAGGGTTCACTTACTTTTTCCACAGCACTGTGGATATTTGGGATGTGTTCAGTAAAGACATGAAAGATTATAATTGTTTGTATGTTGTTAGCTCAAGCATCATCGTGTTTGTCTATTCTTGTGACTTTGATGAAGACGAGATCATATTTTATGACCAATTACAGCAGAAAACCATATAATTCCAAAGGGTTCACATACTTTTTTAGCCACTGTAGATAGTCTAAGAGCCTCTTGTAACAAAATACAGACATACACAAAAACAAATCAAGACAAAAAAAAAAAAAAAAATTTAAGAAAAAAATAAATATATAAAAAAATGAAAAGAAATAAAATACTTATACATACAGAGGAAAACATTACACATCATCAGTGGTATTACCAAAACATTTCTCATAGTGTTTCAGGTTTCTGTCACTTTTCTTGTTTTTAGTCAATTGAAGGGATTTAAGAAATGCATCAACATTAGTTAAAAAATGTGAGAGAGTAGGCTATGAGATCTAAACTTTTTGCTCATGAATGAAAAATTTTCCATACTAAATTTTTTTTTTTTTTTTTACAATATATTCCATTGAATTATTAGAAGTGTTGCTATAGTAGCACATAATATCTTTTAAGTGAAAAGATTTGGCAGTTTCAGGGGGCTTAACTATATAAGAATATAAATTATACCAAAACTTCTGAGGTTTTTCCACAATGACAAAACTAAAGTTTCAGCCTCACATCCACAAAATGAGCAGGTGCTGTCAACATCCATATATTTGGACACGTTCAAATACATACAGATTCACATCTTATGCAAAATTTTAAATCTAGGAACAATACGTTTTTTACGTTGGAAATTTTGGCGAGTATGCTTATTATTATTACACTTCTTGTTAAATATACTTATTCCATCTAAGATCAAAGAAGACTCTTTTGTGTCTCCCTTATCAGACATTAAGTGATTCTTCACAAGTTGAATTAGGCTAGCAGGAATTGTTCTGAGCACAGCATTATATTCTTTAAAAGGTATGGGGAAGTCAAAAACAGACATAAAATGTTCATAAGACAAGACTTTTCCAGACTGATCAAAAACTGAAAAGATTCCATTTATGTTCCTATTGAACCACGTTGTAATAAAAAAAGAGAGATTTATTCCTAATAGTTACATCCAAGTTATTCCACAAAAGAGTCTTATATGGTGAAAAATTGTAGGTGTAACATAACTTCCAGGCAAGAAGAGCCTGCTGATGAAATTTAGATAATGCAACTGGCAGCCACTTGATTAGAGATAAAAAAAACATATAGAATTAGGATTTATTAAACACCATTTAAGCCAATTAATCTTAAAGGTGTTTATATCATTAAAATAAAACTCTTCAAGTCCACCTTATTTTCTACTATTTGAAAGCATTGTTTGTTTTTCCATATGAAGTCTAAAAAAAATTTGTTAATTTTTTTGTCTGTACAATCATTAACAAAAAGAGAAAGTGAAGGATATACAAAATGAGCTTTGGATAAAAGAACCCTACCATACAGGGAAAGGTCTGTTTGGAGGTTAAAAATGCTTTGTTTTTTGTTTTTTTGTTTTTGTTTTTTTGACCTTGCCAGAAAAATTAAGCTGTTGTCTAGCTGAACATTTTTTTGTTAAATAAATACCCAGATACTTTACAGTGTCTTTCACTGAAATACCTCCAATTAAAGAATCATTACTTTTATGCAGTGACATTTTCTCACACTTGGACATATTCAGTTTCAACCCTGAAGCACATGAAAACTGCTCAATTAACTTAAATGCTTTGGATAGCTGACTGCTATCCTTTAAGAAAAGAGTGGTGCCATCAGCCAACTGGGAGATATTAATTTCCCTTTCAAAAATATAAATGCCTTCCAAGTCATGTTCATGGATAATACTTAATGATAACAGCACTGTAACTAAAATAAATAAAAAGGGCGAGATTGGGCAACCCTGTCTGACAACTCGGTTAATAAAAAATCTCTGAGAAGTATTGAAGTTAATTAAGACCGAGCTGCTAATTTCCCTATAAAACATTTCAATAATACAAACAAAAGTATCACCAAAACCAAATAACTTGAGAGACTGCAAAATAAATCCATGCTCAAAGGGTCAAAAGCTTTTTAGAATTCTAAGAAAAGAATAATAGCTTTGGAATGCACAAAATCTGCATAGTCTAAAAGATCTAAGATAAGTCTTATGTTATTACTAATGTACCTACCTTTTACAAAACCACCTATAAAAATATTGTGCTGGTTTTACTCAAACTATTTGCATCAGCTTTTTGAGTGTTTTGAACTTAACACATTTTTGCTTGACATATTAGACTTGACATGTAATGCCAACTCAAATAAAAAAAATTACAAGCCATTTTTTTAAGTTATAAAGGCAATATTTATCTTGTAGGGAACTACCATTATCAAATAATATTTACTTTTCTGATAGGCTCACGGATTTTCAAGTTAGATACACTTGATTTTCAAATGCATTTAATTTAAATTCCAAGTTTCCTAATATAGCCTACACTGTATAAAAAAAAAAAAAAAAAAAAAAAAAGTCTGGCAGCAAAGTTTCCTTTCTGATACCATCAAATTACAGTAAATAATCATACCACAAAATTACATGCAATGAACTAAAAATACAGAGCAGATTTTAGTCAAAATTAATTAAATTATAGTATATTATTGTTGATAAATGTTCATTAAACAGTGAAAAAACAGATATAAATTTAGGGCTTTTATTGGTTACTTTATGTAACTGCCCTGTCTATCTACAGCAATTTCCTATTAAAATATTGCTTTTTTCATGTACAATAACTAAGAAGTATTGTATAGAAACGCAATAAGTTAAAAGACAATATCAGCACATTTACAGTATTAAATGTATTTAATTAATTAATTAATTAAAAAGTTGATTGGACAGTGGAAAAACAAGCATATTTTTGTTTCTCCAAGTAAAAATCTACAACACAATGTATAAACACAGAATATGTACTTTTAATTTATGGCATTAAACAGTCATTTTAGTGAATTGCGAACAAATAGTTATTGTTAAAAATATTCATTTGACAGTGGAAAAACAAGCTTAGTATGTCAGAACACATGAAAAATAGCTTCATTAAAAGGCAATCTCTGTAAATGTAAGGTATTTAGCAGTTATTTTACACAATTGTCTGATAAAGTGTTTTACTGCCAAAATATTGGTTTTTATGTGAAAAAACTAGGAAATAAGTAGAAATACTTTAAGGAATAGTTCAATATTTTGAACCCTGGGCCCAAATGACATGTTTTCATGATATCTATTAGTAGAAACCAGAGCTTCGCTAGCTCCCCTGCTCCACCTGTCCAGTAATAGCATCCTCTTACTCTACTGCATGGGCATATGTGACAGTCTTTGAAAACTATGATAAACGCTTTTCAAAACATGACGCTCGCAGTATAATCATACTGGTGCCAGTATGTTATCTGCAAAAATTTAAATAAAACCAAGTTTTCTGTCAATAGTTGTGTGCTATTTGGATAGGAACTATTTTTTCTCAAAGACACACTACCTTCTCAGCCGGTGTAAGATCCACAAGAGCCAGAATAATCCAAAAATAACTGCTGACAGAAAGATTTTTTTTTTTTTTTTTCAAGATAACATACTGACTGTGTATGTTACATACTGTATGATTACACTGCAAGCATCATGTCTTGCAAAACAACGTTTATAACTGTTTTCAAAGATGCATATGCCCATGCAGTAGAGTAGGAGGGGGCTTCCCGGTACTACCCGACGGACGGAGCAGGGAGCTAGCGAATTGCTGGTTCCCTATCTGTCACTCACTCAACGTTGTGTTGATGTAGTGACACTAGGGGTCACTCGTGGGAGCCCCAAACACCTCTGCTTTTTTGAAAAAAGGCCAATGAGAATTGGCGAGTGGAATTTTCATGCCACTCCCCCAGACATACGGGTATAAAAGGAGCTGGTATGCAACCACTCATTCAGATTTTCTCTTCGGAGCCGAGTGGTTCTATTCATTGAAGCTGAATTCATCCGCGAAGTTCATTCACCTCATCTGCTGGATTCTACGGCGCATTTCAGCGGCATCTCCCCCTCTGCACCCGTGGAGTGCAGAGGACGCCCCTGGGTGCTTCGGCAGAAACAACTAAAAGAGTATTTTAAAAAAAAAAGTATATTTTCTTCCTAAAAGAGCAGCACACGGAACGTGCCTTTTCGTCTGTGTGTTATTCCTGGTTGCAGTCGATATCTCTCCACTTCTGATGGCCACTATCGTTGTCTTACGTGTCTAGGCGCTGCCCACATGGAGACATCATTCGTGGATGGGTCTTGTCCTCACCGCCTCGTTCCTTCTACCTACGGGTATGAGGTCATGCCGGTTAGCACTGGGGGTGATTTGGGGTCCTCAATGGGACCACCTCCGTCGGGTATTCCCCCACGGACCTCCCATTCCCCAACACGTTCGCTTGCTCCAGTCGGGCGCTCGTCTCAGGGTGAGTTCGACATCTCGTTCGGAGCCCGGGAGGAAGACGAGTTATCGAGCGCAGCATCGGAGAGCGGGCTCATCTAGTCGGACGCAGAGGCTTAGACTGGGCTTCCTCCTTTGGGAGTGGTCGGCCAGTCCCAGGCCGACGCGGAAATGACGGACATGCTTTCCCAGGCGGCCGCGAGCGTCGGGCTAGAGTGGAACCCTCCGCTCTCCCCTGAACCCTCGCGGCTCGACGATTGGTTCCTGGGCTCGGGGCGCCGCCCACGGCCATGCCCGCCCCCGTTCCATTCTTCCCGGAAGTGCATGAGGAGCTGACAAGATTGTGGGAGGCACCTTTTACTGCCCGGTCCCGGTCTTTCAGCTCCCCCGCTCTCACTACCCTCGATGGCAGAGTGGACAGGGGGTATTCGGTGATCCCCCAGGTGGATAAGGTGCTCACGGTGCACCTGTGTCCGCAGAGCGCCGCCACCTGGCGTGGGTGCCCAAAACTCCTGTCCAGGGCCTGTAGGTTTACGTCGTCCCTGATGGCTAGATCCTACGGTGCCGCTGGACAAGCCGCCTCCGCCCTGCACGCCATGGCTCTCTTGCAAGTACACCAAGCCAAGGCGCTAAAAGAACTGCACGAGGGTAGTTCTGACCCGGGATTGATGGTCACGGTGCGGTCTCTCGGGCAGGCGATGTCCACCCTGGTGGTCCAGGAGCACCACCTTTGGCTCAACTTGGTTGAGATGCACGAGGCTGACAAGGCACGGTTCCTTGAGGCTCCCATCTCCCAGGTTGGCCTATTCGACAACACTGTCAAGGACTTTGCTCAGCAGTTCTCGGCGGTGAAGCAGCAGACAGAGGCCATACAGCACATCCTGCCCCGGTGTGGCTCAAAAACCCCGCACCCTGTCTGCTCATCGCCAAGGGCGTCCTCCTACAACTACAACACCGGCTCCGCCGCAGCCCACCCCCATGGCCCGGCCCCATGTGAAGCCCAGCGCAGGAAGCAGATGCCACCCATCTCACAGCCGGCCGCCAAGAAACCAAAGAAGTCTTTGAAGTGCCCCTGAGATGGGCGACCCAGGAGACCCGCTTCTCCGGAGCTGGTGAGCAGACCACTCCATCCCCCGGTGGAGGGCCGGGAGGAAAAGCTTTTATTTCATTTTCATTTAATTTCACTGCATGTCCAAGAGGCTGCGGTACCCAAAAATTCAACAAAAGAGCGGTTTTCTTATTCCCTGGGTCACATGTTTGGTTTGCACGGCCGTCGTCACGACCACCGTCCACTGTCCCATCTTTGCAGGTATGGCGCCCCAGCAGCGGTCCCCCCGCCCCTGTGCGACCAACTGTGGCACAAACATGCCCACATGGGATTGGGTCTGGTGGACTAAGGGGACGAGACTGCCCCCCCCCTCGGCCAATCTTATGGTTTGTGGTGGGAGCCAGGTAAGTGTTTCGATGTCCCTGGACTCAGCACGGCCACAGGGCTCGACTCCCCTCGACATGGTACCTTGAGCTCCGCCCCACCGCGAGGCCCCACCCGCTGGTACGTCCGACGTGATCATTCCCTTGGTTCCCCTCATCCAGAGTTTGGACATGTGGCTCGTGCTTTCCAACCCGTCGCGGTGGCTGACCCTGACCGTCCGACTCGGCTACGCAATTCAGTTTGCCAGGCGCCCGCCAGGTTCAGCGGTGTCCACTTCACCTCGGTGAAGGGCGAGAACACCGCTACCTTGTGTGCGGAGATTGCTACCCTTCTGCGCAAGGGCGCGATAGAGCCTGTCCCTCCAGCCGAGATGAAGAAAGGGTTCTACAGCCTTTACTTCATTGTACTGAAGAAAGGCGGTGGGTTGCGACCAATCCTGGACCTGCAAGTACTGAACCGGGCTTTGCACAGACTCCCATTCAAGATGCTGATGCAAAAATGCATTCTAGCGAGCGTCTGGCATTAAGAATGGTTCGCGGCGGTAGACCTGAAGGACACCTACTTTCATGTCTCGGTCTTACCTCGACACATACCCTTCCTGTGGTTTGCCTTCGAAGGCCAGGCATACCAGTACAGGGTCCTCCCCTTCGGCCTGTCCCTGTCCCCTCGCGTCTTCATGAAGATCACAGAGGCTGCCCTTGCCCCGCTAAGGGAAGTGGGCGTCCGCATCCTCAACTATCTCGATGACTGGCTAATCCTAGCTCACTCTCGAGAGTTGCTGTGCGCACACAGGGACCTCATGCTCTGGCACCTCAGCCGACTGGGGCTTTGGGTCAACTGGGAAAAGAGCAAGCTCTCCCCGATTCAAAGCATCTCTTTTCTCGGTCTGGAGTTACATTTACATTTATGCATTTGGCAGATGCTTTCATCCAAAGCGACTTACAGTGCACTTATTACAGGGACAATCCCCCTGGAGCAACCTGGAGTTAAGTGCCTTGCTCAAGGACACAATGGTGGTGGCTGTGGGGATTGAACCAACAACCTTCTGCTTACCAGTTCAGTGCTTTAGTCCACTATGCCACCACCACTCCTGAGTTGGACTCAGTCTCGATGACAGTGTGCCTCATGAACGAGTGCGCACAGTCAGTACTGAACTGTTTGAAGGCGTTCAGACTGATAGCAGCAGTTTCACTGAAATTTTTCAGAGGCTCCTGGGGCATATGTCATCCTCAGCAGCGGCCACACCACTCGGGTTGATGCATATGAGACCGCTTCAGCACTGGCTTCAGACTCGAGTCCCGAGATGGGCATGGCACCGCGGGACACATCGCGTGGCCATCACGCCGATCTGTTGCCCCCTCTTCAGCCCTTGGACCGACCTTGCATTTCTATGGGCAGGGGTTCCCCTAGAGCAGGTCTCCAGGCACATCGGGGTTAAAACAGACACCTCCAAGACGGGCTGGGGCACCTTATGCAATGGGCACACAACCACCGGCTCCTGGACTGGCCCGTGGCTGCGTTGGCACATCAGCTGCAGTTGGCAGTACTGCTCGCCCTGCGGAGGTTTCGGCCGTTGGTCCAGGGCAAGCAGTTGTTGGTCCGGATGGACAACACGGCATCGGTAGCGTACATCAACCGTCAGGGCGGTCTACGCTCCCATTGCATGTCACAACTCGCCCGCCATCTCCTCCTCTGGAGTCAGCAGCGCCTCAAGTCGCTACGAGCCACTCACATCCCGGGCGACCTCAACACTGCAGCGGATTCGCTGTCACGTCAGGTAACCCTCGGGGGAGAGTGGAGACTCCACCATCAGATTTTCCAGCTGATTTGGAGTCGAATCGGTCGAGAACAGGTAGACCTGTTTGCTTCCTGGGAATCCTCCCACTGCCTGCTTTGGTACACCCTGACCGAGGCACCCCTTGGTATAGATGTGCTGGCACACAGCTGGCCCCCTGGACTACGCAAATACGCATTTCCCCCAGTGAGCCTACTTGCACAGACCTTGTGCAAGGTCAGGGAGGACGGGGAGCAGATCATCCTAGAAGCACCCTACTGGCCCACCCAGACGTGGTTCTCGGATCTCATGCTCCTCGCGACAGCACCCTCCCCGGTGAATTCCTCTGAGGAAGGACCTTCTTTCTCAGGGACAGGGCACCATCTGGCACCTGCGACCAGACCTCTGGAATCTCCACGTCTGGCCCCTGGATGGGATGTGGAAGACCTAAGTGGCCTACCACCCGCAGTGGTAGACACAATCACTCAGGCTAGGGCTCCCTCTACGAGACGCCTGTATGCCTTGAAGTGGTGTCTGTTCGCTAAGTGGTGTTCTTCCCGATGCGAAGACCCCCAGAGATGCACAGTTGGATCAGTGCTTTCCTTCCTGCAGGAGAGGCTGGAGGGGCAGCTGTCCCCCTCCACCCTGAAGGTGTTTCACGCATCATGATGCAGTAGATGGTAAGTATTTGGGGAAGCACGACTTGATCATCAGGTTTCTGAGAGGCACTAGGAGGTTGAATCCCTCCAGACTGCGCCTCGTTCCCTCATGGGACTTCTCCATAGTCCTTCGGGGTCTACAGGGAGCTCCCTTTGAGTCCTTGGAGTCAGCTGAGCTTAAGGCACTCTCTTTAAAGACTGCCCTCCTGACTGCGCTCACTTCCATCAAAAGGGTAGGGGACCTGCAGGTGTTCTCTGTCAGTGAATTGTGCCTGGAGTTCGGTCCAGGTTACTCTCACGTGATCCTGAGACCCCGACCGGGCTATGTGCCCAAGGTTCCCATGACTCCTTTTAGGGATCAGGTGGTGAACCTGCAAACACTGCCCCAGGAGGAGGCAGACCCAGCCTTGGCATTGCTGTGTCCGGTTCGAGCTTTACGCATCTATTTGGATCGCACGCAGAGCCTTAGAAGCTCAGAGCAGCTCTTTGTTTGCTTTGGTGGACAGCGGAAAGGAAGCGCTATCTCCAAACAGAGGATCGCCCACTGGGTCATCGACACCATCATGATGGCATATCAGGCTCAGGACATGCCACCCTCTGCGGGGTTATGAGCCCACTCCACCAGGAGGGTGGTGGCCTCCTGGGCCCTGGCCAGTGGTACCTCTTTGGCAGACATCTGCAGAGCAGCAGGCTGGGCAACACCTAACAACTTTGCAAGGTTCTATAATCTCTGGGGTTGAGCCGGTCTCGTCCCGTGTATTGGCAGGCACAAGCAGGTAAGTTCCGGGACAACTGGCCGGGTGTACTGCTTGCGCATAGCGCCTTTACCCTCCCTTGAGGTGAAGACGTGCACTCTTGACTCCCAGTCGTGTTCACAGACTGTGATCCCTGGATGACTTTCCTCCTTAGCCCTCTGGCAGCTGAGTTTGCGGAGAAACTAGCTAACCAGCCCAGTATATGCGCTAATGAGCCCCTGTACTGAGGTAGGTGCTCCACATGTGCTGGTTCCCCACAAAATTGTTTCCCTGATGGCAAACTGTGTCTTCCTTGGGCAGAGGCCCCTCTGCCCCCGGTCGCCATGCTCTGTAGAAACTCCTCCCCCTTCGGGTAGGACCTACCATGGGACCTCTCCACATGACGACAAGACTTGGTAAGACCATGTGACTTATTCCACTCAAAATCCACCCCCACCCCCACCCCCCTTTTTGGGTGGGTGTGGTCTCCGCAGTGACTTCCCCTTGGGAGGGACACCCCCTGACGCAGACACTTATGGCTCCCAGTCAGTTAACAAATTCCACTCTTTTTGGGGAGAAAAGAGAGGGAAAAGAGGCCTCGGCTGGGCTAGCATGTCCCTATAGTTGGGCAGTCAACCCGCTGAAATGGCCGGGACCTGGTCTCGGCTCCTCAGCACAAAACCTGAATGAGTGTTTGCATACCAGCTCCTTTTATACCCGCTTTTTCAAAAAAGCAGAGGTGTTTGGGGCTCCCAAGAGTGACCCCTAGTGTCACTACATTGACACAATGTCTCGTTCCCTCCATCAGGGAACGGAGGTTACGAAAGTAACCACGACATTTCTACTAATAGCGATCATGACCGACAACGTCATTTGGGCCCAGAGTTCAAAATACCAAACTATTCCTTTAATAAGTAGCTACATTCAAACAGAAATTTATGTATATTTACACAATCAGACATTTTAAGGATTTAACCAGTTTTTACAGATTCGTTGTTTAAATATAGGTTTGAAGATGTACAAATGTCAAGAAATATGATATAGTGTTTCTTCAAGAAATGCATCTTTCCCCACAGGAAGCTGAAAAATTTGGGAAGATATGGGGTGGACATGTTTTCTTTAGTGCTGGCTCAAGTAAGAGCAGGGGAGTCATTACACTGATAAGTAAGCATCTACAATTCAAATGTAAAAGATAGATTATGAAGAGTCATTATTGTTTTAGCAGAAATTCAGGGGCAAAGATTTTGATTTTGGCTAATATTTCCACACCTAACGCTGATGATTAGGGCTTTTTTATAGATCTTGAAGGGATATTGCAGCCGCTGGCACCCCTCACGATATAATATTGGGAGGAGACTTTAATCTATTGATGGACTTCAGTCCTTGATCATAGAAGCAAAAGTGTATAAGCCCCCTAGAGCAAAACTGACACTTCAGAGGATGTGTAAAAATCTTGGTCTTATAGATATTTGGCGACTGTTGAACCCATCTGGTAGGGATATACATTTTTTTCATCAGTCCATAAGATTTATTCTAGAATAGATTTTTTTATATATATCTTTGTCCCTCATTTCATCTGTTGTTGATTGCTTAATTGGAAAAATCTTAGTCTCAGATCCATGGTGAGTTTAGTGTTGATGCCACATACGGAGAAAAATCAATCATATAGTTGGTGTTTTAATGTATCCCTTTTACAAAATCCTGAATTCCAGCAAATGTTAAAGGCTGAAATCAATGTTTATATGGAGACCAACTGGTCCTCAGTATCCTCTGTGGGCATGGCTTAGAAGGTACTTAAGGCGGTTCTTAGGGTCGGATCATATAGTATGCCTCATTCACCAAAAAATCCAAAGCATGAGAACTTGTTGAGTTTGAAGGGAATATTAAAAGTGCCGAGGCAGAGTTGAAGTGCCGAATGTCATCTGATGGCCTCAGAGAATTGACCCAATTGAAATACAAATATAATACTATTTTGTCACGGAAGGTGGAGTTTTGGCTATTCAGGGCAAGACAGTCATACTTTGAGTCGGACAAAGCAGGGAAGCTTTTGGCTAGATATATAAAGCAGAGAGAGTCTTTTTCTACCGTTCCTCAGTGAAACCTGCTGGTGGTAAAATATTTACCTCAGCCATTGATATTAATAATGCTTTTAAATAATTCTATCTTGATCTCTGTAGTTCCATGTCTTCGTCTACTGATGAAGATATTAGAAACTTGTTGGAACCATTAGAAAAACTGACGACTGAGCAAAAAAATTCTCTTGATTCTGAGATAGCCTTGGAGAAGCTTGGCGAGGTAATTAAGGCCTTGGCTCCAGTGCTAGATGGCTTTGCCGCTGAATTTTTTAGATCTTATGCTACAGAACTGGCTCCACTTTTGTTAGAAGTTTATACAGAATCATTAAAGAATGGAAAGCTTCCACCAACCATGACACAATCCCGGATCAGCCTGATTCTTAAAAAGAACAAAGATCCAAGTGAATGTAAGAGTTGCCATCCAATTCCCTTATTCAGCTAGATGTAAAAATATTGTCAAAAATTTTGGCTAACCGATTAAGTAAAGTTATGACATCTCTTATACATATAGATCAGGTGGGGTTTATTCGGGGCCGCAGCTCTTCTGATAACATTAGGCGTTTCATCAATATCATGTGGTCAGTGGCGAATGATCAGACTCCGGTCGCTGCCATCTCACTTGACGCCGAAAAGGCATTTGATATGATAGAATGGGATTATCTTTTTACGATTTTGGAAATACACGGGTTTGGGAATACTTTAATTGGATGGATTAAGTTAATTTATAGACACCTGGTAGCGGCGGTACAAACAAATGGATTAATTTCAGATTATTTTACTGTGGATAGGGGCACCCGGCAGGGTTGCCCTCTTTCCCCATTATTTTTCTGTCTTGCCCTGGAACCATTAGCAGCTGCAATAAGAAAGGAAGATGATTTTCCAGGGTGGTGGCGGGAGATATGGCACATAAGTTTTTGCTTTACGCATATGATATTTTATTATTCGTCTCCAACCCCACTGGATCTATACCTTGCCTCCACATAATTATTAATTCCTTTTCTAAGTTCTCAGGATACAGAGTCAATTGGTCTAAATCCGAAGCTTTGGCTCTGACAGCGTACTGCCCAGTAATGGCTTTTCAGCCAGGCACCTTCCAGTGGCCCAAACAGGGCATTTTATTCCCAGCAGTTAATTTTAGTTAGAGTTCATTTTGACCTCTTAATAAAAAGGTTTGAGCGATGTGGGCAGGTGGGCTTCATTACATTTATCTATGATTGGGAAGGTTAATGTTATAAAAATGAATTGTATTCCAAAATTCAACTTCCTTCTACAATCTCTTCCTGTAGATGTCCCCCTCTCTTATTTCCAGCAGTCTGATAGTATAGCGAAGTCCTTCATTTGGAATGGTAAGCATCCCAGATTACATTTCAGTAAGTTACATAGGCCGATTGATAAAGGTGGGCTAGGCCTACCCAGGATTTTGTTTTATTATTATGTTTTCGGTCTCAGACATTTGGCTCATTGGTCGCTTCCACCTGAGAGATCCCCTCCCTGGTTTTGTATTGAACAGGAAGTTCTTGCCCCTATTTCCCCATTGTAAAGCCTTTCTATCAAACTAATCAGAGAAGTTAAGTTACACCCCGTTATCTCGCATTTGCACTCAGTATGGACAAAAGTGTCCTGAGTATTTAATTTGGACATTTATTTAAATGTTGCCTCAAGCATATGGCTGAACCCAAAATTACATATTAATAATCAAATCACAAATCAAATCACTTTATTGTCACACAGCCATATACACAAGTGCAATGGTGTGTGAAATTCTTTGGTGCAGTTCCGATCAACATAGCAGTCGTGACAGCGATGAGACAGTACCAATTTACAATAACATCAAATTAACAGCACAATTTAAACATCTGATATACACATAATTACACTCAACAATATACAAATAATAACATACACTGTACAGTATACAATACGCACTATATAGATACACATTATTCAATAAAAAAATAAAAATATATAAAAAAGTATATATAGTATATATAGAATGTACAGTATTGTACTGTATTGACATTCAGGCTGTCGGTTGATAGTCAGTTGTTAGGAGAGAATATAATATAATAATAATATAATTTATGACAGTCCGGTGTGAGATATAAGAGTAAGGGTAATAAAGTGCAGTGCTGATGTATTTTGATCGTGGGAGATCAAGAGTTCAGAAGTCTGATTGCTTGGCGGAAGAAGCTGTCATGGAGTCGGCTGGTGCGGGTCCTGATGCTGCGATACCACCTACCTGATGGCAGCAGTGAGAACAGCCCATGGCTCGGGTGGCTGGAGTCTCTGATGATCCTCCGAGCTTTTTTCACACACCGCCTTGTATATATTTCCTGAAGGGAGGGAAGCTCACCTCCGATGATGTGTCTGGCAGTTCGCACCACCCTTTGCAGTGCTTTGCGGTTGTGGGCGGTGCTATTGCCGTTCCAGGCGGAGATGCAGCCAGTCAGGATGCTCTCTACAGTGCAGGTGTAGAACCGTGTGAGGATGTGGCGGTTCATTCCAAACTTCCTCAGCCGTCTCAGGAAGAAGAGGCGCTGATGAGCCTTCTTCACAACGACTTCAGTGTGGATGGACCATGTGAGTTCCTCAGTGATGTGGACACCCAGGAACTTGAAGCTGCTGACTCTCTCCACTGGTGCTCCATTGATGGTGATGGGACTGTGTTCTCTGTCTTTTCTTCTGAAGTCCACCACAAGCTCCTTTGTCTTACTGACGTTGAGGGAGAGGTTGTGCTCCTGACACCAGTGTGTCAGAGTGTGCACCTTCTCTCTGTAGGCTGTTTCATCATTGTCAGAGATCAGACCTACCACCGTCGTGTCATCAGCAAACTTAATGATGGCATTGGAGCTATGTGTTGCCACACAGTCATGTGTGTACAAGGAATACAGTAGTGGGCTGAGAACACAGCCCTGCGGGGCTCCAGTGTTGCGGGTCAGTGATGAGGAGATGTTGCTGCCTATTCTAACCACCTGGCATCTGCTTGACAGAAAGTCCAGGATCCAGCTGCACAGCGAGCTTTTTAAGCCCAGAGCCGGAGTTTCTCATCTAGCTTGGAGGGCACTATGGTGTTGAATGCTGAGCTGTAGTCTACAAACAGCATTCTCACATAAGTGTTATTTTTTTCCAGGTGGGAGAGAGCAGTGTGTATTGTAGATGCAATGGCATCATCAGTGGAGCGGTTGTTGCGGTAAGCAAACTGCAGCGGGTCAAGAGAGAGGCAGCACAGAGCAGATGTAATCTCTGATTAGTCTCTCAAAGCATTTGCTGATGATGGGGGTCAGAGCAACAGGACGCCAGTCATTTAAGCAAGTTATTTTGGATTGCTTTGGATCAGGCACAATGGTGGATGTTTTAAAGCATGTGGGGACTACAGACAAAGAGAGGGAAAGGTTGAAAATGTCCGTAAAAACACCAGCCAGCTGGTTCGCGCACGCTCTGATGACGCAGCCCGGAATGCCGTCTGGGCCCGCGGCTTTGCGGATATTCACCCGTCGGAAGGATCGGGTTACATCCGCTACAGAGACGGAGAGTGAACTAACCTCTGTAGCTTCAGTCGCAAGAGCTCTCTCTGTGAGGGCGGTGTTATTTCCCTCAAAACGAGCATAAAATGTATTTAGCTCATCCGGGAGAGAGGCAGCGGTGTTCATGGCGGAGTTTTTATTCCCTTTAAAGTCCGTGATGATGTTAATTCCCTGCCACATGCTTCTAGAGTTGGTGGTGTTAAACTGTCCTTCAATCTTGCTCCTGTACTGGTGTTTTGCGGTTCTGATAACTGGCATAACTGGCTTGTTTATGCTCCTCCGCGTTCCCGGAATTAAAAGCGGAGGTCCGCACATTAAGTGCCGCACGAACATCGTTATTTATCCATGGTTTCTGATTCGGACTGTTAAGTCCCCTTTCTGCTGGTCAGAGTGGATTGTGAGGGAGGTTAATATGCTCTGTGACCAATATGAGAGTGGAGTGTTGAGATCCTTTGAACATTTGGTTCAACATTTCGGGATTCCCAGATCTCAGTTCTTTAGGTATTTACAGCTGCGCCATCTGCTCCGTACTATATTTGGGAGTAGCATACACCCCCCCCAAAGCGGCAGATACTCTGGGAGTGGTGATTACTGTGTAGGGCTTTACTGGTTGTTTAGATCAGTGTTACTATCAGAAATAATTAATAATTTGTATAATTAATTAATAATTAAATTAATTAATTGAATCTAACTCATTAAAACCTCATATGGGGCTCCAGTAAATGTAGTGCGCTACGTTTAGGAGCGGGTTTGGTTATTAGCAATAATTAATAATTATCAAAGATAATTATTAAATATTAAAATCAATAGAACTTTGATGAGAATCAATGTTAGCTTTTTTAATCCTTTAAATCAACAATTATCAAAGGTAATCGTTAATGGTTAACATCGATGAAACATTAATTAAAATTAACACTAGCTTTTTGATCATTCAAATTCAACAATCATCAAAGATAATTATCAATTATCAAAAATCAACAGAATATTAATAAGGATTAACATTGACGGGGCACCACCCTGGAATCAGGGACTAATAACCAGATAGTATAACAGTCTCAATATTAGATTGTTTTCTTAGGAAAATCGACATCCGAAGAATATCGATTTTCGGGAAAAAAAACAATGAATGAAGGCTTGAATCCGAGCACTGACATCCCATCAGCATGACACAGGTGTATGCAAAACAAACCAAAACACTTCTCTTTGAAATATAAACAAAGTTTATTTATGCAGTAATATCAATTAATAATTAATACAATGCAGTCAATAAACTTCCGACTTACAACTACAAACTAAACAGTGATATGATTAGATATGGAAATCAAAATAATCCTATAACACATGAGGGTGTGTGTGTGTGTGAGAGAGTGAGTGTGTGTGTGTGTGTGTGTGTGTGTGTGTGTGTGTGTGTGTGTGTGTAAGGAGGGACACGCACAAATTGGCAGACGTGACTCTCATGGAGAGTATGTCATGCGAGACGTCCGGCCAGGGAATATGGCCGCGAATGTGGGTGGAGAGAAACCAGTCAATGGCGTCTACCAGTTACCGCGTGTATCCGCTTGTACGATAGCTTAGGGACAAAGCTGAGCTTTAGCTCGAAGTTATCTACGAGCCAAAAATGTGTGCCAGAATGTTTGTGAGGGGTCGTGTGTGTGTGTGTGTGGTTAGTACGAGAGAGAGAGAATTAAGTGACGGCCCCAAAGCCGATTTCACGATCGTGGGAGAGGAAGCAGCTGTTAGTTTATCACTCAGAGACACAGTGGACGGCTCGTAAACAGTCCCGCGTTCTTTGACTCTTTAATGGATAAACTCAGTTTGCCGGTCTCACCCGCGATTGCAAAAATGCACAACAGTCCAATTCGGTTGGACCACAATACAGCAAATCAAATTCATGATAATTAATACCCTGAGTATTAATAATGAGCGGACATGGCGGTCCGTAAACTGTACAAGCAAAAACCTTGAAACACAAGAATAACACACTATAATATTCTATCTCTGCCCAGACGTAAACCTCTTACTTGAATCGCATGAGGATGCAGGTGGAATGTGTGTTCATCCGTCCTTTAACTCAGATTCGGTTCCTCGAGGCTTGGGTGATGACGGGAGGCCGTTTCCTCGCTCTGTCGGCGGGCGGTACGGCTGCTGATTCTCGGCGGGCTGGCGGAGAAATCAGAAATGTCAACTTGATTGAAGATGGAAGAGAAATCTTTAATCTCTTCACTTCTGCAGGCAAACGGATGAAGATGCGGATTGCTTGGCGGTCTCCTTCGGATCCGTTAGAGTGTTCGGCTGAACACAGAGTAATCTCAACTCATCCAGCGAGATGGAGATTTTATGGCCACAGTTTCAAGTCGGACATTACTTCCTTGTGCCACAAGGTTGCACCTGAGAGCAGCGATGAGCTGCGTCTATACACGGCGAACAAAGTTGCTGGAAGCACATACCGGAACCATTTCAGAGGTATTTCTACTCCTGATGATGTCATGGTTGAGGTTCGTTCTGTTGTGTGCCTCATCCAATAGGAGTTGAGAGTTCGATCCTTTAGTGAGCAAGGCTTCATGGGATTTGTAGTCTGTTTTGGACTCCTTTTGTTTGATTTTGGCATGATTTTTATCAGTAAGATTTATGACTTGGTATGTGGGGGGCTGAGTTAGGTTTTACTCTGTGTTAGGCCTGCCTTTGTCTTCTATCTGAATACATGAGGCCCAACATTCCCCCCTTTGGTCTGAAGAGTTGGTTGTTGTCCAGCATCTTTAGAGCAACTGAAGGGCCGAACAGTTTTTGTCGGTTCACAGTAACCTGTGGGATACGCCATCCATGTATTCCTGATAGGAAAGAAAATGGTTGCACAGTCCATACAGTTCATTAGAGTTCACAGAGGCTTTATTGTCTGGACAGAGATTGAGGCACATCTGGGCATAGAACTTCTAGCTAAAACTAAAACTACATTCATCACACATAAACAATTCAAGTTATTGGAAGGCACAGCATTAACCGTAACACAATCCTTTGTTGTTCTTTGGTCATAACACAAAATCAAAGTAGATCTTGACATTGGTTACTAGGAACAAAATGTTAGAGAAAAGGAAGGTTAAAGGTTAAAAGGCTTATCCTTGGAAATGATTGGTGTTAACCTGTAGGATGGGCTCAGACTGGTGTGTAAAATGCAGCTGTATGAGGAGTGAGTCCAGTCTGGCCTGTAGGTGTTGTATGTACCTGTACATGACGTGTGCAATAATTGCGATGATGATCCAACACTAAGGAGGAGCCAGAGGGCAACCAAACTGATAGGGTGTTCTTGGTAAGATGACGATCTGCTTATGTGACTAGGAAATATAGTGGTCAAGCCAGTCGGTCTGAGACTGAACTTCACTAATTTCATCCCTTCAGCCTGAAGCTGCTGTTGAAGGGTGTCATCAACGGTGAGGCTGTTACCTCTAAATGCGTCCATGATCTCAATTTCTGCGTCATGTTTGTCGACGTTGAGATGGTGGAGGACAATATCGTCAATGTGCACGGTGGCTCCTTGGGGAACCATTAAGAACACTGTTTGGTTTGGTAGCCTTAGTTTAGTGGCTGTATCATGGCAGTCATATGACATTGGGACTTCGGTGGCTGGTGTGTTAACGAACCAGCGATTGCCTGCTCGCTCTACCCTTGTTTCTGTTCCTTCATCTTTGATGGACATGCTACCATGACACTTGTTCAGGGAATTCGGCTCTTAGGCCGCAGAGGTAGTTAGTCACCTCTCTAACAAAGGGGTTGCATTTGGACAAACCCAATGAATGTCCTTTGTCTTGGTACACATGCTAAGTTTAGAGATAAGGTAGAGCGAGGGGTCCTCATCATGGTAAGCGAGTGTTGGTGGTGTTTTGAGGTGAATGTGTGCATTACCTCTCTGAAAACCAACATTAAATACGGACTTTAGTCTGTATATATTCTGCCTTTGATGGTAGATTGAGGATAAATCCTGTTTTGAGGTTCTGAGGATTTACATGGTTTGGAATTTCAGTACCAAAACTATATGCCAGGTGTATCTGTGAAGGTTGCACAACAGAGGTAGTAGCAGATCTAAGGATTTGTTCGACAAGGTCTAGGGAGACCAGGTAAGCTGGAATCCTTCCACCACTCAGACTGTTGACTGAGGAGCTAATTTCCCTGAGGAGGTCCTGCATTAGATCTCTAACGATGCATGCATAAGTTGTTTTCTCTGACAAAGTCCCTAAAGCGTGCAAAGTGTTATTGATAAGAACGGAGTGCAAATTTACAGTGACTATAGTACCCTGAAGGGATTTATTCAGGCCCTGTAATTGTTCTTATTGGAGTCGTCGTCTCTGCTGGATTTTTGGACGATGGTGACTTGTCCATCTGAAGCTGGCAAACTGTTTTCTGGACCAAGTGGTCTCGGTATGTCAACCTGAGCCCACGTGTCCACGATGGCAGTCAATGAGCAGAGCCAATCGGTTCAGTAGGTCCTGGCCAACTAACAGTGGTTCCGTATTAATGGGACATATGTAAACAGGGTGTATTAGCGCCATACCTTGAAAGGTGTCAATCCAGGCCCGTTTTGTGATTGATGACCTATCTTGCGTGTAGCTTGTGATGCTTACATTGCAGGTCTCTGTCTATAACGGTTTGCCAAGGGAGAGCTTTTTTCTAGCTACCTCTGCGAAGGTGTTGGAACCCATTAGACTATTTCAGAACCGGTGTCGAGTAGTGCGTGGGAGCTGAATGACCCATTTGTCAGGCATTGCCCTTACGGTACAGATCGCCCAAGAAGGTCAGAAAAGGAGGGTGTGGCATGTTAGGAGTGACTGTTTTGGGGAGCAACTTGGACCCTGTTCCCCTTTTCCCGACCTACAAAGTAAACTTTGGCGTTAACGGGAGGGGGTACATCGTCTAGTCATACTGACGGGGTTTCAGTGCCGTGTTCCTTTGAGGAGGTCGGCGGACCTGGTGAACAACGGAGCACGTCAAGCTTAGTTACTAACTCAGTCAAGCATCTCCTTATATCCTCCATTTCTTTCCTCAAATCTTGTTCTCTGAGGGGATTTGAAACCTTTCTACCCACCCACCTTCTTGTTTGGGTTTTCGTTCGAACCGCGCCTTTCCTTTCTGCCAGCGAACTGTAAAAGAGGACGCGAGAAGCAGTTTTCCTTTTTCAGGTGACGCTTTTATTTCCCCTTTTCCTTGACACCACTTTATAGTTACGTTCATACACTCTATCCACACTAACACACACACACTGCTTCTACAAACAACTTCCACTATTCAGGAATGGTCACTCTGGCTCAGCTCTGTCATATCCAGTCTCTCACTCTGAGCGTTGTGTCGCTCTCTTTATGCCGCTCTCCCCATGCTCACTGAAATTAGAGACAGGTGTTAGACATAATTTAGCTCAGGAGTAAGCGCCCTTACCGCTTTCTCTCTCCGGAGAGATGCTTGACCACGCCCCCGCTGCCACATATCCCCACCGCCCGACTCAGGCCGGGGCGACATCCGGCCTGCCTACCACTCCCCCCCATTCCTGGAAAGGAAGTCGGCGACAGCCATCTGCGCCCCCGGTCTGTGGACCACCTTGAACTTAAACGGCTGAAGAGCCAGATACCAACGGGTGATCCGGGCGTTAGTATCTTTCATGCGGTGGAGCCACTGGAGTGGGGCGTGATCCGAGCAGAGGGTGAAGGCCCGCCCCAACAGGTAGTATCGGAGAGTGAGGACCGCCCACTTGATGGCGAGACACTCCTTTTCCACGGTGCTGTACTTAGTTTCCCTTAACGAGAGCTTACGGCTAATGTACAGCACCGGGCGCTCCTCCCCCCCACCACCTGCGAGAGCACGGCCCCCAGCCCCCTGTCTGAAGCATCTGTCTGTAAAACAAAAGGGAGAGAGAAGTCAGGTGAATGTAACAGCGGCCCCCCGCAAAGTGCGGCTTTAACTTGCGTGAACGCCTGTTGACACTGCTCCGTCCACTGGACTGGATCTGGAGCTCCCTTTTTAGTGAGATCAGTCAGCGGGCTGGTGACGTCCGAATAGTTAGGCACAAACCTCCTATAATAGCCAGCCAGCCCCAGGAACTGCCTCACCCCCTTTTTGGTCTTGGGTCTCGGGCAGGTCGCAATCGCCGCTGTCTTGTCAATTTGGGGATGCACCTGCCCATGGCCCAAGTGGAACCCCAGATACCGTACCTCCACCCGCCCAATCGCACACTTCTTCGGGTTCGCTGTGAGCCCCGCTCGGCGCAGCGATCTCAGAACCGCCCTCAGGTGTTGCATATGCCGCTGCCAATCATTGCTATAAATGATGATGTCATCTAAATAGGCAGTGGTGTAAGCTGAATGCGGCCTGAGGATTCGGTCCATGAGACGCTGAAACGTAGCCGGGGCCCCAGACAAACCGAACGGAAGTGTCACAAATTGGTGTAATCCAAATGGTGTGGAGAAGGCGGTTTTCTCACGGGAAATTGGTGTCAAGGGGATCTGCCAATAACCCTTCGTCAAATCCAATGTTGAATAAAACCGAGCAGTGCCTAACCGATCCAGCAACTCATCAACGCGAGGCATTGTATATGCATTAAATTTAGACACCGCGTTGACTTTTCTATAATCCACACAGAATCGCACAGACCCGTCGCTCTTAGGCACTAGAACAACTGGGCTGGACCAATCACTGTGGGATTCTTCTATTACCCCCATATCAAGCATCGCATCCAATTCCTCCCGAACAATTTTCTTTTTGTGTTCTGGTAGTCGATAGGGGCGGCTACATACCACCACCCCCGGCTCGGTCTCGATGTGGTGATGGATGAGGTTTGTACGTCCCGGTAGAGGGGAAAACACATCTGCAAACTCCTGTTGCAACCTGGCAACCTCCGCGAGTTGGCTCGGTGAGAGGTGGTCTCCGCAAGTGACCGGGGTGAACTGTTTATGTTTTGAGCTCACCTCCGGTCCGAGCTCCTCCTTCTCGGGAACCACCGTAGCCAACGTCACGGGGACCGCCTCCCTCCACAATTTTAGGAGATTGAGGTGGTATATTTGACGTGCGTCCCCTCTATCGGATCGTTTAACCTCATAATCGAGATCTCCCACTCGTCGTGTGACCTCAAAGGGTCCTTGCCACTTGGCGAGTAATTCAGAGCTCGATGTGGGAAGCAATACAAGCACTTTATCTCCCGGTGCAAATTCCCTTAGCTGAGCTCCCCTGTCATACAGTCGGCGCTGTCGTTCTTGAGCTTGGAGCAAATTCTCCTGTGTTAGTTGCCCCAAGGTGTGGAGTTTTGCTCTAAGATCAAGAACGTACTGAATTTAATTTTTACTGTTTGAAAGTCCTTCCTCCCAGGCTTCTCGCAATACATCAAGCACGCCGCGTGGGCGTCGCCCATACAGCAGCTCGAATGGGGAGAAGCCAGTGGAGGCTTGCAGGACATCTCGTACTGCAAATAACAGGAGGTCGAGCCATTTATCCCAATTTCTAGAATCATCGTGCACGAACTTACGAATCATGTTTTTGAGGGTTTTATTAAATCGTTCCACCAGGCCATCCGTTTGAGGATGGTATACACTGGTGCGAATCGATTTAATATTTAATAACTCGTACAGTTCGCGTAGTGTCCGTAACATAAACGTTGTGCCTTGATCGGTGAGGATTTCTTTCGGAATCCCCACCCGGGAGATTATTTTGAAGAGTGCCTCCGCAACACTGCGTGCTGAGATGTTGCGAAGAGGCACTGCTTCCGGATATCGTGTTGCATAGTCCACTAGGACCAATACAAAGCGATGTCCGCGTGCTGACCGTTCTAATGGCCCGACAAGGTCCATCCCAATTCTCTCAAAGGGGACCTCGATCAAAGGGAGAGGGCGCAATGGCGCTTTTGGGGTGGCCAATGGGTTAACCAGCTGGCATTCTCGGCATGCCGCACACCACCTGCGGACATCGCCGCCAATGCCCGGCCAATAGAAACGGGCTATTAGACGGTTCAGTGTTTTCCTTTCTCCTAGGTGACCTGCCATAGGATTATAATGAGCCATCTGGAATACCATTTCCCGACGGCTCCTTGGAATCAAAAGTTGGGTTGTATCCTCTTTGGTTCGAGTGTCCTGTGTCACTCGAAACAACCGCTCATTTATAATTGCAAAATAGGGATATGAAAGTGCGATGTCAGGCTGGAGTCGTTGACCATCGATAACTCTCACTTGGTCAAAGGCGTGTTTGAGGGTTTCGTCTCGCGACTGCTCCAAAGGGAAATCCCCCTCAGGGAATTCCCTGAGAAGGGGAGGGGCCGCAGCCTCTCCCTCTCTCTCGTCATCATGACGTGGAGCTGTCGAGGATGGCCCCGGCTCCGCCTCCCCTGCCAGAGCATCGCACATCACACATCTCCCTATTCTCACACAGGACCCATCCGCACAAATTCCCTTTAATAAAGCTTTAAAATCAAGCCAATCAGTCCCCAAAATCAGCGGATGGGTGAGGCAGGAACTAACCGCAGCCTCCACTCTATGCTTTTTCCCCCGAAATTTAATTGTCAGGGTCACCACTGGATACTTGTGAATATCCCCGTGTACACACTTCACCTTCACCGTTTTGGATGTGACCAATGCCTCAGGTTGAACCAGGCGTTGGTGGATAGTGGTTTGATTACACCCGGTATCCACCAACGCTTGGTGAGTACCCCCCTTGACACTTACCGGTATCCGGTACACTCCGGCCCGGTCGGGGGCAGCCTGTGGGAGGTCAGAGACCCGCACCACCGTCCCCAGCTCCATCAGAGGGCACTGATCTCGGAAGTGGCTCGGGTCTCCACACCTCCAGCAGGCCGGCCCAGGCGCCACGCCCGCACTTGCGTCGGCGGGCACCCCCCCCTGAGGGGGAGAGCGGCGGGGCACTGGAGTAGGGGAAGGTGTCGCCTCCCACACCCGGGGAACTGGTCTCAGGGGCTGGGTTCCTCCTCGTCTGCGTGGGGCAGGAACGGGACCTGGAGAGAGAGCAGACGAGAGAGAGAGAGGGGAGGGGGAAGAAACAGAGGGAGGAGAGAGAAGGTAGGAGGGATCTTCTGTCCTCGGGATCGCCGCCATGTGGTCCTCCGCAAGTCGGATAGCTTCCTCCAACGACGCCGGGCGGTGGCACTGGACCCACTCCGCCGTTCCTTTTGGCAGTCGAACTATGAACTGTTCCAGTACCACCTGGTCGATAATTCCCTGGACGTCGCGATCCCCCGCTAACAGCCATCTTCAGCAGGCGTCACGGAGCCGCTGGGCAAAGGCAAACGGGCGGTCAGAGCTTTCCAACTTCAAGCTCCGGAAGAGTTGACGACTTTCCTCCGGAGTGCGACCAACCCGTTGAAAGATGGCTTTTTTTAGATCTCTGTAGGCCAGGAGGCTCGACGCTGGCAGTTGTTGAGCCACGAGCTGGGCTTCCCCGGACAGTAGTGGGATCAGTTGGGCTGCCCATTGGCCGAGCGGTCAGCCCCAGATCTCGGCGGTCTGCTCAAACAAATCCAGGAAAGCCTCGGGGTCATCCGCCGCCCCCATTTTCTGTAATGCTGGCGGGGGTAACGGCGTGGGTGTGTCCGGGGTCGCGGCTGAGGATGCCCCCTGGCTGAGGAGGCTCCGGATCGCCTGCCGGTCCTCGGCTTGAGCATGCATGAGCTCGACAAACCGGCGGTCTTGATCTTGTCGGAGCTCAAGCAGCGTTTGTTGGTGGTTCCGATGTAGGCTGGCAAGGGCTTGGAGGATCTCCGCCAACTGGGAGGACTCTACGGGACGACCTCCATCCATCTTCGACCCAAAACTTCAATTCCCGGGTTTCGGCACCAGTGTAAAAGAGGACGCGAGAAGCAGTTTTCCTTTTTCAGGTGACGCTTTTATTTCCCCTTTTCCTCGACACCACTTTATAGTTACGTTCATACACTCTATCCACACTAACACACACACACTGCTTCTACAAACAACTTCCACTATTCAGGAATGGTCACTCTGGCTCAGCTCTGTCATATCCAGTCTCTCACTCTGAGCGTTGTGTCGCTCTCTTTATGCCGCTCTCCCCATGCTCACTGAAATTAGAGACAGGTGTTAGACATAATTTAGCTCAGGAGTAAGCGCCCTTACCGCTTTCTCTCTCCGGAGAGATGCTTGACCACGCCCCCGCTGCCACACGAACGTTTTGTTGTTTAGGCATGCTGTGACCCTGGGGGTGTGTCTGGTCACCACCCCCCTGGTTCTGTTGCCTACCCTGCTGGCGGGGTGATCGGTGCCTCTGGGGTCCTGTTCTAGCATTCACCTTAACGCGAGGCATTTCGTTGCCTTCAAGAGCTAGGCATATGAGGCTTGGATCCCCAGGGCTCTGGCATCACCTTCGTGCCCTCGGGAAGGGCGCACGCATGTCTCCCATGCCAGTTGCACGTATCTTCTGATTTCCTGCATGGTGGGGTTGCCCGTTCTGCAGTGCATCGTGACGTCATATCGCACACACTCATGGAGGTTGTGAAGGAAAAGAGACTTGAAAGCTCGTTCCTCTTCCAGACCTGGTTCGTTACTTCCTTGGAAGTACGTGGTTCTCAGGCGTCTATAATACTCACGTGGAGGCTCGTGCCTCTTCTGGGTGATGGTGAAAGCAGCTATGGTAGCGGAGGCTTCATCGATATACAGCGAATACTCCTAGCATAGGGCTTTACACAGAGCTGAGTAGTGGTTTCATGTACCAGTCGGTAGCGTTTCCATGAACGCATGGACACTCCTTACCGCGGTCTTCCATATAAGCTTGAGTTTTTCACGCGACGAAGCATAAGGCAAATCAACCAGGCAGTGCTCAATTTCCCTAAGATAATTGTTGATGTTTGAATCTCGATTTCTTGGGTCAAAGCGTTCTATGTCCCCTGCGAGGGACTCGAGTTGTCGGATGCACAAGCGTTGGTGGCGGTATGACCACGGGTCGTCTGAGTCATCCGAAACACCATAGTCACTCGGATCGCTATAGCGATGAGGACGACTTCCTCCCCTTCATGGTGGGGAAGGAGTCCAGTCGACGCGTGGGGGTGGACCCCGGATTGCATACAGCTCCCTGGCTAATGGGATCTTCGATCCGCTTACACCACTCTGGGCTTGAAAATAATTGTCCCCCCTCCATGGTGTGGAATCAGTCGGTTTGAAACGCAAGGTGGTGTGACTGAAAACTGACAGGGGGGGCAACTGTAAGGAGGGGCACCTGCATCCAACCAGCGGGCCACTGGAGGAGCTTGAAAGGTGTCTTGGAGGACGAAGTCAGAGACTGTACCACTAGAGATAGCTCGGCTCCTAGCGTGTGTCCCTGGGTTTCTCAGGGGCACATTTCTTCGCGTTGGGCTAAAGAGGGGGCCCTCTTCTATGTCAGATGTTGTGCTGTGCATTTCAGCTGCACTTACCTGATCTGACTCTACTCTTAGCTGGGCAGCTTGAAGCTGCCTGTGCAAGGTTTCGTTTTCCTCCTGCATCCGGGCATTATCTTCCTGTGCCGGGACTTTCTCAGCTTGGGTGCACCTAATTTCTTGGTGCAGGCTGAGATTTTCCCTCTGCACCGCTTGATAGCTGCTCTGCAGCTGGGCGAGCTGGGCCTGGTGCTCAGCGGTTTGCAGTTGGGTTCTGCGGTGATAGAGAAGGAACATTTGGCCCACTAGGTCCGGGATTGTGTGCTTTGGCTTCCCGACCGGGTTGTTGACATAATCAACTAGTTCCTGCAATGCTTCATCACAACGACTAATATTGTAGCTGTTAAGGTTATCTATCTCCTCTACGGAGAGACTGAGGACAGCAGCTACCACATCTTCCAGCGCTGGGTCGACTAACCTCTGTGGAGCTTCAGCTCCAGTCACGCAGAGTGATTGGTGACTCATTTTACTGGGGCAGTAAAAATTCTTGCAACACAGTGGCTCTGATAGTTGTTGTTTTACAGTTGCTATAATGCTAACACGAACACACAGGTGAGAGGCTTCGACCTGTGGCTTACGGGCTACTGTTATGGAATGTGCGAATTTCACTGAGTTCTCTCTTTGGTGGACGTCAATGAAGTGACTTGGCATCTCTCTGTAACATCTAAATGAAAGCGTTAGGAGTTAAATAACAACAACAGCAGATTTTAAGCAGACTATAGTAAATTTACCAGCCCCTAATTCACTCTTAAGAGCACTTTCACACCACACTGGCTTATGTTTGCCAAGTTGTGAGAAGTAAATTGTCAAACAGAAACAAACTTTGAAGTAATGATTCAAGTTATTACGTTGGATTCTTATGCATACACACTGTGATAAACATGGCACGTAGGATGCCTCACACGGGGCACCAATTATTATGTAGGGTTTTACTGGTTGTTTAGATCAGTGTTACTATCAGTCATCCGAAACACCATAGTCACTCGGATCGCTATAGCGATGAGGACGACTTCCTCCCCTTCATGGTGGGGAAGGAGTCCAGTCGACGCGTGGGGGTGGACCCCGGATTGCATACAGCTCCCTGGCTAATGGGATCTTCGATCCGCTTACACCACTCTGGGCTTGAAAATAATTGTCCCCCCTCCATGGTGTGGAATCAGTCGGTTTGAAACGCAAGGTGGTGTGACTGAAAACTGACAGGGGGGGCAACTGTAAGGAGGGGCACCTGCATCCAACCAGCGGGCCACTGGAGGAGCTTGAAAGGTGTCTTGGAGGACGAAGTCAGAGACTGTACCACTAGAGATAGCTCGGCTCCTAGCGTGTGTCCCTGGGTTTCTCAGGGGCACATTTCTTCGCGTTGGGCTAAAGAGGGGGCCCTCTTCTATGTCAGATGTTGTGCTGTGCATTTCAGCTGCACTTACCTGATCTGACTCTACTCTTAGCTGGGCAGCTTGAAGCTGCCTGTGCAAGGTTTCGTTTTCCTCCTGCATCCGGGCATTATCTTCCTGTGCCGGGACTTTCTCAGCTTGGGTGCACCTAATTTCTTGGTGCAGGCTGAGATTTTCCCTCTGCACCGCTTGATAGCTGCTCTGCAGCTGGGCGAGCTGGGCCTGGTGCTCAGCGGTTTGCAGTTGGGTTCTGCGGTGATAGAGAAGGAACATTTGGCCCACTAGGTCCGGGATTGTGTGCTTTGGCTTCCCGACCGGGTTGTTGACATAATCAACTAGTTCCTGCAATGCTTCATCACAACGACTAATATTGTAGCTGTTAAGGTTATCTATCTCCTCTACGGAGAGACTGAGGACAGCAGCTACCACATCTTCCAGCGCTGGGTCGACTAACCTCTGTGGAGCTTCAGCTCCAGTCACGCAGAGTGATTGGTGACTCATTTTACTGGGGCAGTAAAAATTCTTGCAACACAGTGGCTCTGATAGTTGTTGTTTTACAGTTGCTATAATGCTAACACGAACACACAGGTGAGAGGCTTCGACCTGTGGCTTACGGGCTACTGTTATGGAATGTGCGAATTTCACTGAGTTCTCTCTTTGGTGGACGTCAATGAAGTGACTTGGCATCTCTCTGTAACATCTAAATGAAAGCGTTAGGAGTTAAATAACAACAACAGCAGATTTTAAGCAGACTATAGTAAATTTACCAGCCCCTAATTCACTCTTAAGAGCACTTTCACACCACACTGGCTTATGTTTGCCAAGTTGTGAGAAGTAAATTGTCAAACAGAAACAAACTTTGAAGTAATGATTCAAGTTATTACGTTGGATTCTTATGCATACACACTGTGATAAACATGGCACGTAGGATGCCTCACACGGGGCACCAATTATTATGTAGGGTTTTACTGGTTGTTTAGATCAGTGTTACTATCAGAAATAATTAATAATTATTTCTTTAGTTATTAATTAATATTTAAATTAATTAATTGAATCTAACTCATTAAAACCTTATATGGGGCTCCAGTAAATATAGTGCGCTACGTTTAGGAGCGGGTTTGGTAATTAGAAATAATTAATAATGATCAAAAATCAAAGATTTTTAAAAATTATCAAAGATAATTATTAAATATTAAAATCAATAGAACATTGATGAGAATCAATGTTAGCTTTTTTAATCCTTTAAATCAACAATTATCAAAGATAATCGTTAATGGTTAACATCGATGAAACATTAATTAAAATTAACACTAGCTTATTGATCATTCAAATTCAACAATCATCAAAGATAATTATCAATTATCAATAATCAAAAGAATATTAATAAGGATTAACATTGACGGGGCACCACCCTGGAATCAGGGACTAATAACCAGATAGTATAACAGTCTCAATATTAGATTGTTTTCATTTTGCCCCAGACTCTGTATTTAAGGCGATGGGGCAGTCATCAATATAGGAGATAAACACATAATAAATTGGGTCCTGACCAGTGTTATGATAGGCAGACAGATTATTTTAAGGGGATGGAAATCGGCTGGTGTGCCCTCACTTCGGGAGTGGTGCACAGAGATGGGGAGGGTGGCAGCTTTCGAGGAGGTGTCATGTTGAAGGCTGGGGATATGGGATTTGTTTTTATGGGAAATGGGGCAGTTATTTGGCATTTTGGGGGGACTCTCAGGGAGGGGCTGTGGAGAGAGAAGTATAGTTTTAAATGTGTATGATTATATATATATATATATATATATATATATATATACACACAGGGTTGGGAGGGTTACTTTTGAAATGTATTCCACTACAGATTACAGAATACATGCTGTAAAATGTAATTTGTAATGTATTCCGTTAGATTACTCAAGGTCAGTAACGTATTCTAAATACTTTGGATTACGTCTTCAGCACTGGTAGATTTTTTCACTACCAGTATCAATCTCTGCCAGTACAGTAAGACATAACAGATAAATCAAATGGATCTTGTTTTAAGGATTTTTAGATATGTTTACAGGAAAACAATAAAAATTATGATCAAGAATACGATGTTTGCCCTTATATCAAAGGTCTTTCTAGAAAAAAAGAAATTATGATCTAACGTGAATTTTCTTGATAAAAAAATATGATCAGGCCTGGTAACGTGCATGTAAAATGGCCACAAATAGCATTTTAGCTTAGCATAAAGCTGACAATTTACACAATATTTGTTTGTATTTCTTCTGCTCCAAACTTACTTCAAATTTACTTATCTGTCTGCTCGTATGAATGTAACACATCATAAGAAAGTGTTTCACCACTGTTCAAATGCACTTTGGATTGCATCATTTATATGTATAAATGTTTTCCATCTGAAAGAACTAAATATTAAATGTCAATGTCAATGGTTTTTATATAGCACCATTAAACAACCAGGGACCAGTGTGCTGCACAATAAAAAAACAGAACACTTCGACAATACAATATCATTACTAAAATACAGTGCAATAAAACTTCCTCATTGATTATATGCCAAATCAAAGAGATAGGTTTTTAGCTTAGATTTAAAAACAGATATTGATGGTGCATATCTAATACAGAAGAGCAGAGCATTCCACAATCTGGGGGCAGCTACCAAAAAGGCGCGGTCACCCCTACATTTCAGCTTCGACTTTGGGATGCACAACAATCTCTGGTTGGACGACCGGAGAGACAAAACCGGACGATGTTCAGTCAGTAAATCCGAAAGATAAGGAGGAGCCAAACCATTTAAAGATTTAAACACTAAAAGAAGAATTTTGAAATTTACTCGATATCGCACAGGCAACCAATGTAAAGAACGTAAAACCGGCTTAATGTGATCTAGTTTTTTAGTACTAGTTAAAAGACTTGCAGCCACATTTTGAACTATCTGCAAGTGGGATAGAGCTGACTGGCTAATCCCAAAATACAGTGAGTTACAGTAATCCAGCCTAGATGTAATAAAGGTATGAATTACTTTTTCAAAATTTTTACAAGACAGAATAGATTTAAGTTTTGCTAGTAGTCGAAGCTGAAAAAAACATGATTTGACCACTGTATTTACCTGTTTGTCAAATTTCAAACCATCATCAAAAACAACTCCCAGATTTTTAACCCAAGGCTTCACAGAAGAGGATAAATCACCGAGATTTATTTTGGGTGTACTAAAAGAATCCTATGGATCAAACACTATTATTTCAGTTTTACTCTCATTAAAATTAAGAAATGTTAAAGACAACCAAGACTTCACATCACACAAACAGCTCATAAGTGCTTCCAAACCATCAGAACTCTTTTTTAAGGGCAGATAGATTTGAGTTTTATCTGCATAGCAATGGAACAACAGCCCATGCTTCCTAAAGACAGAACCCAATGGGAGCATATATAATGAAAAAAAAAGAATGGTAGCTAAGATAGATCCCTGGGGCACACCACACGAAAGAGGAGCTGCCTCAAATGAAACCAATGTTAACTTTAAAACTTCTATTAGTAAGATATGATTTAAACCATTTAAGAGCACTTCCTTTTATACCAGCACAGTGCTCCATGCGAGCAAGAATGACAGCATGGTCCATAGTATCAAAAACAGCACTCAAATCTAGGAGCACAAGCACAGCAAAGTCCCCAGCATCGCCAGTTAGTAAAATATCATTTAAAACCCTCAAAAGTGCAGCCTCTGTCAAGTGGTGTTTTCTAAAACCTGATTGAAAAACCTCAAAGATCTTATTTTCATCAAGAAAACTCTGCACTGAAAACTATTTTCTCTAAGATCTTTGTAATAAAAGACAGATTAGAAATAGGTCTAAAATTGGCTAAAACAGTAGGGTCTAAGTTCGGTCTCTTAAGCAAGGGATAAACTGTGGCATGTTTTAACACATCAGGTACAGTACTAGTTTCAAAACATCGATTTATCATAGTCAAAAAGTAGGGACCCACTGCATCAAGAACTTGTTTCAGGAAATAGGGAGGAATAGCATCAATGGAGGAACCTGATGGCTTTAACTGACCCACTATTTCTTGAAGATGTATAAAAGAAATAGGTTCAAACTGACTGAACTCAGCAGTACAAACAGAGGGAATGGAAGGATCAAAAGCAGGGGGGGATATCCCCAATCTGATATCATTGATCTTATTATCAGAAAATCTAAGAAAATCCTCACACACAGTTTTTGACACAGCTGGGTATTCACAAACAGTTGGATTAACAACAGCATTAAAAATAGTAAAAAGAGTTATGGGTCTATGGTAATTCTTGTTAATGATTTCTGCAAAATACCTGGATTTTGATACTCTCACTGCCTTCTGGAATTTGGATAATAAATCACTAAGTATTTCAAAGGAAATCTGGAGCCTGTCCTTTTTCCACTTATGCTCCGCTCTTCTACAGATCTGCCTCAAAGAGTGTACGTTATCGTCAATCCAGGGCTCAGCTCTAGGTTTAAGTTTTAAAGTCTTTACAGGAGCCATTGAGTCTAAAACATTTAAACATATGAAATTGAGCCTAAATAGAAGCTCCTCTGCACTCAGATCACATTGACTGACATCCACTGATTGAATAGCATCACAAAAAGCTAATGAAAAAGCTTTGCTAGTGGTTGAGGTAATGAATCGAAATTGACGGACATATTAAGTGGCTTTAGAGGTATTAAATTCACATTCACATACTGGATCCAGAGAGCGGCAGCAAATGAAGTAATCGCTGACCAAGCCCCTCACATGGAGACCCAGAGAAGACCATGACTCACAATGAAACAAATGACAATAAAATAAAAGTAATCTCTTCAGTAATCAAAATACTTTTTGAATGTAACTGTATTCTAATTACCAATGATTTAAATTGTAACTGTAGTGGAATACAGTTACTTATATTTTGTATTTTAAATACGTAATCCCGTTACATGTATTCCGTATATATATATATATATATATATATATATATATATATATATATATATATGTTTTTTTTTTGTTTGTTTTTTTTTTTTGGTGTATATTTATATGTGACTACAGAGATATTCATTGGGGATCAGGGTGGGGTTGGTGATTGAGGAGGGGGAGGGGTAATAGTGGGGGTTAAATGTTGATTCAGTTTATATGTGTTTTGTTTTTCTATGTTATATGTACGAATCAATAAAAAATGTTAATTGGAAAAATTATTATTGCAAAATACATCCCCAAGTAATTCATACTGACTGCAAATCTCTATTTACACTATTCAGCTTTCATTCTGAAAATGTCAGAATGCTCAAGAACTCAAAGTACATCACAAGTTGCTTTTTGAAAGCATATCTCCTCACATTTACAGCTAATGTTTAAGGAATTTACATCAGCAATCCACAGTCTTTACACATTAAAATGCAAGTATACAAGTTATACAAGTTTATAAAAATTAAATAATACAATTAATGTACAGCTGACCACTTTAAAGAATCCTTTTCAGTATTATTTTAGTACATGCTTAACCACACATCACATATGTCAGAGGGTTTAAACTCAGGGGGTGTTATTTTTATTTATTTCATGGAATAGTGGTGAGGCACTTTAAAGGATAAGGCTAGTGTACAAACCCCATTTCCAGAAAAGTTGGGATATTTTGTAAAATGCAATAAAAACAAGAATCTGTGATTTGTTAATTGTCTTGAACCTTTAATTTAACTGACAAAAGTACAAAGAAATTACTTTTAATGTTTTGGCTGACCAACTTGATTGTATTTTGTAAATATAAACACATTTTTATTTGATGCTTGCAACAAACTCAAAAAAAAAAAAAAAAAAAAAAAATTGGGATGGGGCAAAATAAGAGTGAAAATTTTGTAGAATATTCAAGTTACACCGTTTTGAAACATTACACAATAAGCAGGTGAATTGGTAACAGGTGAGGGTATCATGATTGGGTATAAAAGGAGCATCCACAAAAGACTTAGTCTTTGCAAGCAAAGATGGGTCGTGGCTCACCACTTTGTGCCAAACTTCATGAGATTATTGTTAAACAGTTAAAAACAACATTTCTCCCACCCCTGGAGTCGCGAGTTCGAATCCAGGGTGTGCTGAGTGACTCCAGCCAGGTCTCCTAAGCAACCAAATTGGCCCAGTTGCTAGGGAGGGTAGACTCACATGGGGTAACCTCCTTGTGGTCGCTATAATGTGGTTCTCTCTCAGTGGGGTGCGTGGTGAGTTGTGCGTGGATGCCGCAGAGAATAGCTTGAAGCCTCCACACTGTCTCCATGGTACCGCGCTCAACAAGCCACGTGATCAAATGCGCAGATTGACGGTCTCAGATGCAGAGGCAACTGAGATTCATCCTCCACCACCCGGATTGAGGCAAGTCACTACGCCACCACGAGGATAAGTGCATTCTGAATTGGGCATTCGAAATTGGGGAGAAAAAGGGGAGAAATTACACACACACACACAAAAAACATTTCTCAACGCAAGATTACAAGAATGGGCAAAAATTCCAATTGCAAAACTGCAACAATTAGAATCCTCAGTTCCCAAACGATTAAAAAGTGTAATTAAAAGGAAAGGTGATGTAACACAGTGATAAACATGCCTCTGTCCTCTGTCAGTGTTTCGACTGATAAAATCCTTTTTCAGCCAGCGATACCTGTAACGGGGCCATGGTCTGTGTTCTTGAATGGCTTGGTTTTGTTGGCATGATGTCCACATAATCATCCGATGGGCAGTTATTGGTTTTCTTTTTTTTTCTTTTCCTTTTCCAGTTCACAGGCATCTCCACATTCCTCTTCATCACTTGTATCAGAGTCCTTCTCAAAGTAACTGTTCCCAATTTGGACGGCATCAATGACATCATACACATTGTAGATAAGACGGTCTTTCCTGGCTGGTGGCATTTTGAAATGGGAAAAAAAAAAATCACTGATTATTTTCCAGGCTAAATAATCTCAATGCAAATCAATCCCAATCATACTTACACATTTTAAAGAATTGACCCATTCCACAGAATCCACACAATACTGTCTGGCTAGCTTATTGTGCCCTCTACTTATCATGCTAATAGCACGTATACCCCCCACATTCCAGAACATTATCACCTGTTCCTCATGAAGCAAGCAGATATTTGGGCAAACAAGCAAAGCCCAGAAAAGAAAACAGGACCAGTTAAGTATATTTTATAAATGATAAGATCCAGATAGTTTCAAATATTGCTACACAAATACTTTCAAATTCTCAAAGAAATAATTTATTCCTTAATTCAACTTGAACTTATAATTTAATAATCATTAAATTTTGATTGAAACTCAAAATGGTAACAAAGAAGACATTTTAAACTTGTGAATGATCAAACATAGTATGTTTCTATTAGTATTTTTTTCACATGGAACAGGTGAAAAGTACAATTCATCCATGTAATGTGCAAGGTGCACAGGCAAATTTTGCTACCCAGTGTTGTAAAATTACAACATTGACATAACAAGCTCAAAATCTATTATGATCAAAGCATTCAACAGTACCTTAATATCTACATGATCTAGACATATTACTAATCACAGAAAAAAATATTTTAGGCATTTTACTTACTTGAATGTTGATTTATCCAGTCCAGTAAAACAAGATGATGTGTTTCAAGGCAAGTTTGCAGGTTGTGTGAGTTCATGGCCAGGTGAACAGGCCTATTTACAAAATCTACCATCCAATAGCATTGCAAGGCTGAACAATAGGAACTATTAGTTGTGTAAATGTGGTCTTAGAGAGAAAAAAAAACATGTGCAGGTTTATTTTAGTAGAGCTAAAATTTATGTTGTAATATTACAACAGTGGGCCTCACAGGGTTACATTGCAGCCGTTTTGCGGTTATAGCATTCTCGATCAATTAATATTTTGACCCAAAAACATGGGAAAATATGGCCCAGATTTAAAAATACAGGTTGGCAAGCTAGCTAGCTTCTTGTAATGCCATCACAAGGACACATGAAAGAATCGTGCTCTGGTGTGCCTCGTTTTTTTTAATCTCTTAGTTATACCATCACTGTTGTTGTGACTTCTAGGTGACGTCGATAAAGGTCTATATTTACAATATGGTTCCTAATTGTCTATAAGCTATCCAGGCTTCCTCCTAGCTAGATTTTTACAACAGATCAAGGGTATGACAGTAAACTGCTGTTCTACTTAGGATTGATAATAGGGCAAATATAACAAATGAGAAAATTATCTTAAGATACATTCAATGCGGGCAACAAATACTGTGTGTGAGAAACTGATGTAAGATGACACCAAACTGCCTGTTCACTCTCACCTGGCTGCTTAAATACTTCTCCTTAAATACAGGCATTTGTATAGACAGACCATGCAAACCTTTTGGCCTTTTCCAGACAAACATTCATGAGAGGCAGAAATGTTCATTTCTAATTTGAATGTTGTTGTTTTTTCTTATCACACACAGGACCTAGGCCACCCTAAGATGGAAAATAATATAAATTTGTGGGAATCTGTAATTAAAACAAGCTTACACATCCACCATCCAAACTTGAATTTTGTCCACTAATATATTTCATTAGCTTCACTGTAGTGTCTAAAATGTAACATTAGCTTGAAAGCAGAAAATCAATGAGAACAAGGTTATTTTTCCATGATAATGTTATGATGCACTTAACATTAGCTACATTACTGCACTGCATTTATAGATCAGTTAGATTTAGCCATTTAGTTTTCCTTTAATTAAGCTTGGTTGACCATCAGCTATAAAGCTGCAGCAGGATGGGTATCGTTAGGATTTTATCGATACTACTACTCTTATCGATACTCCTTATCGGTTCGGTTCTTTATCGATGCTCTTATCGGTTCTCTTTCATTACTAAATAATTGCTTTTTTTTTTAATATTTTATTTTTAAAAAAAAGAAAATTCAGAATAGGATTAGAATTTGTTTATATATTTTAAATATAACTAAATGTTGTTTCTAGAGCAGCAACAGTAATGTTTACAACAGCATAGTCACTATATAAACTCAATATCTCACTGGAAGCAAATCTAAAATGTCAATAAAATAAAGACATCAAAATACTGAGTGAAGTTTAGAAATAATGAAGAACACAGACATCAGTCAATATCAGTCATTCCTCCTGTCCTCTGTCCTCCTCCCTCTGCTGCTGATGTGATTCACTGCCTGCAGGTATCGCTGGTAAAGAGAGGAGGCTGGTTTGTCTCAGTCAGTAGCTAAGTTTACAAGAATTTGCCAAATTTTAAGATACATGGCAAACTAAGCTAAACCGTTAGACTACATACAGACAACGTTCATTTTAGCTTGTTTGGAACTATTCGCTATCAGCCAAGCTAGCGTGCTGTGCTTGTGTAAAAACAAACTTCTGCTCTCCTCGACACAGACGGGGCTGGGAAAGCAGAGGAGTCTGTGTCAGATGGGAGACTGCAGTCTGATAATAAAGTACACCAAAACGTTAAAAAGCATCAATAAAAGAACCGGTAATGTTGGAGCTTATTATTACTACGGTCTTTAATAATTTAGCCGCAGGCCCATTTAATACCGAGTTTCGGTACCCATCCCTAAATCAGTCATATAAATTGGACCCTCTCCCACAGCAACCCACATATCATTAGCATTAACTTGCTGAGCAATTTGAAAATTAAGATAATTGGCTTAACTGTGTTTTAGACATTGAAAATTTGCCTTATTAGACTTGCCAATAATGTTAAGATTACATAGCTTTTTTGCAAGCTAACAATAGCTATCATTACAGTAGCAATTTATCAGAGGAATGCTAGCATTAGCTTCAAGACTGTCAACTTGACAACCCTTGGGTTATTATTACCGTATTATTATTATTATTATCATTATTATTATTATAATTAGGCAGACATTCATTGCTCCTGGGGGGAAATCTGTCTAGCATGTCATCCAAACATTAATTCAAATCATCTCCTAAAATTACAAAAGAACCTGGGTATCTTGCTTACTTGACATAATGATCCATCTACCTTCATTTGAAGTCATTACCTCCAGAATTTGCCCCTTAAATTTGTGTAAAAGAATTGAAACCCCAGCAGAGTGATAAAAACCATGGCTACAGTAAATTAGATTCCCCCATTGACTTTTCCAGAATTTAACATCCAAATCACAAGAATGTGTTTTCTGAAGAAAAATTAAATCAGTTTCGCAGCTCTTACAAAATAAAAAAATAGCTTTCCTCTTTACCACATCACGCTGTAACACGGACTCAGGCTGAGTGGGATCCATGTGCGGTTTATTAAAACACAGAAAGTTCAGAGTACAGACAAGCATGGGTCGAATAACCAGGGCAATCAACAATATCAAATGCAGGGCAGTAAACGTGGTATAACAGGCAGAGGATCGGGGCAGGCAGCAAACAGCAATAGAAATAGTCCAGGCAAACACAGTGGTAGGCAGGCATCAAAGATTCGTACAGAGGTAATCCAAGGCAGAGTCAAACATGAGCAGAACAACACAGGAAATAATAATGCTCAGAAATGTAGCCGGGGCAAACAAGACTTCACAAAGAGTGAACACACACCGGGCTTAAATAGTCTGAGTGATATGGAACAGATGTGCAGTAATCAGTCCAGGTATGTGGGCACTTGGGAAATGTAGTCCAATAATAATACTCAGGCGAGGGAGACCTCCAGTGGCTGATTGGGGAATCTTCACCGGCATTCGTGACAGAACCCCCCTCCCACATCCGACGTCAGGGTCTTCCTCGAGGTGGAGGGGAAGGTGTGAGTCCTTTGAAATTCTGCGATGAGATTGGGGTCGAGGATATCATCCGCCTTGACCCAGGACCTCTCCTCCGTACTGTACCCCTCCCAATCTACCAGATATTGGATCTGACTTCCCCAACGTCTGGAATCTAGAAGATTTCGCACTAGAAATGTCTCCTTGCCATCCACGATCATGGGTGGGGTGCCTGAGTCACTGCCTTCCTCCTCCACCCTCGGACCACCGGCAGGTTTCAGCAGTGAGACTTGGAAAGTGGGAAAGGATAGAGGAAATCAACAAACTCACCTTGCGATTGTGTGTTTGAGGGGGTCGTGTTGGGCAGTCAGATCTCAAATGTCCCACTTGGCCACAATATAGACAGATATGTTTCCTGATGCACCGTTCACGCTCCTCTTTGGAGAGATGAGTTCGACCGACTTGCATGGGTTCAGAGTTATCACTGGGTTGATTTGTTTGACTGAGAGGGCTGGTAAATCGGTTAGGTCTCCTGGAGCAAATTAGATTGTCAATGCGAATAGCGAGGTCAATGAATTGGTCCAGGGTTCTGCCTTCATCACAGCAGGCCAGCTCTGATTGCACGTCAGTGTTTAATCCTTGACGAAACAGCAGTTTTAATGTGTCTTCCACCCACACAGTTTGCGCAGCGAGAGTGCGAAAAGACAGAGCGAATTCAGCTGTGGTATTTCTTCCCTGACGAAGCGCAAGCAGTTGTTCCCCAGCACTCCTTCCTCCCTCAGAATGTTCGAATACTTCTCTTAGTCATTGAATAAAATCACTGAAAGTGGTGCGGTTTAGTCCTTGATTGGCCCAGACAGCTGTTGCCCATTCCAACGCCTTTCCCATGAGCAGTGAACACACAAGAGAGATCTTACTATCATCAGTTTGGTATAACGAGGGCTGTTGAGCCAGGAACATAGAGCATTGCATAAGAAAGCCCTTACATTTGGTTGCGGTGCTGTCAAATATGTCTGGAAAGGCTAAACGTGGACTGTGAGGCATTATGACTGGTACCTGACTCGCTTGAGGCGCTGGGGAAACGGATTCAGGTGCAGTCCGATGGAGACTCTGTACGGATTTCACCAACTCCTCCGTTAGCGTGGTGAGTCAGCCTAGTTGTTGTTGGTGAGATGCCAGTAGGTTCGCTTGGGCAGAGAGTTTGCTGGACAGATGCATGAGGACCGCTGGATTGGTAGTTGGCAAAGTCTTCTGTAACACGGACTCAGGCTGAGTGGGATCCATCCAATCTTCACCAGCGTTCGTGACATGCATACCCCTTACATTTAAAGACATAACAGAAAACAAACTAAACCTAAAGCCCATAAATGGAGAATTGTTTTTATATATATTACCAACAACTGAAAAAACTGTAAGATAGCTCTACCTTAGAAAGAGATGTGATATACAACCAAAAGAAATCATGGAACATTGAACAAAGTGGTATATAGATCACAATCTTGAACCTAAATAACCATCTTTTAAATATAACAAAATATTTGCCATTATAGAAACATGTTTAAAAGAACTGGCTAAATGTATTGAAAAGTCATCGATAACTAAAATTCGAAACATGAGTGTGGAGGTGAAGATGTGGTCGAGCGCCCGTCTGGGGAGAAAGAAAGCAGTAAGGACATCCACCTGAGATGAACTGTGACTAATTACCATCTCTATGTTCTCAGTGTGAGTCAGGGAAGATAAAAAGACGGCCAGGTCACAGAGAGAGGAGAGACACAGACAGACCATAGTCTTCGTGTCTGAACCCTGAGAGAGTGTCTTGTGTTGTGTGAAGCTGAAAAGCGTACTGTTTATTTGAGTGACGCTGAAAAGCCGTGTTATGTTTTGAGTGAAGCTGTACAGCGATTGCTGGTTATTTGTGAATAAAAAATAACTCACGTGAACTGTGGAAACTTGTACCTGCTTCCTCCTTTATCTGCCCAACCTGAACCTTTGTTACACTGGTGCAGAAACCCAGGATAAAGGAGGAAGCAGGAACCGGTTTCCACGCCCTCACCTCCACAATGATTCTTAATTTCAGAGCCAACTTTGGCACTACACACTGTAGCTGGCCCATTTAAGAAGTCAGTATATGGCCAAATATAAGGCAATTATTTAGTGGTCTAATCAAGTATAAAGTAAAGTAGCTGAATACCGTTGTACATGGAGAGGAGAAGCAGAAAGATGCAAGACATCCTACTTCACACCAGAGTATTCAAATCTATTCCCATCAATCAGAGCAAACAACCCCCAGAAAGAGGCTTTCTTTCCCTCATCCCTGGCTTTCTTGACTAAAGGCCAAAGTTTTTCTCTTGCGGCCCTGTCCTCTGGGGATAAGGCCTCTTTGAGTCACAACTTGTCAAAAAGAAACCTACAACCTCTGGCAGCTTGCCAGACAACATCGCAGAGATGACGGAGCGCAAACAGGATAATTATGAATCTGTGTGTACCATCCTTTATTCTCGGGCCGAGACGATGGGCGATATCCACTGCCTCCTCCATTCTGTCACTGATGCCAGGTACCACGTGGCTAAGGATATCGATTACCACACTTTGGACATCGTCACCATCCTTCTCCTTCACCCTATGCAGCTTTAGTGTCCACCTCCTATTGTACCGCATACAGTCTCCTACCTCATCTTTTAGAGTTTTATTCACCTTTTTAAAGATCCTGTATCTCAGCAGACATGACTTCTGCACCTCTTTGTGCGTCGTTACCTCAGTAACAAGCTGATGTACAGCAGAAGACAAATTCTCAATTTGCTTTGCTGTAATGCCAGTTGTCGTGTCAATTGTTGAAATTTTCTGAAACATCTCGTCGTACTTGCCGGAGAGTTTGCAGATAGCAGCCAAAATTTCAGCAGATGTATCACCGCTCTCCCTGTTTTCTCGTTTGGTCTTTTTCGGATGGGGCTTCAAGGGAGTATCATTCAATACATTCTGATTGAAACTGACCAGTCTGCTCAGTAGACAGTAAATGTTATAAAGCATGGAAATATGTAAATAATCATTATTTACAATCAATAGGATGCATTTCTTTGCATGATACATTGTCTGCATTTATACAAAAGCCTATGTTGGCGTTAGGTAGCTAGCCAGCTTTATCAATAGCTGCTAGCTAAATTTGGTGGATGATGACAGTAGCTGTTTATAAAATAGACTGTACATTATAAATTTGTTGACACAATTCAGCATTGATTTGATGCACTGCGTTATTTGTTATTCTCAAATAACCCAGCAATTGTCATTTTTAACCCAGCATTTTTTAGAGTGTGTGTGTGTGTGTGTATATATATATATATATGTATACACACAAAGGATATATTTAGCTAATAAAATATTTGAAAATCTAAAAAAGTGTCATCTCAGTTGTGGCAGCACGCAAAACTCCGTATGCCACTTCAAATTTTATTTTACTTTCACTTTGTCAATTCAATGACGTAAAGGGAGGCATGTGTCAATTAAAGGGATAAGCGAATATAAGGGCGAGGCTAGTGCACCGGGAGAGAGACGTCACAAGTGAATGCAGTTCTCATGAGAGGGTTGTCGGAGAGGAGTGAAAAGTATGGGTACCGTGTGGTACTAAAAGATTAACAAATCTTACCGATCTAAAACTTTTAAACGGTAGTGTAGGTCTAAAGTTAAGTAAAATCTTTATGTAAAGAAAATGTATAGTCAGATTACTTCTTTTTTTTGGGAGGGGGGGGGATTTTTCCCCCTTTTTCACCCAATTTGGAATGCCCAATTCCCAGTGCGCTTTTAAGTCCTTGTGGTCGCGTAGTGATTTAGACCTGCGAATAATCCTCACATGCAGTGTTGCCGTTGCAAGGGCCACCATCCTCCTGGCAGTTGTCCTGACTATGATTCACTTTCGGCCAACCAGTTGTCAAATCAGCATCCTTCCATTAATAGTAAGCATCCTTTCCCGACACCTAAACTTGGTAATCAGATAACTAACAACTTTATGACTACCACAGTAACACACAAAGCATCCTCATCCTCCAAGAAGACTACATTCCCTACAGCTCCACCTCCTGTTTTTGTAACTCAACAGCTAGTTGTCCCCATTAGCATTGGTGCTTGGTCGGGGAAGGCTATTCTAGATACTGGAGCAAGCTACACTCTGGTACATGAGAGCCTTCAGAAGGAACTCACCACACAGGATACACTCCACCCCTGGTCTCTTGGTCCTCTATACCTAGCAAATGGAAAGGCTGAAGTACCCTTAGGATGGCTTAACATAAAAATTCAACTACACAACCAAACTTTCACTATAGTTTCTGTCCTGTCATCCAAAGCTCTTGCCTATGCGGTTGTCTTGAGTTTGGATTTCATGTTCTTCAGAGGATGTTCTCCAGCACCACATCTACACCACTTATCAAGTGTCCATCAAGCAATGGCCATATCGCATGCTACCTGTTAAACAAGCAGTAGTAAGAGAACAACTCGAGGAGATGCTGAGAACAGGAGTAGTACCTCATTCCGGTTGGGCCTCTCCTGTAGTTCTAGTCCCAAAGAAAGATGGGAGTCTCTGATTTTGTGTGGACTACCGAAAGGTTAACGCCATAACTGAGAATGATGCCTACCCTCTTCCAAACATCGCCGAGATTCTTGAGTCTCTTTCGGGTGCTGCCATTTTCTCCACAACAGACCTCAACAGTGGGTACTGGCAGGTATCGATGGACCACAAGAGTAAGGAAAAAACTGCTTTCATTACTCCTTCAGGGTTATATCAGTTCAACGTCATGCCTTTTGGATTAAAGAATGCTCCAGTAACTTTTCAGAGATTAATGGAGAAATGTCTGGGAGAGGCAGTATATGTTTTGTCTACATCAATGATATAACTGTCCACTCACCATCTGTAGCTCAACACTTCATCGACCTCCAGACTGTTCTCCACCGATTGAAAAACTCCAGATTAACCATCAACCTGAAAAAAGCAAGTTCTGCCAGAAGGAAATTACCTTCCTAGGTCATGTTGTCAACATTGATGGCATCAAGGCTGATCCAAGTAAGGTTGAAGCTATAAAGTCTTACCCCGTACCACGCAACCTCAAGAAAGTTCAGAGATTCCTCGTATTGGCTGGGTGATACCACCGATTTGTACCCAACTTTTCTCAGATCACTGAGCCCATAAACGCTCTGAAAAAGAAAGGGCATTCATTTGTTTGGTCCCCACAGTGCAAACAAGCTTTTCAAAAACTGAAGGCATGCCGAACCTCACCTCCTATTCATGGACACCCAAATCTCAGCCTACTTTTCATTGTGTACACGGACACCAGCGACAGTGGTTTAGGTTCCATACTGACACAACGAAAAGACCACAGTGGAGAAGAGGTGATTGCTTACGGAAGCCGAAGCTTGAACAAAGCAGAAATAAATTACTCTACCACGGAAAAGGAATGCCTTGCAGTTGTGTGGGCACTAGAGAAGTTGCAACATTACCTCGAACCCAAGATGTTTACAGTGGTGACTGATCATTCCACGCTACAGTGGGTACTGAGTTCCGTAAAAACCACCAGCCGCCTCATCAGATGGGCCCTGCAACTGCAAATATTTAATTTCATTGAGTACCATAAGGGAAAATTAAATGTGGCACCTGACGCTCTCTTGAGAATTCCCATCATACCCGACTGCAGCCTGTACTCCAGCTGAAAGGAGGATCCTGAAATCCCAGTCTCTGCTGTTGTTATCTGGGAAGAACAACACAAGGATCCTGAAATCACAAACATATTCAAAACACTGGCAGAGAATCACAACATCCTGAACGAGCGATGTGTGATCGTTTAAGATAAGCTTTCCCACAAAACTCAGCTTTGATCTAACCATTTTCGATACAGAGTTTATCTCCCTCGCAGCCTCATTCCTACAGTTCTCCAACATTACCACTCCAACCTATGAGTGGCCATGTAGGAATCTTCCAGACATAAAAACGTCTTCAGGATGTAGTATTTTGGCCAAGCATATGGAAGGATGTAAAAAATCACGTCAAAAGATGTGTGAAAAGTACGGGTACCATGTGGAGTGAGGCTTATGTTTTCTGTCAGCCTGACGCTTCCAGACACGCTGTCTTCATTGAGTCCGTGAAATGGGGCGACGCACTTCATTCGCAGCTTCATTCTTAAGCCGTCCAAATGTGAATGCACGGTCGGATATAGGATCATCCTTGAGCCCACTGCGGTCCCAAAACACTCTTCAGTAACCTTGCGATCTGCTAAACTTAGTCAGTGACACAAAGCCGTTCTCTCACACAAACATTTTGGCACACACGCTCTCAGACACACACACACACACACACACACACACACACACACACTTACCATTCAAATCCACACTTTTGATGTGTGACTATTGGGGAGAAGTGAACGCTCTTTGTAGCTAATTTCCCAAGTTACTGCAATATTGTTTTTTTTGTGTGCGTGTATGTTTTTGTTTGGTTTGAATCCCTTCTTCTACTAATTGCATATTTAATGTGTTCTTTTCATGTACAAATTTGGAGTTAATGTGGACATGTGAGTCTGCTGTTGCGGAAACCCACTTACTACAAACTGTGACCCGTATCTGCATGGATTCGCATCATATGTATTGTATGAATGTGAAAAAGAAAAACAACAAGAAAAAGAAAAGAAATTAGAAGTTTGGGACTGGAACTATTGTTCAATGATCATTTATTTATTTATTTTTTGAACAAATTATCTTTTGACTTTGTTATTTGAGGGGTGTTGGTTAAACCCTTTTACGCTCATTAAAGTGTTGAAAGGAAGAAAATTCAGACTCTGTACATTTTTGTTTTGTTGTATGTAATAAGTGGTTTTCATATGCTATCCTGGGTTAAATTACATTGTGACAGGCATAAACCTTTCTGGCGCCCGAATTTTTCAAAAATAAAATAATTAAAAAACAAATACAAATTTTAAGATTAGGGCGGCCACCACCGTTACACAGTCTGTGAATTAAATTATGGGACATGCGCACAGTTGTAGAACAGACTTGAGGAGAAACAATGAAGGTGTTTCATCATGTAAATATATTTAAGCAAAACAGAATGATGATCGGACATACCCTAATAATGAGTAGATTCAATGACAGCATTCCTGCACAAGAACCAATGTATTTCTTTGCTGTTCAATGTTCAATTGTAATGAACAATTTTGGTGAACTTTTGTGTTTACATGCACCGTATCTTTGAGTTCATGTTTTTATTTTGTATACAAGGGCGTAGCAGCCTCTTTAAAAAGGTGATTCGGTCACCCACACTTTTTCAAGCTAAACCCATACCGGGTCCAAATGGTGGATTTGTATACAGTATTCTTCACGTTTTGTTACTTTGGGCAACCATGAGCCGAAACATCCCTTACGTAATAGGTCGTCACTCAGTCTAATCAACGCAGCTCCATTCATTTGAGATGCTTTCAACAATACTCATTCATCCATGATTTTTATCGGCATTGATGTTGATCTAAATTAATAATATAGAGATGAGGAACACACAAAGAGAGTTATTTGTCGGCATATCGTTCTTGATTGTCAGCATTACGTGAAAAGCACTGCAGAAAAAAAAAAGGACAATCCTTCTTTCAAGCACACATTGTAAGTGGAGTTTATGGCAGTGCCTGTGTCTTCATTTAGCTATTCTTTTTACATTATGCTTGTGAGTTAAAAGTTTGATTAGTACTTTTTGCCAATTTGAGCGGATTACTAGATCTGTGTTAAATATGTAAAGCTATTTTTAATATCAGCTACTGTTTTTTACCTCTGTGTTGGTGTTGACAAACTGTAGGAAAAAAGATAGATCTGCTGTGTTTTTAGAACACTTAGGCTTTTTACTGAAGTCAATAGATATGTAGACATGCTTTTTTATACATGAATACTACTGACATTATTGAAACTCATAATTAAAATAAGCCTATTATTGTTGACTTTTGATAAAAGTCATGCTCAGAAGCTCACAAACAGTAGGGAAATGATAGATTTGCTTTGTTCTTATAATGCTTAAAACCACTACTAAAGTCTCTTTGTAGATCTGTAGATATACAAATTTTAAAGGATTAAAATTTTCTTTTGATTGTTGATTCAGTGACTAACTCATTTCACACAAGACATTCATTTGTCACCACCTTTTGGCATCACCAGAAAAGATCACTGAACGAATCATTAAATGGATCTGAACGAATTTTGGTGAACGTAGTCAAAACATTCGAGCCACTTGGATAAATTTAAATCTGACAATGCACAAGCACAGAGTAAAAAATAAAATTGTGCACATGCACAATTGTCATTATTGTAATTTATTAAATAATTTATTCAGGACCAGCCTGAACTCAAGTTTACTGTCATGTGTGAAACAGAAGCAAGTGCTCCACAAGAGGCCCTTTATTTTTGCAGCAAATTTAGCAAAATTTTGCAATTCGTTTGCAATACTTGAATCTTTAAAAAGCTACAAATACAAGTATATAATACTTAAATATTAATATAATACTTATGTCATACTTGTATATTAATATATACTGTAAAATATGACTAATGCACTGTAAGTGTTGGATTTGCGCAAGCCACGTACTCACTTTAAAATGACTGCTATGCCCCTGTTTGTATATATTTTTTGTTTAGTATTTTGGTAACACTTTACATTATTGTTCCCTTTGTTAAGGGTTTATAATAGGGTTCATTAATGGCAAATAACTCATTTACAAATATATTATAAATCATTGATATTCAGTTGTAACAACATGAATGAAAAGGGCAACTGTCATGCAATACTTGCCAACAGGGCCGTAGCTAGTGGGGTGAAAGGTGGTAATTATTCTAGGGGCCCAAAGGTCCAGAGGACCCCACAACAAATTAGAAACTGAATTATTTGAATAGGTAAGGGGCCCAGAGCAAGATACAATCAGGGGGCCCAGAATTCCTTACTACGGCCCTGCTTGCAAAATAGTGAGCCAGATTTTATTATTTGCTATATGCTGTGCATGAGCATGAAGACCTGAAAAGTGTTTTTGCTTTGGGTCTAGGTAAAATCATTATTATATTTTATATAAACATGACAAGGAATGTGACAACAAGTGAGCCAAGACATTACAGTAATTAATTTAAACACATTATGACATAATGTAGCATGATGACATAATCCCTCTTTTTAATCTCACTATAATGGTTTATTTTTGCTCCATTGTGTCATTAATCATGAATTAAGGCATTTGGTATGGAGACAATATGCTGCTACATATATTTGCACACACAAAAAAGAAAGTATTGCAAAAGACAAAGCTGTATTTATTTGCAAAAAACAATGTAAGTTGTAAACTAAACCAAAGAATTGAGATCCTTTTTTATATCTGCAACAGACTTTTGGCCTCAATTCTTTTGCAAAACTTCCCTTTTCTTTGAGTTTTACTTTGCAGAAAAAAAATGTTTTTCTTTGCGATACTCCTTTTAATGTTCGCAGTACCTCTTTCCTTTTGCACTTCATTTCTCTTTGCGTTTCACTGTGTGGCACTGTTTTGACATGGGGCGGCGTTTCGAGTATGATGACATCACATGGGGCGTGGCTTATTCACAAGGTCAAGGAGCATACACCATGAGCCCCTAACATCAAAACAAACAGATGCGTTCAGCAGAAAAGGTATGTCTGTGATTTGAGGTTTGTTACATTTTCTCTCCTTTTAACAAAAAATAATGTTACATTATGTTCAAAGCTGAAAAATCTAATTTTTAGAGTGAAAGTCCTGTTTACAGTGCTTCTGTTACATGTTATTAGCTTTCAACGCTAATATCATCGGTCTGTGCCATTTGGTGTTACTGTCTGCTATTTTAATCTTATCTAAGGCTCCCTATCTGTCACTCACTCGACATTGTGTCGATGTAGTGACACTAGGGGTTCGCTCGAGAGCCCCAATCACCTCTGATTTATTCAGAAAAGGCCAATGAGAATTGGCGAGTTGAATTTGCATGCCACTCTCCACCCCGGACATACGGGTATAAAAGGAGATGGCGTGCACCACTCATTCAGACTTGTTTTTGCACGCATTGTGTTCGTCCCGTCACCTCACTTCACGTGCTGCTGGATTTAAGGCGCACATCAGCGGTCTCGCACTGTCCAGTGTTGTTCTCCCCCTTGGCGCTTCGGCAGCTGAGTTCATAGGTGTAAAAGAGCAATTTCATAAAAGAGCAATTTCCTCTAAAAGAGCTCGCACAAACGATTGCCATCTTTTTAAAGATGTCCTTTTGCCTTTGTGCTACTGGTTGCGGCCGTTATCTCTCCCCATCGGACGGCCATGAAATCTGTCTCGAGTGCTTGGGTCGCCAGCACGCTGAGACAGCATTTGTGAATGGGACATACTCTCACTGCGAAAATATGCCCATGAGAACGTTGCGTTCGCGGCTTTCTTCTTTCTTTATGAAGCAGAGAGCCACACGGCTGCTCCCCAACCCGGTCCATCCTGTGTTGAAGCACAGGCGGCAGGGGTGGAGAGCGCCGTGGGCGATTTGGGGGCAGCTATGGGAGTCTATCCACCGGCTCAGTCCCCGCAGACCTCCCATACCCCAGCACGCTCGTTCTGCCCGGTAGAGTTCACGAGCGAGGCAGGCGGTCTGCCTCAGGGCAGATTTAATGTCTCGTTCGGGGCTCGCGATGACGATGAGTTATCGGTCGCAGCATCAGAGGGTGGGCTGCTGCTTTCAGAAGCAGACGAGTCTACTGAGCTCCCGCTCTCATGCGGTAGAGCTCAGGATGAAGCGGACGCTGAGTTAGCAGCCGTGCTTGCCCGAGCAGCTGCGAACATCAAGCTTGAGTGGAACCCTCTGCCCTGCCCTGAGCATTCGCGGCTGGACGATTGGTTTCTGGGCTCGGAGTGCAACTCACGGCTGCGCCGCGCCCCAGTGCCTTTCCTCCCGGAAGTGCACGAGGAGCTCACAAAGTCGTGGAAGGAGCCTTTCTCCGCCTGTACACGCTTCGCGGGCTCGTCCATCCCAACTACCCTTAACGGCGCGGCCAAGGGATATGTCAAGCTTCCCCAGGTAGAGCGCGCTGTGGCGGTGCTCCCTTCCAAGGCTTGTCACTTTACTTCGTCATTAATGGCGAAGGCTTACAATGCCGTGGGCCAGGCCACCTCCGCCCTGCACGCCATGGCCATCCTGCAGGTCCACCAGGCCAAGGCGCTGAAAGATCTGCATGAGGGTAGGACTGACCCGGGGTTGATGCAGGAACTGCGCACCGCGACCGACCTCACTCTACGGGCAACGAAAGTCACGGATCGCCCTGGATCAGACAATGTCCACCTTGGTGGTACAAGAGCGATACCTGTGGCTCAACCCTGCAGAGATGTGTGATGCCGAGAAGGTTCGCTTTCTCGATGCACCCGTCTCCCAAGGGGGGCTTTTCGGCGACACTGTCATGGACTTTGCCCATCAGTTCTCGAGTGTGAAAAAACAGACGGAAGCCATCAAACATATCCTGCCATGGCACAACTCGACTGCCTACATGCCTCCGAAGTCCCATGCTCTGCCTGCCCCTTGCCAAGGCTGTCCTCCTGTGGCGTCGGCCCCGGCTCCCCCACCATCGGAGCCTGCATGGCGGCCTCAGAAAAGAAGATCCTCCCACAGGAGGATGGCACCGACTGCCCATCAGCCGGCCACTAAGAACCCTGGATGGGCTTCGAAGCGGCCCTGAGATGCCAGGGATGAGGTTGCTGACACCGACTGGCCTGACCCAGGTGAGCGCATGGGCTCCCCTCCCACCCCTGGGCCACCACGAGGCGAGCACGCCTCCACCTGTAACATTGCCGGGTGTCCACTGGGCCGCGGCACCCAACTCATCGGTAAAAGAGATGTTTCCTCACTCCCTGGGTCATTCTGTTGTGCTCAACCCTCTTGGACCTTGCTTTCACGACAGCCAGGCGCTGAAAATATTTTCGGTCAGCGAGTGGCACCTCGCGTCCCCTTGCTTTCCATCAGAGGGAAGCCGGCAAACAGTTAACTTCAGCAGTTCTCGGGGCCACTCGCCCACCCCAACTGCCACCCACTGTTGCAGGCCGGCAGAGCAGCACAACAGCCCTGGACGGTCTTCCCAGTGGGGTGTCGGCTCTGCCTTGCCATGAACCACCCACCCCGGGTATGATAAAACCAGTCGTTCCTCTGGTGCCATTAGTGCAGAGGCTGGGAGACTGGCCCATCGCAATGGCTTATCAGGACGATCAATCTAGGCTACGCAATTCAGTTCGCCAGATGCTGCCCAGGTTCAGTGGCATTCTCTTCACCTCGGTGCGAAGCAAGGATGCCTCGGTCCTTCAGGCGGAGGTCGCTACTCTTCTGGGGAAAGGAGCGATAGAGCCTGTCCCTCTAGCCGAGATGCACAAGGGCTTCTACAGCCCTTATTTTATCATGCCCAAGAGAGGGAATGGGCTGTGCCTAATTCTGGATCTGCGTACCTTGAACAAGGCCTTACACAGTCTTCCATTCAAGATGCTAACGCAGAAGCGCATCCTGGCATCAATGCGACATCAGAATTGGTTCACGGCCATCGACCTGAAGGACGCGTGCTTCCATGTGTCGATCCTTCCTCGACACAGACTGTTTCTTTGGTTTGCCATCGAAGGAGCGAGCATAAAAGGTCCTTCCCTTCGGTCTGTCCCTGTCCCCTCGCATCTTTACCAAAGTCTCAGAGGCTGCCCTGGCCCCACTAAGGGAGAAGAGCATTCGCATCCTAAATTATCTCAACGACTAGCTGATCCTAGCCCACTCGCGAGATCTATTGTGTGCGCACAGGGATCTTGTGTTTCAGCACCTCGACCGACTGGAGCTTCAGGTCAACCAGGAAAAGAGCAAGCTCTCCCCTGTGCAGAGCATCTCTTTTCTTGGCATGGAGCCATGATGACATGCCTAACAAAACCTGAAAACCTTCAGGCGGAGGACAGCGGTGCCACTGATACAATTTCAGAGGCTCCTGGGGCATATGGCATCCTCGGCGGCGGTACTGCCCCACGGGTTGATGCATATGAGACCGCTCCAACACTGGCTACAGACTGAAGTCCCAAGGTGGGCATGGCGCCATGGCACCCAGCGTGTGATAATCACGCCAGGGGTTCCCTTAGAGCAGGTCTTGAGGCATGTAGTTGTCATGACAGATGCCTTGAAATTGGGCTGGGGCACCATGTGCAATGGGCAGGCAGTGCTCTGGACGGGGCCCCGCCTGCAATGGCATATCAACTGCCTAGAGTTGCTGGCAGTATCGTTGGCCCTGTGGAGGCTTCGCCCATGGCATACATAAACTGCAAGGGCAGCGTACGCTCACGTCGCATATCACAACTCGCCCCCCACCTCCTCCTTTGGAGTCAGCAGACGTTGAAGTCCCTGCGAGCCACACACGTCCTGGGTGTCCTCAATCGTGCAGCGGATGTGCTCTCATGACAGGTAATGCTCCGCAGAGAGTGGAGACTCTACCCCCACATAGTTCAGTTGAATTTGGGAGAGATTCTGGGAGGCACAGGTGGACCTGTTCACCTCCCAAATGTCCTCTCACTGCCCCCTTTGGTACTCCCTGTCCGAGTCTCCGCTCGGCACAGATGCTTTAGCACACAGCTGGCCTCGGGGTCTGCGCAAGTATACATTTCCCTCAGTGAGCCTTGTTGTACAGACATTGTGTAAAGTCAGGGAGGATGGTGAGCAAGTCCTGATGGTGGCGCCATACTGGCCCAACCAGACTTGGTTCTCAGACCTGATGCTCCTGGCAGTAGCCCCTCCCTGGCATATTCCCCTGAGGCAGGACCTTCTCACTCAGGGGCAGGGCACGATCCAGCACCCGCGGCCAGACCTCTGGAACCTCCACGTCTGGCTCCTGGACGGGACGTGGAAGACCTAGCAGGCCTTTCACCAGCTGTGATAGACATGATCACTCAGGTCAGAGCCCCCTCCATGAGGCAGCTGTACGCTCTGCAGTGGCGTCTTTTCGTGAACTGGTGTTCTTCCCATGGGGAAGATCCACAGAGGTGCGTGGTCAGTCTGTGTTGTCCTTTTTACAGGAGGGGCTGGAGAGACAGCTGTCTCCCTCCACCCTGAAAGTGTACATGGCTGCCATAGCAGCATACAGTGCATCCGGAAAGTATTCACAGGCTTCACTTTTTCCACATTTTGTTATGTTACAACCTTATTCCAAAATGGATTAAATTTATTATTTTCCTCAAAATTCTACAAACAATACCCCATAATGACAACGTGAAAGAAGTTTTCTTTCTGATTTAGAAAGAAGCAAATTTATTAAATAAAAAACGGAAAAAAAAAAAAATCACATGTACATAAGTATTCACAGCCTTTGCTCAATACTTTGTTGAAGCACCTTTGGCACCAATTACAGCCTCAAGTCTTTTTGAGTATGTTGCTACAAGCTTGGCACACCTATTTTTGGGCAGTTTCTCCCGTTCTTCTTTGCAGGACCTCTCAAGCTCCATCAGGTTGGATGGGGAGCATCGGTGCTCAGCCATTTTCAGATCTCTCCAGAGATGTTCAATCGGGTTCAAGTCTGGGCTCTGGCTGGGCCACTCAAGGACATTCACAGAGTTGTCCCGTAGCCACTCCTTTGTTATCTTAGCTGTGTGCTTAGGGTCGTTGTCCTGTTGGAAGATGAACCTTCGCCCCAGTCTGAGGTCCAGAGCGCTCTGGAGCAGGTTTTCATTAAGGATGTCTCTGTACATTGCTGCATTCATCTTTCCCCTGATCCTGACTAGTCTCCCAGTTCCTGCCGCTGAAAAACATCCCCACAGCATGATGCTGCCACCACCATGCTTCACTGTAGGGATGTTATTGGCCAGGTGATGAGCGGTGCCTGGTTTCCTCCAGACATGACGCTTGCCATTCAGGCCAAAGAGTTCAATCTTTGTTTCATCAGACCAGAGAATTTTGTTTCTCATGTTCTGAGAGTCCTTCAGGTGCCTTTTGGCAAACTCCAGGTGGGCTGTCATGTGCCTTTTACTGAGGAGTGGCTTCCGTCTGGCCACTCTACCATACAGGCCTGATTGGTGGAGTGCTGCAGAGATGGTTGTTCTTCTGGAAGGTTCTCCTCTCTCCACAGAGAAACGCTGGAGCTCTGTCAGAGTGACCATCGGGTTCTTGGTCACCTCCCTGACTAAGGCCCTTCTCCCCCGATTGCTCAGTTTGGCCAGGTGGCCAGCTCTAGGGAGAGTCCTGGTGGTTCCAAACTTTTTCCATTTACAGATGGAGGCTACTGTGCTCATTGGGACCTTCAATGCTGCAGAAATTTTTCTGTACCCTTCCCCAGATCTGTGCCTTGATACAATCCTGTCTTGGCGGTCTACAGACAATTCCTTGGACTTAACGGCTTGGTTTGTGCTCTGACATGCACTGTTAACTGGGGGACCTTATATAGACAGGTATATGCCTTTCCAAATCATGTCCAATCAACTGAATTTACCACAGGTGGACTCCAATCAAGTTGTAGAAACATCTCAAGGATGATCAGTGGAAACAGGATGCACCTGAGCTCAATTTTGAGTGTCATGGCAAAGGCTGTGAATACTTATGTACATGTGATTTTTTTCATTTTTTATTTTTAATAAATTTGCAAAGATTTCAAACAAACTCCTTTCACGTTGTCATTATGAGGTATTGTTTGTAGAATTTTGAGGAAAATAATTAATTTAATCCATTTTGGAATAAGGCTGTAACATAACAAAATGTGGAAAAATTGAAGCGCTGTGAATACTTTCCGGATGCACTGTATAATGATACACTGGATGGGAGACCCTCACGGCAGTACGACCTTATCTTCAGGTTCCTCAGGGGCACGAGGAGGTTGAATCCTCCTAGACCGCGCATGATTCCCTCTTGGGATCTCTCTGTGGTCCTGTCAGCCTTACAGAGAGCCCCATTTGAGACAATTTAAAAATAAAAAAATAAAAAAGCCAGGAAGGCAAGAGAGGAAAATCCTGCAGGTCACCTAAGAGGGGTGGTAGAATAGTTGTGTTTAAGAATTTTAATGTATTCTTTGAGAGCTCTGTGTTTATAAAGGCCTTGTGTTTGTGTGAAAGTTTCTGTGTCTGTGAGAGTGTTGGTGTGAATGTGGATGTATGAGAACATAAGTTCTGTATCTTGTGGACAATTTACTGTCACACTTGAGAGGAGAGTATGAGATATAATGAGCCCAAACAAATGGGACAAGTATATATGAGAATATATATGTATGAGAAATAATGAACCCAAACAAATAGGACAAGTATATATGAGAATATATATGTATGAGAAATTTGAATTATGAGAAATTTGAGCCCCACACAACAATAAAGGGCCTTTTATGACCTTATGTATTGAATAGTGAAGGTGAAACAAATTAGAAAAATTGTTTCAAGATATTGGCTTTGCAGATTATTGTAGTAGGAAATAAACTAAAATAGTAAGATATACGTTTATCCTTTAAATTTAATGAGTTATCTAAATGAATGGTGATAAAATAATTTTTCATTCTTTGTATGCCAAGCAGAAATAACAGTGAAAGAAATAAAGACTCTAAGAAAAAGTAACTATTATAGTGGTTTGGCACTATTTGGATGCAGAGTGATCCTAAAAGTAAATTGACAATATATAGGAAATTTGTACATGTATGTGGTATAATAATTAATACAATTAAAGTGCAGGTTATAAAAGAAAAATTGGTTATAAATAAATAAAAATAACTGAATTTCTTTAGGAAGATCATATTAATTGAACAAATAAAATTGTCCAAAAATAAAAATTGTCACAAATATTGATACAGTGATACATTTTTCCTAAAGATAGGGTTTGTTGTATTATAAGAAAAATCATGGCAGCCACTCCTGTGGACATATTAGTATTAAAATATCCATTGTGTAAAGACCTTACAGATGAGCTTTCAAGCAAATGGCAAAAAAGAACCAAAGATATAATGACAGTATGGCCAAAGGAAGGGACATTTGATGTGGCATTGTGCGAGGAAATGGAAACTTTGATAAAAAATTATAAAACTAAAGATAACAGAAAAAAGTAAAAACAGAGAAACAAAAAGGAAAAAGAGAAAAGTGCTAGCACTGAAAGGAGAAAATTCACAGAAAAATATAAGACAGGCAAGAAAAATACTGAAGGAGAGGTCCTAGTAAAATCACCTCCATATGTGCCCTCAGAAGGTCAGTTCCCAATACTCAAAGGAACTGTAGAAGTTTTAGGAGAAATGCAGATGGAGGGGCATGTGGAGTTAGAAAATGAAAGGGAAACAGGCAGGGCTGGGGAGCTGAAGAAGGGACAGGATTAGAGAAACAGAAAAATTAATATGAGACAGATAAATTGGTGAGAAACAGAAGTAGACTATTAGACAATAGGGAGAGAAAAAGTGAAAAGGAGTCATCATTTGATGGAGGAAGGTGGGCACAGGGAAGAGAAAAAAAGCTACAAATCAGACTCCTGTTAATGTGTTAGGTAGAGATGCATTATATAAATTGGGAATGTTTTTGGGAATTGCAATAATGATAGGAGGGCTATTGTTTTGTTGTGTATATCCTTTATTGAGGTCACTAGTAATCAAAGTCACGGTTAAGCAAATGGAAATGTAAGATGTCAAGAAAATAGGGAAGAGAAATTCAAAAGTAGGGTGAAAATGACTAATAAGAAAATTATATTTTGTAACTTGAGTATGAAAAGTAAACCATAAATGTGAAAACTTCACATTCATGTGTCTGTTTTATGTTCTGTCTGGTCCAGTTTATGAGAGAATAATTTTTTAACAATATTAAATGAAACACTATAAAGTCTTGATATCTAAATGTAAGAACTCATGATTATTTGTTTTGTTTTTGATTTTCTATGTGTTTAAATATGTCTGGAGATCAAATTTACATGTGAGTTGCAACTTTATCTGTGTAAACTTGATCAACCAACAAAACTAAGATAGGTAGAGTTTATTATTTTTGTTAGGGACTGTCTGGTGGAGAGATTGAGTGAGACCTGTTAGAGCCCTGAATAAACAAGGACCTATAAACCCATGCTCTGTAAGGAGAGTGAGCGGGAGGGGTTATACCCCTTACTCTCTAAGGATGGCATCTGCAGACTTTGAATGGGAGAACTCATCTCTCTTGGTGTCTCCAGTCAGACAGGGGCGCCCTGAATTTAGAGATAGATAGCAGATTGTTTTAGTTAAGATTAGATATTTTTCTTTTATTTTCTTGTTTTATATATACAGTGTAGGCATTGGTTGAGAAGGTGCCTTTGAGACTAAAATTAAAGGAAAGAACATTAAAAAATAATTTGGATCATTTCATGTTCTCTGTTTTAACAAAATAAAAGTTTTCTTCTTTTGGAAGTACATAAAATGGAAAATGTTATTCGCGCTAGAAGTTCTGATTTGAAGATTTAAGAAATATCTTGGACCCATTTTATTGCTAATGCTAAGGAAAAAATTGGTAATTGGTAGTAAGTGAAACCCATGAAGAAACATTAAGATTAAATTGAACATCATAAATAACTTCATACTCATGCATCTAGTCTTTGATACTATGTTTTATTTCTGTTATCATCATTATGTGTATGTTGTTTCCTTAACTCAGTCTGGAACCAGTCTCTCACCATTGCAGATGGCTAGGCCAGATGATTTATTGAGACTGATAATATTGCAGGAGGAAGTCTGGAGAAAAAAGACTGAGAATGATGTGGGCTTTTATATGATTGATCCTCCCGCTCACATGACTGCTGGTAATCATTACTGATTTAACATTTCAAATGTGGATTCAGATCTCTCTGGATAAGTTGTTTTCAGTCTTATACCATCAATGGGGTGTATAATTTACCAGACTGCCATCAATGGGTTGAATACCCAGGTCTAAATTGTTCTGAGGATCTAAATTTAAATCCAGCATCTAACCGCTGAGTTATAGATGTGAAGGTTAAATATTACAAACTTGATGGCAAAGTTAGAGTTACCTATTGGATTGGTCCCTCCCCCAAATTTTCCAGAGAGTACTGTAGGGCTTTACTGGTTGTTTAGATCAGTGTTACTATCAGAAATAATTAATTATTTCTTTAGTTATTAATTAATATTTAAATTAATTAATTGAATCTAACTCATTAAAACCTCATATGGGGCTCCAGTAAATGTAGTGTGCTACGTTTAGGAGCGGGTTTGGTTATTAGCAATAATTAATAATTATCAAAGATAATTATTAATTATTAAAATCAACAGAACATTGATGAGAATCAATGTTAGCTTTTTTAATCCTTTAAATCAACAATTATCAAAGATAATCATTAATTGTTAACATCGATGAAACATTAATTAAAATTAACACTAGCTTATTGATCATTCAAATTCAAAAATCATCAAAGATAATTATCAATTATCAAAAATCAATAGAATATTAATAAGGATTAACATTGACGGGGCACCACCCTGGAATCAAGGACTAATAACCAGATAGTAAAACAGTCTCAATATTAGATTGTTTTCTTAGAAAAATCGACATCCGAAGAATATCGATTTTCAGGAAAAAAAACAATGAATGAAGGCTTGAATCCGAGCACTGACATCCCGTCAGCATGACACAGGTGTATGCAAAACAAAACACTTCTCTTTGTAATATAAACAAAGTTTATTTATGCAGTAATATCAATTAATAATTAATACAATGCAGTCAATAAACTTCTGACTTACAACTACAAACTAAACAGTGATATGATTAGATATGGAAATAAAAATAATCCTATAACACATAAGGTGTGTGTGTGACAGTGTGTGTGTGTGTGTAAGGAGGGATGCGCACAAAATGGCGGACGTGACTCTCGTGGAGAGTATGTCACGCGAGACTTCCGGCCAGGAAATATGACCGCGAATGGGGGCAGCGAGAAACCAGTCAATGGCGTCTACCAGTTACCGCGTGTATCCGCTTGTACGATAGCTTAGGGACAAAGCTGGGCTTTAGCATTAAGCTATCTAGGAGCCAAAAATGTGTGCCAGAATGTTTGTGAGGGGTCACGTGCATGTGTGTGTGGTTAGTACGGGAGAGAGAGAGAAGTGACGGCCCTAAAGCCGATTTCACGATCATGGGAGAGAAAGCAGCTGTTAGTTCATCGCTCAGAGACGCGGTGGACGGCTCGTAAACAGTCCCGCGTACTTTGACTCTTTAATGGATGAACTCAGTTTACCTGTCTCACCCGCGATGGCAAAATTGCACAACAGTCCAATTTGGTTGGACCACAATACAGCAAAACAAATTTGTGATAATTAATACCCTGAGTATTAATAATGAGCGGACATGGCAGTCCATAAACTGTACAAGCAAAAACCTTGAAACACAAGAATAACACACTATAATATTCTATCTCTGCCCAGATGTAAACCTCTTACTTGAATCGCAGGAGGACACAGGTAGAATGTGATTTACTCCGTCCTTTAACTCTGACCTGGTTCCGTGAGGCTCGGGTGATGATGGGAGGCCGTTTCCTCGCTCTGTCGGCGGGCGGTACGGCTGTTGATTCTCGGCGGGCTGGCGGAGAGCTCAGAAATGTCGACTTGATCGAAGATGGAAGAGAAATCTTTAATCTCTTCACTTCTGTAGGCAAACAGATGAAGATGCGAATTGCTCGGTGGTCTCCTTCAGATCCGTTAGAGTGTTCAGTTGAACACAGAGTAATCTCAACTCGTCCAGCGAGATGGAGATTGTATGGCCACAGTTTCAATTTCTTCCTTGTGCCACGAGGTTGCACCTGAGAGCAGCGATGAGCTGCGTCTATACAGGACGAACAAAGTTGCTAGAAGCAAATCCCAGAAGCATTTCAGAGGTATTTCAACTCCTGATGATGTCATGGTTTGAGGTGCGTTCTGTTGTGTGTCTCATCCAATAGGAGTTGAGAGTTCAATCCTTTAGTGAGCAAGGCTTCATGGGATTTGTAGTCTGTTTTGGACTCCCTTTGTTTGATTTTGGCGCGATTTTTATCAGTATAATTTACGACTTGGAATGTGGGGGCTTGAGTTAGATTTTTACGACTGTGTTAGGCCTGCCTTTGTCTTCTATCTGAATACATGAGGCCCAACAGTACCCTCACTTTAAAGAAAAAGGTTAGTGGGTGCAACAAAGAGTTGATTGAGTGTCTTTTTCTAATAAACTATTTCTATTTTGAGATTAATCCATGAAAGTATCACTTTAGAGGCCTACAGTTTCTGCACTGTGAATTTTGGTTTTGCCATTTAACTGAATGTGGCAGTGGGGGCGTGGTCAAGCATCTCTCCGGAGATAGAGAAAGTGGTAAGGGCGCTTACACCTGAGCTAAATTATGTCTAACACCTGTCTCTAATTTCAGTGAGCACGGGGAGAGCGGCATAAAGAGGGCCACGCAGCACTCAGATGACAGAGAGAACCCGGGCACTAGAGACCTGATTGTGAAGCCAAGAGCTTATTATTGTAAAGCTGAGAGTTTATTTTTCTGAAGTTGTTGTTTATGTTTAGACTGAGTTATTGAACACGGTGAGAGCCCTGAAAGAGTGCATTTGCTGCAGTGGGGAGAATAAAACGCTTACCTGAACCAGAAAATCTGCTTCTCGCCTCCTCCTTTAACTGAGAAGTGTTACACTGGTGCTGAAACCCGGGAAAGGTTTGAAGATGGACGGAAGTTGCCCCGTAGAGTCCTCCCAGTTGGTGGAGATCCTCCAAGCCCTCGCCAGCCTACATCAGAACCACCAACAGACGCTGCTTGAGCTCCGACAAGATCAAGACCGCCGGTTTGTCGAGCTCATGCATGCACAAGCCGAGGACCGGCAGGCGATCCGGAGCCTCCTCAGCCAGGGGGCATCCTCAGCCGCGACCCCGGACACCCCCACGCCATTACCCCCGCCAGCATTACAGAAAATGGGGGCGGCGGACGACCCCGAGGCCTTCCTGGATTTGTTTGAGCGGACCGCCGAGATCTGGGGCTGGCCGCTCGGCCAATGGGCAGCCCGATTGATCCCACTATTGTCCGGGGAAGCCCAGCTCACGGCTCAACAACTGCCAGCGTCGAGCCTCCTGGCCTACGGAGATTTAAAAAGAGCCATCTTGCAATGGGTTGGTCGCACTCCGGAGGAAAGTCGTCAACTCTTCCGGAGCTTGAAGTTGGAGAGCTCCGACCGCCCGTTTGCCTTTGCCCAGCGGCTCCGTGACGCCTGCCGAAGATGGCTGCTAGCGGGGGATCGCGACGTCCAGGGAATTATCGACCAGGTGGTACTGGAACAGTTCATAGTTTGACTGCCAAAAGGGACGGCGGAGTGGGTCCAGTGCCACTGCCCGGCGTCGTTGGAGGAAGCTATCCGACTTGCGGAGGACCATATGGCAGCAATCCCGAGGGCGGAAGAGCCCTCCCTCTCTCTCTCTCTTCCCCCTGTCTCGTTACCCTCCCCTATCTCCTCTCATTCTGCTCTCTCTCCAGGTCCCGTTCCTGCCCCACGCAGATGAGGAGGACCTCAGCCCCTGAGATCAGTTCCCCAGGTGTGGGAGGCGACACTTTCCCCTACTCCAATGCCCCACCGCTCTCCCCCTCAGGGGGGGGGCGCCCGCTGATGCAAGTGCGGGCGTAGCGCCTGGGCCGGCCTGCTGGAGGTGCGGAGACCTGAGCCACTTCCGAGATCAGTGCCCTCTGATGGAGCTGGGGATGGTGGTGCGGGTCTCTGACCTCCCACAGGCTGCCCCCGACCGGGCCGGAGCGTACCGGATACCGGTAAGTGTCAAGGGGGGTACTCACCAAGCGTTGGTGGATACCGGTTGTAATCAAACCACTATCCACCAACGCCTGGTTCAACCCAAGGCATTGGTCACAACCAAAACGGTGAAGGTGAAATGTGTACACGGGGATATTCACAAGTATCCGGTGGTGACCCTGACAATTAAATTTCGGGGGAAAAAGCATAGAGTGGAGGCTGCGGTTAGTTCCCGCCTCACCCATCCGCTGATTTTGGGGACTGATTGGCCTGATTTTAGAGTTTAATTAAAGGGAAATTGCGCGGATGGGTCCTGTATGAAAATAGGGAGATGTGTGATGTGCGATGCTCTGGCAGGGGAGGCGGAGCTGGGGCCGTCCTCGACAGCTCCACGTCATGATGACGAGAGAGGGGGAGAGGCTGCAGCCCCTCCCCTTCTCAGGGAATTCCCTAACAGGGATTTCCCTTTGGAGCAATCACGAGACGAAACCCTCAAACACGCCTTCAACCAAGTGAGAGTCATCGATGGTCAACGACTCCAGCCTGACATCGCACTTTCATACCCCTATTTTGCAATTATAAATGAGCGGTTGTATCGAGTGACACAGGACACTCGGACCAAAGAGGATACAACCCAACTGTTGATTCCAAGGAGCCATCGGGAAATGGTATTCCAGGCGGCTCATTATAATCCCATGGCGGGTCACCTAGGAGAAAGGAAAACACTGAACCGTCTAATAGCCCGTTTCTATTGGCCGGGCATTGGCGGCGATGTCTGCAGGTGGTGTGCGGCATGCCGCGAATGCCAGCTGGTTAACCCACCGGCCACCCCAAAAGCGCCATTGCGCCCTCTCCCTCTGATCGAGGTCCCCTTTGAGAGAATTGGAATGGACCTCGTCGGGCCATTAGAACGGTCAGCACGCGGACATTGCTTTGTATTGGTCCTAGTGGACTATGCAACGCGATATCCGGAAGCAGTGCCTCTTCGCAACATCTCAGCACGCAGTGTTGCGGAGGCACTATTCAAAATAATCTCCTGGGTGGGGATTCCGAAAGAAATCCTCACCGATCAAGGCACAACATTTATGTCACGAACACTACGCGAACTGTACGAGCTGTTAAATATTAAATCGATTCGCACCAGTGTATACCATCCTCAAACGGATGGCCTGGTGGAACGATTTAATAAAACCCTCAAAAACATGATTCGTAAGTTCGTGCACAATGATTCCAGAAATTGGGATAAATGGCTCGACCCCCTGTTATTTGCAGTACGAGAGGTCCCGCAAGCCTCCACTGGCTTCTCCCCATTCGAGCTGCTGTATGGGCGACGCCCACGCGGCGTGCTTGACGTATTGCGAGAGGCCTGGGAGGAGGGACCTTCAAACAGTAAAAATGAAATTCAGTACGTTCTTGATCTTGATCTTGGGGCAACTAACACAGGAGAATTTGCTCCAAGCTCAAGAACGACAGCGCCGACTGTATGACAGGGGAACTCAGCTAAGGGAATTTGCACCGGGAGATAAAGTGCTTGTATTGCTTCCCACATCGAGCTCTAAATTACTCGCCAAGTGGCAAGGACCCTTTGAGGTCACACGACGAGTGGGAGATCTCGATTATGAGGTTAAACGAACCGATAGAGGGGACACACGTCAAATATACCACCTCAATCTCCTGAAATTGTGGAGTGAGGCGGTTCCCGTGACGTTGGCTATGGTAGTTCCCGAGAAGGCAGAGCTCGGACCGGAGGTGAGTTCAAAATATAATCCGTTCACCCTGGTCATTTGCGGAGACCCCCTCTCACCGAGCCAACTCGCGGAGGTTGCTAGGTTGCAACAGGAGTTTGCAGATGTGTTCTCCCTTCTACCGGGACGTACAAACCTCATCCATCACCACATCGAGACCGAGCCGGGGGTCGTGGTACGTAGCCGCCCCTATCGATTACCCGAACACAAGAAGAAAATCGTTCGGGAAGAATTGGATGCGATGCTTGATATGGGGGTAATAGAAGAATCCCACAGTGATTGGTCCAGCCCTGTTGTTCTAGTACCTAAGAGCGACGGGTCTGTGCGATTCTGTGTGGATTATAGAAAAGTCAACGCGGTGTCTAAATTTGATGCATATCCAATGCCTCGCATTGATGAGTTGCTCGATTGGTTGGGCACTGCTCGTTTTTATTCGACATTGGATTTGACGAAGGGTTATTGGCAGATCCCCTTGACACCAATTTCCTGTGAGAAAACCGCCTTCTCCACACCGTTTGGATTACACCAATTTGTGACTCTTCCGTTCGGTTTGTTTGGAGCCCCGGCTACATTTCAGCGTCTCATGGACCGAATCCTCAGACCACATTCAGCTTACGCCGCTGCCTATTTAGATGACATCATTATTTATAGCAATGATTGGCAGCAGCACATGCAACATCTGAGGGCGGTTCTGAGATCGCTGCGCCGAGCGGGACTCACAGCGAATCAGAAGAAGTGCGCGATTGGACGGGTGGAGGTACGGTATCTGGGGTTCCACTTGGGCCACGGGCAGGTGCGTCCCCAAATTGACAAGACAGCGGCGATTGCGACCTGCCCGAGACCCAAGACCAAAAAGGGGGTGAGACAGTTCCTGGGGCTGGCTGGCTATTATAGAAGGTTCGTACCTAATTATTCGGACGTCACCAGCCCGCTGACTGATCTCACTAAAAAGGAAGCTCCAGATCCGGTCCAGTGGACAGAGCAGTGTCAACGGGCGTTCACGCAAGTTAAAGCTGCACTTTGCGGGGGGGCGCTTTTACATTCACCTGACTTCTCTCTCCCTTTTGTTTTACAGACAGATGCTTCAGACAGGGGGCTGGGGGCCGTACTCTCGCAGGTGGTGGAGGGGGAGGAGCGCCCGGTGCTGTACATTAGCCGTAAGCTCTCGTTAAGGGAAACTAAGTACAGCACCGTGGAAAAGGAGTGTCTCGCCATCAAGTGGGCGGTCCTCACACTCCGATATTATCTGCTGGGGCGGGCCTTCACCCTCTGCTCGGATCACGCCCCACTCCAGTGGCTCAACCGCATGAAGGATACTAATGCCCGGATCACCCGTTGGTATCTGGCTCTTCAGCCATTTAAGTTCAAGGTGGTCCACAGACCGGGGGCACAGATGGCTGTCGCCGACTTCCTTTCCAGGAATGGGGGGATTGGTAGGCAGGCCGGATGCCGCCCCGGCCTGAGTCGGGCGGTGGGGATATGTGGCAGCGGGGGCGTGGTCAAGCATCTCTCCGGAGAGAGAGAAAGCGGTAAGGGCGCTTTCACCTGAGCTAAATTATGTCTAACACCTGTCTCTAATTTCAGTGAGCACGGGGAGAGCGGCATAAAGAGGGCTACGCAGCACTCAGATGACAGAGAGAACCTGGGCACTAGAGACCTGATTGTGAAGCCAAGAGCTTATTATTGTAAAGCTGAGAGTTTATTTTTCTGAAGTTGTTGTGTATGTTTAGACTGAGTTATTGAACACGGTGAGAGCCCTGAAAGAGTGCATTTGCTGCAGTGGGGAGAATAAAACGCTTACCTGAACCAGAAAATCTGCTTCTCGCCTCCTCCTTTAACTGAGAAGTGTTACACTGAATCATTTGTCAAGAAATGCTGAGAAGTATAAAAGAATAATAACTGAAAAATCGTATTGTTAAATGATGATGAAATAGTAGATATTAAAAAAAATAATAAGAGAATGATGGGGAAAAGAAAGTTGTATTAAATGTAAAGAGAATGTTGGGGAAAGAAAGGCAAAGTTTGTGTTTTATTAAAGATTTGATCATTTTTGTTTTAGGGATCATTTGGGAAATCATGCAGGATAAGCAGTTGTGAAAAAAGACAGATTATTTACACAATATTGCTTTCAACCTTGTTCTGCTCAACTAACAGAATTAAAAGCTCTTACTGCTGCATGTCAGTTAGCTAAAAGACAAACAGTTAACATTTTCACTGACTTGGCTTATGCTCATGGTGTTTGACACCTATTTTGAGCAATATGGAAACAAAGAGGTTTTAGAAAAAGTGACGGAAGCCTAATTTAACATGCAGAACAGATTGAACAGTTGATTTCTGCAATGATGTTACCTAAAAGATTGGCTATCATTAAATGTCAAGCCCACAAAAAGGGCAATGACTTTGTCATTAAGGGAAATAATGCTATAGAGTTAGAAGCCAAGAAGGCTTCTGGCTGTCAATTGAAGTATTATTGAATCACAACCACAACAGGATGATATAATTCAAATTCAAAATAAAGGTCCATATGAACATACTACATGGGAAAATAGGGGTGCAAAGAAAATTCACAAGGTATATGGAATTCTCATGAAGGACAGATTGTTGCATCAACTACATTTCTCAATGTTTTTATTTACGATGCCCATGGTTTGACCATTGCGCGAGGGGGGAAGTGATAAGGAAAATTAAACAGCAGGGATATTGGTCTCCATACTTATATGCAATGATAGACGATTTTCTGTCCACATGTGAAATCTGTACTCAAAACAAGGTTAGAAAAGAAATAAAAACACCTATAGGTCACATACCAGTGCTAGAAGGACCATTCAAGCATTTGATTATATATTATGTGGACATGATAAAGAAAGTGCATGGAAAGCATTATATGCTTGTAGTAATATGCAGACTTAGCAGATGGCTGGAAGCAGTGCCATAAGCAAATCAGGGGTCAGGAACACTAATCAAATTTATAACAAGAGAGGTAATACCTAGATTCAGAATACCAAAAAGTTCTACAATGATGTATGTTGTTTAAATGGACAAAAGAAAGTAGGGAATGAGTAGATTGAAAGTTCTGGAAGAAGTTTTCTTGAAGATGGTTTAAGATGGGAAAGTTTGAAAGCAGTTAATATAATGAATTATTATAATTATCACTATTTTTACTGTTGAAGAGTAACTTAAATATATTATTGTGAGATGTAAAATGAAAAAGGAGGAGTGACTGTAATGACGGTGGAGACAGTGTGGGGGAGTGGAGTGTCCCCCTCCGAGTTCCTCCCTCACCTGGCACTCTTTCACACTCTCAGTCTAAGTTTGATAAGTGTCTGCTTGAGACAGAAACACAAAAGCAGATGTTTAAGTGTGTGCTAAAGGCACATCTCTAAATTGCTTTATTTTCTTTTCTTTTTATATGTAAAATGATGTGATTTGGCAATGATTTTAGATACAGTGTTATGAAGGAGAGGTTCAAACAGCTTTCCTCATCATTATCTCTGATAATAAAGTCTATCTTCTGGCATCAAAACCCCAAGACTTCAAGAGTGATGTTTCACAGAGGTTGCAGAAACCACAACAGTATCGACTATCATGCTCTAAATAGGATCACTGTGAAGTTTCCTTACCCATTGCCTTTGGTTCCGGCTGCCCTGGAACTTCTGAGAGGGGCCAACATCTTTATAAAACTCAATCTTCAAAGTGCTAATAATCTTATCTGTATCTGAGAGAGGGACGAGTGGAAGACCGTATTCATCACCTCCAGTGGCCACTATGAATATCGGGTTATGCTGTATGGCCTGGTCAATGCCCCATCGGTCTTTCAATCTTACATGAACATGATATTCTGAGATGTTCTCCGCCGTTTTGTCCTGGTATACATCGATGATATACTCATTTACTCAGTGTCCATAGATTAACACATCCATCATGTAAGACTCATTCTACAACGCCTTAAAGATCACAGTCTGTACCTGAAAGCTGAGAAATGCCTTTTCCACCAGTCCTCCATTCAGTTCCTGGGACACATCATCAGCCCCAGTGGAGTTCAGATGGACACCTCCAAGGTACAAGCTGTAAATACCTGGCCTCAGCCTACCACCATAAAGGAATTACAGAGGTACCTTGGTTTTGCTAACTTCTATCAAAGATTCATCCAGAACTTCAGCATGGTAGTCGCCCCTCTCACCAGTCTTCTCAGAGACAAACCTAAGATCCTAACCTGGTCTGCACAAACCACTAAACCTTTCCAGCATTTAAAAACATCCTTCATGTCGGCACCTCTCCTCAAGCACCCCAAACACGACCTTCCCTTTGTGGTCGAAGTTTATGCATCCACCTCCGTGGTTGGGCCATTCTCTCCCAACGTCAAGGTGATCCTCCCAAATTATTCCAGTGTGTATTCTACTCTAAGAAGCTATCTCCAGCTGAAATAAATTATGACGTTTCAAACAGAAATTATTGGCCATGAAGCTGGCACTCAAGGAGTGGCACCACTGGCTGGAAGGTGTTTGCCACCTATTCACCATCATTACTGATCATCGCAATCTTGAATACCTGCAATCCGCAAGATGCCTCAGTCCGCGACAAGCAAGATGGGCATTATTCTTCACACGTTTCCATTTCACTGTCACCTATCACCCTGGTTCAAAGAATACCAAAAGTGACGGCCATTCCCAGTTACACTTACCTGAGAAGATCATGTCTGCACCAGAGCCCATACTCCCTCCTTCACTATTTGTCAGTCCCATTATCACCCAAGCAGCTTCCTCAGAGCCAACACCAGCAGCCTGTCCACCTAGTATGACCTACGTTCCTCCTGCACTCCGTGCAACCCTCCTTAAGTGGCTCCACTCTTCTTCTGGCTCTGGACACCCAGGAATCTCCCATACCCTTGATCTTGCAAGGATTAAGTATTGGTGGCCACACCTTGTCCGGGACATTACCAACTTCATTCGCTCAAGGTACACCGACACCTGCCAGCCGGTAAGCTTGTACCTCTTCCAGTCCGGCACCGTCCATGGTCCCACACTGGAGTGGACTTCATTACTGACCTCCCTCCTTCCCAGGGGTACACTTGTGTTTTGGTAACTGTGGACCGGTTCTCTAAACCTTGCCAACTGGTACCGCTCAAGGGCCTTCCCACAGCCATGAAAACTGCTGATGTACTCTTCCAATACTTCTTCAGGAACTTTGGGATACCCAAAGATATAGTATCAGACAGGGGGCCTCAATTCATTTCAAGGGTATAGAAATCCTTCTTTAACCTCCTGGGTGTCTCAATTAGTCTCTCCTCAGGTTACCATCCTCAGTCCAACAGCCAGACGGAGAGAAAGATCCAGGAGATAGGTTGGTTCCTTCGTACCTACTGCCATAACAACCAATAAGAGTGGAGCCGCTACCTACCCTGGGCTGAATATGCGCAGAACTCTCTCTGTCACCCATCCACTGGTTTTACCTTGTTTCAATGTGTCCTTGGCTACCAACCCCTCTGTTTCCTTGGTCTGGAGAGCCCTCAGAAATCCCTGCAGTGGATCACTGGTTCTGAAACAGTGAACGAATCTGAAACGCCGCTCATGTTCACCTCCAGCGCGCTGTTCGGTGCCAAAATATCTAGGCCAACACCAGGTGTTCTGACACACCAAGGACATCCATCTCAAACTTCCATGAAGAAAGTCCTCGTTACATTGGTCCTTTCACTATCATAAGACAAGTAAACCCAGTCACATACCATTTAGCACTACCTTCACAGTATCGCATTTTTCCATCATTTCACGTATCCCTTCTCAAACCTAATGACACTCTCTCTGTCCCTCCTCCACAGAGACTGATGAGGGTAACCGTCCACCTCTGCCACTGCTCCTGGAGGATGGCCCAGCCTACAACGTCAGGGCCATCTTGGACTCTCAGCGTGGGTCGACTAGAATACCTCGTCGACTGGGAGGGGTACGGTCCTGAGGAGCGATCTTGGGTTCCCCAACATGACATCCTGGACCCACTTACACAATTTCATAACCAGCATCCAGATCGTCCTGCTCATCGACGTCGAGTGTTTCCGGTCGGCGGGAGCTGCACGTTGGGGGGGGGGGGGTACTGTCATGCCCTCATCAGTCTCTGCTCCCTCAATTCTATCTCACTCTCCTGAATACTAAATATGCACACCTGGTCTCCATCAAGCTATCATCTCTGACACTATAAAGTCTCACCACAATCTCTCACTCTTTGTCTAGTCTCGTTCGGACCTCATCTATCGTTCTCAGCTCTTCCTAGAGTATTCTTCTCGTGAGTTGGTTATTAGTTGGATATCTCATTCCTCTGTGGCTTCTTTGTCAGTTTACCCATATCTACCTGTGTTTTCTTTGTATCACCATTGTGTTGTTCAATAAATTGCATCTGGTTTCAGTCCATTATCTTGGCTTTGTAACAGTCTGATTATATCAGGAACATTTCAAGGCAAGTTAGTCCACTCAGCGGCCATCTTTGTAACGCTCCTGGGCAGCTATTTACTATAAATACAAGCTGCATAAAAGCACAGCTCTACTTGGTTGGTCAAGATTGTAATCAAAGAACATAAAATCAGCAGTAAAATCTGACAACAATGGATTCATAAATTATGCTTCTTTACCTCAGATCATGCTACTATATATATATATATATATATATATATATATATATATATATATATATATATACACTACCGGTCAAAAGTTTTGAAACACTCTATTATAATCTTTTTTTTTTTTGTTTTGTTTTTTTTGTTTTGTTTTTTTACATTTTAGAATAATAGTAAAGTCATTAAAACTATGGAATAACATAAATGGAACTATGGGAATTATGTTGTGACTAAACAAAATCCAAAATAAATCAAAACTGTGTTATATTTTAGCATCTTCAAAGTAGTCACCCTTTACCTAGAATTTTCAGAAATGTACTCTTGACATTTTCTCAACCAACTTCTTGAGGTATCACCCTGGGATGCTTTTTAAACAGTATTGAAGGAGTTCCCACCTATATGCTGGGCACTTATTGGCTGCTTTTCTTTATTATTTAGTCATCAATTTCAAAAACCTTTTTTTTTAAATTACATTTTAGATTTATAATGAAATAAATTAATATGGTGGCACAATTATATTTTTGTCTACAAAACTAATTTCAAACATTTAAGCATGCGCCTTCGGATCAAAAGATTTTTAAGATCATGGGAAACATTTCGGTCAAGTGTTTCAAAACGTTTGACCGGTAGTGTATATATATATATATTCCAGTCGTCCAATTATTCCAGGCTGGTCTAGCAAATGGGCATGCACATTCTCAAGTTGATTCACAGGCGATGTCTGTATCTAAAATGTGATTGTCTCTTTTAGCTGTAAGGCGGGACTTCCTTTTCTACATCCGCCATATTGGGTGTTTCAGTTTCTCCTATTAATTTTAGTACAAGTGGTCTGTCTCAGGCTAAATTACCTCTGGTATATATTTTAAACTAGACAATCTGAAATACAATACAAGATACTATATACTACACAAAAACCATGTTTGTTACCTTAACCTTACTATGTGAATACTTACATATTGTATATATTTGTAACAATTTTAGATAAATGGTTTATATTCCAAAGGATTTTTATTTCAGAAAATAAATGTCTGCCGGCAGACAAAAAAATTAGGAAAAAAAAAACAATTACAAATAATCAGGACGTTATAGAGACTTGGATGGTCTCTTTTGACTAGTACCACCTAGTAACTCCCTAGCAATGCCCTAGTAACCACCCAAAACACCCTGAAATTGCATAAATATAAACTAGTATCATAACGTTTTTTGTTGCAGTTTTTTTTTTTTACTTATGCATTTATTAATTGTTGTGGAGAATACAAAGGCATTTGGACCAAATACAAGGTTAAGATTAATTTTGCACTGTTTTAAACTATTTTTTAACTCAAAAATAGCCTTTGGCTTGCCCACTGGGGGTCATAAGACAAATAATATTATATATATTATAATAATATATTTTTAAGGCATAATTTCTAATCACAATTTTCATCAAACCGCACAATGGTGACTTTAAGCCAATACAGTTTCATTTTCTGTTACAGCATAATTTTCTGTCAACTTGCAAAATTTTCTGCTTTGAAACGATGCATGTGAAAAGCGCTATACAAATAAAAATTACTTGACTTCACCCCAACAGGAGGACAGGGGCAGATATAGAAATGATTTCATGGGGTGGCATGCAGACTATGAGGGGTGGCAACACCAAAGCAAGCACTCATGCATAGTTCTTATGGATCAAGGTACCAAGTTTCATTGCAACAAGTACTAGTTCATTCATTTGAGTCAATATCAAATTATAAATATCCATGAATTTGCAATACAACTGCATTTCCACACATAGTAACCATTTTGCTACTGATTTGCCAACATAAAAAAAACATCTTCAGAGTACCAAGACATTGTCTATGAAGCACATCAACAAATTCTAAATGTTCCTTATCGCCATATGAAACTGCCAATCTGGAATAAACTTCACCACATTATACAGGCCAAAGTGTACCCATGGATGGAGAGTGCAGGCATACACAATGTTATTCTGCAAATAAAATCCTGTAGGTCTATCAACTTTGTAACAGCTGGAATAAGCCATTTGAAAGGGAACATTAACACAAATTTACTTCTAAATAAAAATAAACTCTAGAGAGGAGTCACGTGACACCATGCAAGGACAGGACATGTGAACGGCGAGCTCTGCGCACTTTGCTAGTTTTATCATGATTAATGACATAAACTGGTGAGATTCAATACACAATGTTCCATAACTGTTCTAGGAGGACAATATGTCAAAGAATTCAAAATCCTCAGGCTCTGGAGACATTAAAAGACACGTGCTCAAGCTGACACCCCCGAGAAGGCCCCAAGCCAGGGAGTCAATTTTGTCGGAGAGATGAGGAAAATTCGGCAAGAGATGTTGAACATGTCGGCAATGCTGAAGAAGATCATTGCTGACTTGGAGGATATTGCTGAAATACGTCAATCGATCACTGCCATGGAGACGAAATTCTCTGATGTGGTTACAAGTGTGGGGGATGCTGAGAAGTGGATCGATTATCTGGAGTCATCGGAGAGGGAATTATCTGCTAATCTGCTAGCGACCAAGGTGGATTTGGAGCGTTTCTGGGAGAAGTTGGAGGACATGGAAAACTGTAGCCGGCAGAATAACGTCCCTAGGAGGGTCAGGATATGGTGAAAATCCTGGACGGGCTCTTTCCGAATTTGCTTGACATAACAGGCCATTAGCTGGAAATCGAGCGAGCTCACAGGGTGCTGGCTCGGCGATCCACTGAGGGAAACAGGCCCTGATCAACTCTGGCCAAATTTCTGAGATCATCCGATAAAGATCTTGTGTTACAGGAGGCGAGGAGTAAAGGATGGTTTTCTTGGAAAAACCACAGCATTTTCTTGTTCCCAGACTTTGCAAATTCGACAAGAGAGAAAAGTGATCAATTCAAGGAATACAAGAAACTTTTACATCAGCAGAAGGTCGCTTCTGCACTGATATTCCCGGCCAAATTGAGAATTAAATGCTAAGAATGGCCATAAAACATTCACATGCCCACAGCAAGCAATGTCCTTCATAAAGTCTATGGAGTGAGTAAGTTATTTTGTGGTACTCATGTTGCAGCCGAGTGAACCGACTCACTGAACATTCACTTGACTGTTCGAGGAAATTGAGTGCCTTTTTTGTTTCTTTTTGGGCTGGTTGTTTTGTGGAGTAACACTCCTTCAGGACAGTGTTGTGGATGAATCTGTATGCTCTTTGTGCATATGCCTCCTATTGGCTGGAGTATGTTTTGTGGAGTATTTCTTGCAAGACATTGGAGTGATTAGGTCATTTGTTGCACTCATGTAGGAGCCGAGTGGGCCGGCTCACTGAACATTCGTTTGACTGTTCTAGGAAACTGGGCGCCTTTTTTTTCTTTTTGTGCTAGTTCCACCTAGCGGCTGGAGTGTGTTTTGTGGAGTAACACACCTTCGGAGCCACATGCTCTGAGGAGGTTCCGGCCGGTGATTCAGGGCAAGCATGTGTTGGTCCGAACTGACAACACAGCGACCATGGTGTACATAAACCGCCAAGGTGGCATACGCTCACGTCGCATGTCGCAACTCGCCTGCTGCCTCCTCCTTTGGAGTCAGCAGACCTTGAAGTCTCTGCGAGCCACTCACCTTCCGGGCATCCTCGACCTAGCAGGTCTTTCGCCAGTGGTGGTAGACACGATCACTCAGGCCAGGGCCCCCTCTAAGAGGCAGCTGTATGCATTAAGTGGCATCTTTTCACTAACTGGTGTTCTGCCTGTGGGGAAGACCCACAGAGATGTGCCGTTGGGTCTGTGCTGTCTTTCCTTCAGGAAGGGCTGGAGAGACGGCTGTCTCCCTCTACCCTGAAAGTGTGCGTGGCTGCCATAACAGCTCACCACGATACACTGGACGGGAGACCCTCACGACAGTGTGACCTGATCAACAGGTTCCTCAAAAGCGTGAGGAGGTTGAATCCTCCTAGACCGCGCCTGATCCCCTCTTGGGTCTCTCTGTGGTCCTACCTGCCCTACAGAGAGCCCCTTTTGAGCCCATGGAGCAGGCCGAGCTCAGCACTCTGTCCCTGAAGACGGCCCTCCTGGTGGCGCTCACTTCCATCAAGAGGGTGGGGGACCTGCAGGCGCTCTCTTTTACCAGCGAATGCCTGGATTTCGGGCTGGCTTACTCTCATGTGATCTTGAGACCCCGGCCCGGTTACGTGCCCAAGGTTCCCACCACTCCTTTTCGGGACCAGGCGGTGAACCTGCAAGTGCTCCCTTCAGAGGAGGAAGACCCGACCTTGAAGTTGCTGTTTCCAGTTCACACCCTGTGGATTTATCTGGACCACACGCAGAGCTTTAGATGCTCGGAGCAGCTCTTTGTCTGTTTTGGAGGACAGAAGAAGGGAAAAACTGTCTCCAAGCAGAGATTAGCCCATTGGATTGTGGATGCCATTTTTCTCGCATACCAATCTCAGGACTTGCTGTGCCCCTTGGGAGTTTGGGCGCACTCCACTAGAGGTGTTGCATCCTCCTGGGCACTGGAAAGGGGGGCCTCTCTAGCAGACATATGCAGAGCTGTGGGTTGGGCTACACCCAATACCTTTGCAAGGTTTTATAACCTACGCATAGACCCGGTTTCGACCCGAGTGTTTTGCGCTAATAGCAGATAAACTGGGCGGCCAGTTGGGTGTACCGCTTGCACTGCACCTTTCCCCTTTTTTCAAAGGTGATAATGTGTGCTTTTTTTGTCCACAACAGTTTCCCGTACTGGTGAACTCCTGACACCCCTTTAATTCCTTAGCACTGTTCGGTGACGAACTCGGCGGAGGAGTAACACCACCAGGACCAGTACTTGTGGTATTCCCCTTTTCAGGTGAGCCCGTGGGTTCGGGCACAGTGCTCCATGCATGGTGATTCCCCCTTAGTAATTCCGTATGATGAGTTTCCACTGTTCAGTTTCCCCCTTAGGTGAAAAATGTGTTTCCCCTCATCAGAGCTTTCTCTGTCTTGGCCACTGTGCTGCGTACCCTCTCTGTAGATAGGGTCCTCCTGTGGTATCATTTCACATGTTTACTTCCCCGTTGGTAAGTCCATGTGAGGTATGCTCCACATGTTAACCTCCCTCCGGGAGGATGTGGTCTCCGTAGTGCTCTCCTTCCTGGAGAGGGAAAACCACTTCCCAGTGCTATTCTAGAAAGTGCTCGGCAGGAGATTGCTTAAAAGCAAATTAAGAAAGGCACCGCCAGTAGCCTACTTTGGTAAATGCCTCCTCCCCCCTTAACAGGACTAGGGAGATGCCTTACCTAACTCGCTGGAAGATCATGACGTGGTTGAGCGCTCACTGTGAGGCACGCAGCAGCTTACCTGTGTCCACTCTTCCATGCCTTGTGACATGGTTCAGCGCCTGCTGCATTTCCTATAGGAACCCCTAGTGTCACTACATTGACACAACATCAAGTGAGTGACTGACAGGGAATGTCTTGGTTACTGATGTAACCTCTGTTCCCTGATGGAGGGAACAAGATGTTGTGTCCCTCCTGCCGTGGCGCTGAACCAGCTGCTGATATGGCCGGGACTCTCTATCGGCTCCTCAGCATAAATCTGAATGAGTGATGCACGCCATCTCCTTTTATACCCGTATGTCTGGGGCGGAGAGTGGCATGCAAATTCCACTCGCCAATTCTCAATGGCCTTTTCTATTTTATGCAAAGGTGATTGGGGCTCTCAAGATCGAACGCCTAGTGTCACTACATCAACACAATGTTTCGTTCCCTCCATCAGGGAACAGAGGTTACATCAGTAACAAAGATGTTAATAGGAGTGGATTGTCTCTCTCCACGTGGAATGTGAATGGGTTGGGGCACCCCATAAAAAGAAGGAAGGTTATTTCTCTTCTTAAGCGTAAGAAATATGATTTAGTGTTTCTTCAAAAAACCCCGCAGGAAGCTGAAAAATTTGGTAAGATATGGGGTGGACATGTTTTCTTTAGTGCTGGCTCAAGTAAGAGCAGGGAAGTCATTACACTGATAAGTACACATCTACAATTCAAATGTCTCAAACGGATTAAAGATAAATTAGGAAGAGTCATTGTTGTTTTAGCAGAAATTCAGGGGCAAGTCTTATTTTTTTCTAATATTTACAAATCTAACATTGATGATCAGGGCTTTTTTATAGATCTTGAAGGGATGTTGCAAGCCACTGGCACCCTTCATGATATAATATTGGGAGGAGACTTCAATCTTTTGATGGACTCAGTCCTTGATCACAGTGAAGCAAAAATGTGCAAGCCCCCTAGAGCAACATTGACGCTTCACAGGATGTGTAAACCTCTTGGTCTTATAGATATTTGGAGACTTTTGAACCCATCTGGTAGGGACTATACATTTTTTCATCAGTCCATAAGATTTATTCTAGAATAGATTTATATATATATATATAAGTCCCTCATTTCATCTGTTGTGTATTGTTTAATTGGAAACATTTTAGCCTCAGATCAGGCCCTGGTGAGTTTAGAGGTGTTGCCACATATGGAGAAAAAGAAATCATATAGTTGCCACTTTAATGTATCCCTTTTGCAAAATCCTGAATTCCAACAAATGTTAAAGGCTGTTTATATGGAGACCAACTGTTCCTCAGTATCCACTGTGGCCGTGGCTTGGGAGGCACTTAAGGTGGTTCTTAGGGTCCGGATCATACAGTATGCCTCATTCACCAAAAAATCCAAAGCACATGAACTTGTGGAATTGGAAGGGAATATTAAAAGTGCCGAGGCAGAGCTGAAGCACCGAATGTCATCTAATGGCCTCAGAGAATTGACCCAATTGAAATACAGATATAATACTATTTTGTCGCGGAAGGTGGAGTTTTGGCTATTCAGGACAAGACTTTGAGTCAGGGGACAATGCAGGAAATCTCTGGCTAGATACATAAAACAGAGAGAGCCTTTCTCTACCATTTCCTCAGTGAAATCTGCTGGTGGTGAAATATTAACTGATATTAATAATGCTTTTAAAGAATTCTATCATGATCTCTATAGTTCCACATCTTTGTCTACTGACGAGGATGTTAGAAACTTTGTGGAACCATTAGAACTTGCTAAACTGATGGCTGAGCAAAAAAAATTATCTTGATTCTGAGATAACCTTGGAGGA